>NC_064774.1:28975373-29304831 GCF_011397635.1 Epinephelus fuscoguttatus
ACTACAAGGGAGGGACAAGACGTGCAAGTTGATGGTTTGTTCATTGTCAGTATGGCCACGCACAGTCTGAAAAATAAAGTTATTTAGTAGAAAGGATGGAAATATTGTGATTATTTAGTGTTGGAAGGACATTGTGCACGATTTGATTGCTAAGACATTTGTTGATGTGAGTATACTGTATTTGGAAACTATAGGGTGTGGGCAAAATAGTAGGCAAAATACAGTGTGATCTAAATTAGCAACTCTGCAATAAATACAGTTTTATTCAGATTAAATTGGACATGTTTTGGTAGACTACAATGGAAGTGTTAGTCCAACTCTGGCCTTTTTTAGAGGGCATCTTTGTATAGAACAGCATTACATTATGAGGTGATCCTGTTATTTTGTCAATGCTTAGTAATCCCTTAATGAAGAATATTACCTCTAAAAACAGATATCTGCATATGTATGCAGAATCTGTACGCTATGGGATGAGAATTTGGCATTGGAAGCATCCTGGTTTTTGTTTGTAGTTTGTCTATAGTCCGGGTGGTATTAACCAATCACATTTGGGTAGGCTTTGGTTGCATGCAACAGTCCGTGTAGAGAACAAAAGAGTTGGAACATATAAGCTGAAATGCGATTTTGGAACCATTCGGCCATCATCGGATCTGATCATCTTAAATCTGCTATCACATGCAAGTATCTGTTTACGGGGCGTTGTATTTCTGTGAACAATCAGACTGTAAACCATAAGCGGCGCATAAAGGAAGAAGTCTTGGCCAAGACATCCACTGGCTTCACAGAAAGCCCTAAAATATTGGCCGTTGCTCCCAGAGGCTAAATGGTCATCAGATCGATAGCCGATGGGCTCAGAGATTGTATAAATCATACACAGAATAATGGTTTTGTTCTTTAATATTTAGCTTGCAGTGCCTGGCTGCTGTTACAGACACCATGTGCAGTTATTAAAAAAGCTCAAACAAAACATTTTTTTTTTTTCGATTTCTAATAATATTTTGACTTAAGTTTAGAAATCTTCAGTACTATACACATTTATACAGTATACTATCATACTATAACTATACTATATGAGGAATAATTTTATTGTGCATCAACATAGTTTTGCCCCATGATCAAAACAGTGTTATCTTATTTTGAGTGTTACTGATTAATGCTAAAATATGTCACATAATTCTCAACTTGTAACATTAAATAACTGCTAATGAGCACATTTTTTCCCCTTTTTTGTTACTTTCAGCTCATTTATATGTAAAAACAAAACAAACAACCAAAAAAAAAACTAACAGCTTTTTATTTGATAGAATAATAATCAAGTAATGCAAATAAAAAAAGAACCATAAAAAAATGTTAGTGTTTCCTACAGTGTTTGTTTGGTATGTGAGTTAACTGTGTGAATGCACGTGTGATCTCTGGGACCTTGAAGCATGGAAGTGCTCATTGATCAGCTGGGTATCAGCCCGAGAGTAAACACAGGGTCAGAGGTGGTCAATGTCATCGATACCTCTGTCCTCGTGTCTCTCAGTGGGGATGGACCGGGGTAAATCTAGAGAGCTCTTTAACGCTTAGGCCGCCTGTTATGTCAATTACAATGATCCACTGTGGATTCAAGCTGTTGTGATGTGAGTGAATGGAGATCACATGGACAGCACAGATTGTGGGTGGTTAGTTCTGGGTCGAGGCATGGGTTGAGTACAGTAGGGCTCACAAATAAAGTGAAATAACATCACCACCATTAGATGTGCCGTCTAGTTAGCAACAACTGTTTATAAGTAATTACAGAATGAAGTGATTTAAATGTGGATGGAGGATTAGATTTCTTGCAGAGCTCTCACTTATTATTTTTAAATGTAAATTCGAGTAAGCTCTTTACTTCAAGACACTCAAAACTGCATTGAACAAAATTGCACAAGTATTGTTTTGTAATGGTAGAACTGGTTGTGCTCCAAACTGACTAAAGTTGAGAGGTATTTGATTTTCCAGGCAGAATCCTTGCAGTAACAGCATTTTTTTTTTTTTTATCGGAAATGCCAGTGCAGACAGACAGACAGACAGTCAGATGGGTAAACAAGACAGGCATATAATAGTGTCTCCGTTTAGTATGTGTGCATGTGTTTTCCTAATGGTCATTACGGTGCAGTTGGTGGTAGGTGGGTTGGCTCATGCTGTAAATCTTTAAAACCGTGTTGGCTTCCCAAACTCATTAAGCTAGTCTCACTCTGCTGATCGCACACAGCTCGGCAGCATAACATATTTGATCCCCACGATGCATGTATATGTGAGTGTGTGTGTGTGTGTGTGTCTGAGATGCTGCATCTTGTGTGTGTCAGTGTGTGTATGATCATTTGGCCTTATCCAATCACAAGCACAGCATATGCTAATAAAACAGCAGCTCCACAAGTCTTGGACTATTTCCAAGTTACCACACTGAAATATATAATAATATTATTGCAAAATGACAGAAATTGCAGAGTCTGGTTGGCATGGAAATTTCAACCTATAATTTAACAGCACTTAGTTCACATTAAGAATCACTTTGCTCTCAGGTTTTTCTTCTTGGGTGTCTCAAAGCACAAGAGTTTGATGCTACTAGTTATCCCCCACCACCACCTTTTTGCAGATGTTTTTTGCAGGCGCACACAAAGAAGTTGATGCACTGTCTTTGTGTTAATGCATTCACATTTAGCTTTTTTGCATTCGGCGCCGCTTACAATGCCCATTATTAGGTCTGACAAGCCATTCATTCCAATTACTATTACCAAAAAAAAATGTGAAGGAGTAAGCACAGCTTGTGTAAGTGAAATTGATTGTATCTCACTGCCAGTAAATGCAACTGCCAACTGATGACCTGGTGCATCCAAACGTATTCAGAAAGCGTACTCTATGTACATGTGCTAAGAGCTTTGTTGTGCATGTGTGTATATGATAAAACAAAGTCGATGGAACAAGCACAGGGACACACCTATTCACACGCAGCCATCCAGGTTGCTGGGGCTCTTTTGTTTTCCATTAGCTACGATTAAAGGTTTGTAAAGATGTGTTGGGTAATTTGTTCAGAAGGGGTTTAAGTGCATTGTCACCTTTGATAAATTAGGGTGCATTCCATTTGTGTAGCCGAGTACATTATGTGCATACATACTGAGCGGAGCACTTTCTTCACTTGCTCATTAATAACAGCGCAAAACAATGCCCTTGGTAACACGCTAAATGTGTGTAGTTGCCTTTGATTGCATTATGATGTATGCATATGTTGTATTAACTATACATTCACTGTAATTGTGATTATAGTCTCATTTTCACTTGCACTTTGGTGTATTCTCACATTTTGCCTTGAATGACCTTTGAATATGAAGGTAAAATGTATCTTTGATCTTTAAGAAAAAAAAAAAAAAAACAAAGCCAAGAAAGAGGGAAAAAAACAGCACCAGCCTTCTGTTCAACGTCGACCTAGAAGAAAAAGAAACTTCTGTTAAGGTTGGGAGCGAGCAACAGGAGAGGAGAGAAAGAAGGTGAAACAAACACTCCCTGTGTGCTCTGTGTGCAGAGAGAAAAGGCGTAAAGATAGAGAGTCAAAAAAAGCAGCAGAGATAGGGTGGGTGGCAGACAGATTGGCCCCACTCCGCCCGCGGAGGCCCTGGATTACCCGGGCAGTGTTTACCTGGCGCAGGTTGCGGGTGACGCGCACGTCATGCCAGGCGTTGTCGTTGAACTTGCCGTTGACGGGCTCCACCAGGGCCTCGAACGCCCCCGAGCCCAGGTTGATGACCAGCCAGACCGCGCCGCTCTTCAACGAAAGATTTACGTAGTCTGCCGACTTGCCGGTGTGCAGCATGAGGCCGTTGCGTTGCAGAGTACGGAAGGAGAGCGTGATCTCATCTGTGCTGCTCTGGATGGGCGTCAGCGACAGGTCATAGCAGAAGAACTCGTTGCCCTTGAAGGTGGCTACTGACTCTTCCTTGCCTGGAGAAAAAAGAAGGGAAAAGAAAAAGAAAGGTAAGCTAAAGAAATACTATGTGGATGCAGACTTTTTTGTTGAGTTTTGGAAAAACCAAGGCAAAAAGTCCTTGAGCAGAACTCCTAAACACTGGTACTGCTCAGTTTCACTTAACCAGCACCAACACTGATGTAACACTCAATTACTTTACAGTGCAAGAATCCCATGGGTCAAATATTTTTGAAACCGATTAGCTGTGGTTATCGTTTCCAGAGCTACAACACTGATTGCTGCTGTAGCTCTTATGCATGCAAGATATGTTTTTACCATCAAAACTTTACGGGCAAAAATAGAATGTGTTTAGTTTAAAAAGAAATGAGCAACACATAATAATCTAACACATAAAACACCTTCAGTGTAGGGTGATGCATCTGCCACGGAATAATAGAGCAGTAAGAGAGTGTCTGAGAGTGGTATGGAGACAAAAAGTGGAGGGAATAACAGGAGAAGCATGAATGCCAAACAGAAAGGCAAAAAAAAAAAAAAAGGTGCTGACAACTTTGCTAATGCCTGTCAGTCCATCCTTAGCACATGGCCACCTTCCACTGCGGTGAGCTTCGTTCACACACTACCAGTCAAAGCAGCCAGTTTGTACAATGGACACATGTCAAACAGCAGCCTAACAGCAGCAGGGGAGTACAGCGTGTGCATCTGTCAGGAACTGAACAAACACCTGCAGCTGTCACAACAGAAAGTACCACCGCAACGAAACTCACAACAGTGACACCTCAAACGCATGTGTCAAGGTGTGGACACTGAAGCCAAGGAGCATAGGATTAGCTTTAATCTAGTTCTCCATATTATTCCCTATGATTATATTTACATACAGCCTATTTTATTTAATCTTTCTGCTATCACATGCTGATTTTTCTGGATCATATCTTGTATTTCTCCTCTTAATCACATCACTTTTGCTACTCATTTCCCTATTGGATCAATGGTTTCATCTACAGTATGATAACATTAACTAGAATTACTGCCTTGCAGCTGTATGCCTCTGTTAACCAGACAAGTAGCAGTTAGAGTTCACATCCATATGTAGCCACGACAGTAGACAATCATTTAAATATGAATGTTGCTGCAAAGAAGCTATGAATTCTACAATGTGGATGCTTCACACACATCTTAAACCCACCAGCACAGAAGATCGATACAAACAGCACAGTTTCAAGGTGGACACCCAAGATTAGTGTCACCAATTCAGTATCCGACCAAATGTTTTGGAAAAACATTATGATGTCACAGTGAAGTTGACCTTTGACAACCAAAATCAAATCAGTTTCTTCTTGAGTCCAAGTGGATGTTTGCGCCAGATTTGAAGAAATTGCCTCAAGGCCTTCTTGAGATTTAGTATTCACAAAAACAAGATGGACCAAAGGTCACAGTGGCCTTGACCTTTGACCACCAACTTCTAATCAGTTCATCCTTGGGTCCAGGTGGGCATTTGTGCTGAATTTGAAAAAATTCCCTCACAGTGGTCTTGAGATGATGTGTTCACGAGAATGCCATCGACCAGATCACAGTCACCCTGATCTTTAGCCTGTGACCAACAAAATCTAAACAGACATTTGTGCCAAATTTGAAGAAATCCCCTTCAGGGGTTCTTAAGATAGTGCATTCACAATAATGGGATGGACAGACAGACGGACGGACAGACAACCCAAAAACATAATGTCTCCAGCCACAGCTATCGCCAGCGCAGAGGCATACAAAGGATGATCCTTGAACTGAATATCACAAATCCTACAATACAATATGTGGTACGAATCAGCGTCTTCTTGGTGCCAATAAAAAGCAAAAGATACACATGACACCACCAATTACAGCGAGATCTCTCAACTCTCAAATAACTCTTCCCCACTCAGTGGTTATACAAATCATGTTTCCCAACATGAACTGTGATCTGAAGTGACACTCCACTTCCTGAGTTCATTTTTCCCCTCCTCACCTCTGTTTCCCTGGGGAGGGACCAGATTGAAGAATCAGCCTCAGGTAATGAGGTTTAGGGCTGAAGCAGGAAAGAGAAGGGGGCAAACTCAAACCGCCAAGAGGCCCCCATATGGGTGGATCATCAAATCTAGTTTATCCTGAAGTTCCATTACAGCAAGATCGCACCGAGACCCCGGTGCATTTCCCTGGGGACAGAGGCTGGGGCTGGCCAGAAGGGGTGGTCCGTTGGCAGACAGACTGAAAGCCAAATTTCATGAGCGAGCGAGTTCACTGCTGGAGCAATCTTAGGTGAGAGGAGAAGAGTGGAGATGGATAATAGTGTGTCCATGTCATAGCTGAGCACTTCATACTGAGATACGACCATGGACAGCCTACATAAGGCAAATTGTACTATTTCATTAACACCAATTTATTAATGAATAAATGCTGCATCAAAGTCATATGAAAAGGAAAAACAAAGCTATACTGAGAGGCAGAAAAAGTGCTGTGTTAAGTGACATACTACCCACTATACTTTTGGAACATTAAAGGGGATGACAGAGCTCACTTTGAGACAAACACAGCTGCATATCATGGGTGCATGCACTCACATAAAAGAAAAACATTTCATGTGTGGGGAGGAAAAAAAATGGGGAAGTGAGGGACGAATGGCATCCAGACAGAGACAGCTACTTAAAAGACCATTTTGGCTGAAATCAAAATTTAGAGCAATCTCAACTGAAGTGTGAATTGTCATCGAAAAAGGCATCAAAGGAGGACGAGAAAGAGATGAAGGGGAAAAATGACACAGAGGAGGCAAAAAAAAAAAAGCAAATCCCCCCAAGAGCAGCCTCCTGGCAGTGCCTGCGTTGCTGATGTAGGAAGAACAAAAGCGTAGCAAATGGACCACGGCGACCATTTTCAATTATGTATTAAGTTGGACCCCTTCCCAAAGTATGGGCTGTTTAACGGTAAGCAACAAACAGCTCGTGATTGCTTCCATGAGCTCAGCGAGATGGAGCCGTGTGTGATGGAGAGGCACGAGCTGCAAACAAAAAACTTTCTTTTGTTCATGTCTGTTTAATGAATAGAAGGCTGAGAGGAGGAGATAAAGCTGGAGAGGATCAGGGAGTGACAGAAGAGAACTAGAGGGGAGAAGGTTTTCACTGTTGCACCCGTCAGTCTGGTCGCGATGCCAGCAATGCCCCTTGGTAAATTATTTTAAATTATCAAAGTGAAAAAACTATTGACAAGCCAGTATTACACTGTTTTGTTATCCAAAAAGTGACACTGATCCATCTCATATTACGAGTTGGGTAAAGTCATCCTGTGTCTCCTGTATGCGGCAGGAAGTTGTCGTTCCTCCTCCACACTGCAGGGCACTTTAAAGGTTTCCCAGGAGAGAAAGGAGGATCACTTCAGCTTCGACTTTCAAGACACGTAAACTAATATAAGGAATTCAATGAGAACCCTTCAGCTCCATTGAATATGTGCTCACACTATACATCTGTTCCTCCTTTTACATCTACTGTACATCTCTATCTCATTCTCTCCCTCCCATGGTAGCACTTTTGTGATTACATGCACATACACACTTGGAGTACCGGTGTACGCTTTTCACTCAGATCAAATCTCTTTCCATAAAGCCCAAGAGCCACCACTGTAGCCAGAGGTAAGACAAGACACACAAGCACACAGCAGAGACTTAAGTGCTGTCAAGGTCTCAATTAACCTCGCAGAAGGCCCTGACTACATTACAGAAATGAGTCATTTGAAATTTAGCCACCCCTAACAGCATCTTTATTATTAATTAAATGCTGAGTTCCGCTGGTATTTGATGTCATTGCGTTTGGTGGACAGACCTTTAGTGCTGGGTATTTTTTGGGGTCAAACATTATACTCGCTGCATCTAGGCAGAGCAATCTAACCAACAATTGCTTCATGACTAAGCAGATGTAATGAAGTGTTTATCATCTGCCCACATGTATCCAGCAGCGGCCTTTTATGATGCTGGCACTTCAGGCTGCTTCTCCTACGCGTCAGATTCATAAGTTCGGTGGCTTAAAAATTATACCCATGCAAATGCCACAAAGAGAAAATGGTAAAAAACAGACTGAATGATTCCCCTGATACAAAATGGTATTGTTGGAGCTTTTGGTAGTAGTGTAAGCACAGTTCTTTCTGTAATATCTAAACATAAACCCCTACCAGCTTTTGAAGTGTTGCTCTCTGGCTGACATCTGATTTCTCTGGAAGAATAGAGTTTCAACCCAGGAATCAGTACAAGATCACAACACCTTATATTTCAAATGCTCCAAAGTGTGCTCTGACATGGCTCCCTATCCACATCAAATCAGAGTTTAAGGTGCTTCTGATCACTTACAAAATTGTAAAAATACCCATGTTCAGTGGCTGAAACAGCGATGACTCACTAAAGCCCTGTTTCCACCAAACACTTTCAGTATGGTACCTTTGGAATCAAAACTAATCTTCAGACATGGTACCAAGACCCTAGCGTTTCCACCATGAACAGTACCCTTAAATGTGGGCGGGGTTGTTGTCACTCACTGCTAAGTCCAGCTCTAACTTTATTTCCTCATCATCACAGATGGAAGTCTGCACCCTGTTTATAGTCTACAATACAAGGTTGCACGGCAACAAAATAAAACAGGCAGTGAGTCTCTCTCCGTAGGATATTCAAAAATGGCAGGTTTAGTCCTTCTCAGGCAAGCTCGGGGGTTTAGTGTTGCCATAGCCTGACGCTCTGCAACGCTTTTTTTTTTTCCCTTGTCCTCAAGTGAGGATTAGAATATATGCCATTCACATAACCCCACTGAAATTAATATAAACACTTTTAGATCCACTCATTACTAAAAGTGTATGTCATATAAAAACTAAAGTATTGGTCAAACTTGTCATATGGAATATTTAAGGTGTGTTGATTGAGTCATGTCTTCACCTCATGCAGTAAAATTACAAGTTAACATTCCACCTTAAAAGGTGCCGGCAGTCAGCCCAGTGAATTATTTTTTTTTTTCTCGGTGTACAGCTACTGTGAGGGGCAGTAAAACATTATTTCATTTTATAGTCACAGTCTATTAATAAAGCTCTCAACAGTATGAACAATAGTTACATGAGCCTTAAAACCAGCCACAACTCAGCCCAAAGCACCGTCCGCTATCAACCAATTAACAGACTGCAGTTTTCATAGCTCTTCCATTTAGGACCAGATCTGTGTTCTAGGCACTCCAACAGAAGGGGTACCAAAAAATGGGAACAGTACGGAACGGTAGTGGCAGTGGAAATGAAAAAAAGTACCAAACTGAACTGTACCGTACCGCACTGCTTGGTGGAAACAAGGCTTAAAAAAGCAACCAGCTATGTTGTTTGTTGGTCTTGAACAATGTTCTGCAGCTTGGCAGGCATCTTGCCTAAGTGTCACACTATTCCACTTAGTCTCTTACACAGACGCCGATGACGTCAGCACGCTGGCTGACTCTGTCATCTGTGGACATTCCCATAAGAAAGTTGTAATAGAACTAGCGCTGGCTCCCAGTGGCAGTGATGCGATTGGATCCAAATCCGTGTACTTCCGTACTTCCTCGACCAACGGCTGATTAGCTTTGCCTTACACCTGCCTACATCGGAATTGCTGTTCCCTGAATTGTTGTCTGTAGTACAACAAAAAAGGAAGTGTTCAGTGCATTGCAAGAAGAGATTAAAATGGATATGATTTCATTTGATTCAGCTACTTTGCAGAGCTGCAATGTCTCTGTTACATGTAACACACGTGCCATATCTATGGCAGCGCCGTCACGTGGTCTGGATATCCCCGCCCATTTCTATTACAAAATGAAAGACGAATGTCCCCAGACTCCCATTCCGAAGTACGGGAGGCTGGTCACGCAAGACTATATTCCACCCTGTCCACTGTCCCCTCCATCTCCAGATGACAATGTAGGCACTTGTATGACATAACTTTAGAAACCTTGATATCATATGTATAAAACACAAAATGTACAATGATACAATGTTGCCACTTTACATGGCTCTGATCACTTTGTGTATTTTAAGCTCACATAATGTACAAATACACATGTGAGGCTAAAAGTGGGACCTATTTGCACCAGTAAACTATCTTTAAATAGACTACACTAAATACTATCCTCCTAACCCCATGAATAGCCCTTCTCAGGGTCTTTTGCTCTGGCTTAAGTTTGGTAAATATTTTAGTGTTATAGTCTCATTGGAAAGGGCTGAATTTCTCTAAGATGTCAGAATGAAGGATATGATACGACCAAAAGGATATGATGCACAAGGCAACCATATGGTGAATAACATAGATTTATAACAAATATCTAATAATAATGTGCAAAGTATGGTACAATGATCAAATGACAAAGAAAGACTGAGGGAGCTCTGTTTAAATAAAAGTTAACATAAAATAGTTCATTAGTCCAGATTTGTAACTAAACCTTGACTGAGAGACTATGTGAAGTGCCATCACACCCATATATTGTCTGGACACACTCAGGTTGTTGCTAATATATGTGCATATGAACGCATAATCATGTTATAAATACAGTAGTTGTAGTCTACTCTCACCTTTGACACACACAAAGTAACGGAACACAGCCCCAGAAGTGACTGGCAAACAAGCAAGACAAAGACAGGCCGGCACTGCACAGCTAACGTTTCCAAGACAGACAGACTTGGGAGATGCAATGTTTGCCTAATTGCTGTTCCCACAATTCACTCTCATGATGTTATTTTCTCTTTTTGTCACCAGAAGGACAATTCTGCTTCATACATTCATTGAAATTGCAAACACCGACACCCATTTTGACATGAGCAGTACGTGGGGCCCTTGTATTATTTGTGGATCCCTACCCAACTTGTGTAGTGAGCTTGGGACATTTCAAGTGCTCATTGGGAGGGCTAAGCAGCCGCTCAGTTTGCTCATGTGCCAGGCTGGCTGCTCATCCTCTCTTTTCACTCAGACTCCTCTTTGCTGGACCAGCAACCATCCTCTGGGACCTCTCTCAGTCTCCCCTGATTTTCTGTGCCTCATTTTAGATGCTTGCGTCTGGATTTTAATCCTCCAGGAGATTCAGCCTCTCCTCATGTGTCCTATCTGTTTGGCAACACCTTTTTCTTTCTGCGCTCTGCCTTTATATGTTACACAAAGTGGATTCAATCACCTCAACGGCCACTGCCACCTCTGTCACAATCATGCTATCAGCAACAGCAAAGCACTTTGCTGTTGCAGTCATTGTGTCAAGCAGCTTGCTCTCTGCAGCCCCTGGCCTTCGATGTTCATTGGCAAAGCTTCAGTTCTGTGAGCTACACAGTGAGAGCGAAGGGGAAGGAGAGACAGAGGAAGAGGACGGAGCTCCGGCCTCAGTGGAATCAATGGCATTGACTTGGACCACCACACACTCCAACCCACACACAGACACAAGCACTGTGCACGAGCCACAAGCCAAGTATGAGCATCAGGATGTGTGAACAAGTATGTAGCTTGCCTGCAACAGCAATGCCATGAGTTATGATCTATTGATATTTATAACAAGTGTCCCCACTCTGGAAAAACACAGCATCATAAATGGTGATAAAGTGTCACAAGAATACAAATACAACGTGTTTGTCAATGGTGCCCCGAAAGTGCCATTTTAGGCCGTTCTTTGGTGGATATTACAGTAATAAAAGCGCAGTGCAGCATGTGTTATTAAATTGGATTCAGCTCAGACTGAGAGAGAGGGAGAGCAGGTTTAATAAGATGAGCTGCATGAATAGCTCCATCCAAACTTGTGTGGTGCATTAGTCAACGCATAATGAACCTTAACATACTGCTTTTTGGCCGATTGGATTACATATTGGGAGTAATTAGGTAGTTTTAGGCGAATTAGAAAAGAGAGAGTGGAATAAGACAAGTGTGTGCATGTGTGCATGTGCATGTTAAAACATCTGAAATCTATGACCACATGCTGGCAAATCCACTCGTCACATCACATTACCTCGGCATTCTTACACACACAAACACACACGCATACAAACACACCCACATGTGCATATACAGTCACCCTCTATTAGCTTCCGACGAGTGCCATCCACCCCGCAGAGAGAGTATCAGACGGCTTTAGAGGAGTGATTCAACAGCGAGATGAGAGAGAGCGGTGGGAAATGTATGGGGCATATGAAAGCTTTGATGCTGCTTCATGAATCAAACAGGCCTGCTGGGTCCACAGACCGGCTAGTGTCCCGAGCTAGCTCCGAGGCACATGGAAAGCCCTGTGAACTGCTGGGGAAATTGTTGGTTTGCTTATTAAACGCTTGGCCAGTGATAAAGAACTTGCACACGTACAAACGCTCGCAAAAAATCCCACACCACATAAGTAAATAACTAGACATATGAATATGAATATACCAATTGAACTCCTGGGCAATGATAAAGAGCTCTGGGACACATACAGCATATTCCTCTTATATACACAACTGTTTAGCATGTGGCGAACCAAACGAAAGAGATCAAAAACAGACAGAATGAAAGAAGAACAAAAAGCAAGACAGAAAGAGGACAATGACCGAGGCAAAGCGAAGAAAAGAGGACAGGACAATGTAGATTTTTGAAAAGTGGGGCGAGTTCCAGTGTCACATGGTGGTGAGGTGGGGTGCTGAGGAACTGCTGAAGTGGGATGATTGATCGATTGCTCAGATCTCCGTGCCCCCGCCCAGCTTTATGTTTCACTCCTCATGGATTTTACCTTCGCCGTCTCCTTCACACATAAATCTGAACTGTCACCGTTGCTTAACAAAAACACATATGGTATTCAAAGCTTGGACAAAAGCAAGAATGTTCAAAATTGCTTGAAGATACATTTTCCTTCAGCTGGTCAGAACTACCTGTGTACAGAATATGTAATGGTCATCAAACCTGTATGAACAGCCTTCAAAAAATTGATATTATAGGATTTCAGTCCAATGCAGTGCTGTTCACCCCTTAAATGTAAACTATGATGAATGTTTAAATACATATACAGTTTATATTATTTAAATTGCATTGATCTTGATACTGATCCATGATCTAGCTGTACTGGACCATACACCAGAAGACTTTGAAAAGACTAAAGTCTGACAGCCTCTCACATCTTAAGACAGTGTGAATTTTTAGTCACACACTATAAGATTTAGCAAAGATTTGCATCTTTTAGTCACTATTTGCAAGACTATAACTAGATTCTAGCTCCTGGTGAAGAATATTTCGCCAAACTCCAACTGAGAAAATTAGAATTTGAGTTTCCATATGCATACGCAAAATCTCATAACTCTAGAAACACAGGATAAAAGGTGTCAGGTTTTGATTCTATTAAATTTGGCATCAATATAATCTACAAAGATAAGCCGTATTTGCATAAAAACTTCACATTTTAGATTATGTGGCCACCAAAAATATGTGCTGGTTGGAACTAAACACACACTCTTGTTCACTCCATATCTCCACCAGTTTCTTGGCCTTTGCCTCAGTTAAAGCAAACTGAGACTTATTCATGTTCTTGCGCCTCCCCGGACCCTCCATGTTTACTGACTACCCAGTTTGCTGCTTCTTGTTTGGTGCTGGAGAGAGTGCAGCTATTGGTTGTTGACAATGTTTGCATTACTGAACTTCATAATTTGCATGAGTCAAAACTAAAAAATTGCAATATTATTAAATGTTTGATTTTGTCAGAACATCGACAGAAGAAGAAGAAGAAGAAGAAGAAAGAGACTGACTCAGGCCAGCTCGAACTGAGGTTTATGACCACCTTACACCAAACATTCGAGATCACAGGAGTGCGCACCACCTGAGCTTAAACTCTTATGATTTTATTCTGACACTGGAAATGTATCTGTGTTGTCTGTGTGAATTCTGTCTATTGGAAAGTTGTTTGGTGTAAGGCTGGCTTTACACTCTATTATTTTGCTCTGTACTGAGCCTTACATGTAGGTCTTAGCCCCACACTATAGCCTTGTTGAGGTGAAAGACATTAGGGGAAATGCTGCATTAGACCGTCAGCATTCTTTAGTTTAATCTTGCTAAACAGAAATGTGTGCTTTGACCCTGACCAGAATGTAAACAAGGATATTGCGGCACCAGGTCTGTCAGAGTTAAACTGGGCTTTCTTTTTTCTTTTCTTCAACATCAATATTATATACTATTAATAGCATAAGGAATGTGCATGTATAACTTAAAAAAACAATTCCCCATTATCTGCAACTTCTATCTCTATGTTTCCCCCATGTCCAGCCCTGACCTGGTCTTTGATACTATCTAGTTCTACTATCTAGTATCAAGCTGTATTAGTAATTTGTGGGTGCATTTATGGATATCTACCTCCAATCTCTTGTAGTCATTGACACAATACTGAAATAGAGGAGCATTGTTCCCACAACCAACCCTCTCTACTCTCCTTTTTGCACAGCTGGTGATTACTGTATGTATCGATCCATGGACTGATTGCAATCCTGTAATGAAGGAGCTATAATCTGCTGTCTGCTCAGCTCATTTGCTGGAGGCTAAAGTTCTTTGTTGCACTGACCATTCCCTCCCAGTAAAGAGGGGCTTGTTGAGCCATAGTGAATGTGCTACCCCGGCATTCATAGTGTTTCTTTTTGTTCTAAGGGTTGCTGCCGAAAGAGCAGGGGTGTCAATATTAAATGAGCTGTCCACAGTGAGGTAAAGCATAAGAACATTCAAGCTGCCTCGATTGCCTTCTTTTACCTCTTGAGCCTTGCAGACTAAAAATATTCATACCCGAGTCTAGGTGGGCCAGGTTGTGGAATGATAAAGCCTCACATTTCTTGGAGATGATACAGGTGGATAAAGAGCTACAGGATTCAGAGACAGTATTTTCTATCATATGAGGTGGATTGTAGTGTGAGGGGAACTCTTGAAAAATTTGAGTGACTAGGTGTCCAAATTTATCTCAAGATTAGCCAGTCTCACACAAGATGCATTGGTCTCAAATAAGATTATTATTTTATCAGTTACCTTAACATGGTTTCATCTTTTTGACATTGCTATGAAAAATGTACTGGTACAATTTGCATCTGCCATTCTGATCACCCACTTGACTTTATTAGTACAATTTATGTCTACAAGGTGTCCATAGACTATTCTAACCCATGACTAAGTGCACAGGCGGACGACATGCATTTTAAGAGCCCTTGGCATAAAGACACTTGATTAGATTCCTTTTGCTTCTCCACCTTTAAATGTTGCTGCAGGTCACATTTTTAAGAGTGCATGATTCGTTTTAATTTAATCCCCTATGCCATTGCTTTGATTGACAGAATTTGAAGGTCGCTGGAGGAGTATGCAGGTAGCAAAGGAAAAAAAGTAAATCTTTCCATTGAGCTGGTAGGAACAGAATTGAGCGTGATTTGCATACTAAATCTGTTCTTCACTGGTGGACTGGTACAGTTGGGTCACATAACCCTGACGTGACTCTGAAAACAAGGTGTTTCTTGAGCTGGCCTGTGTCAGCATTGTGTGCTAAGGAGCAAGACGGCACTTTGGTTTGACCTTTTTGACTCGCTCACTCACTGTCAAGTTTACATGTAGCATTTTCATGAGACAGTACTGCCTGTCCTCTTTTCCTCACACTCTTGTTCTTGAGGATAATTTGAGGTGGTAAAGGATAAGACTTAATGGGGATATAACAGTTGTCTGTAATCATCTGTCGCCTTGGAAACAATCCATTTTGTAACCACAATATCAGACAGGATGGCAGCTGTCTCGTGACTCCGCACCACCTCTTTCTCTCTCCCTGATTTGCACTCTTTCTTCCACTTTCCCCTCGTTCATTTTTCTTCAGTCATTTATTTTCTTTCATACTGTGGGTGTCTGACAGGTGACTATTATCACAGTGGAGGGCTGTTCAAGTCTCTGGGCTCAACGGGGACACAAAGAAAATGTCAAGTAAACTGACACTAACGATAGGCTTGTGTGCTGCTGAATGGCTGGCTCCTTAGCCAACGGGGGAGCTCACTGCAAGACAAGAAAAGTACATAATAAGCCTTAATAACTTGAGCCAGAACATGCCCTTTACTGGAGAAATGTGAGCCCCCCCTATCATCAGATTGTACTCACCAACACACCTTGTACATTGTATCAGATTACAGAGTGCCATGCCATTGTTAGTAATCACCTATTCTGAGAATTGGGACAAAACCTTTTGAGTTTCTGATTTTTATTCTCCAAATACTGGCAAAATATATTTTATATACTAATAAATATATATACTACTACAACTAATTTTATAAATCCTTATGAACATTTATTCAATGAATATGAGAGAAAAAAAATGCATCTTCACTACGACAGAGTTGTCAGCCACCCTGCAGAGCTGATGTCATATATATATGTAAATAAAAAAAACTGGATGCATGCAGAAAGTCATTTTAAACATGAAGCTCGTCTTTTCGATTGATCCAGATTTTTAGAAATCAGCTATTACAAAGTGAACTTTTGGAAAAAAAATCTGAGGAAATGTAAGAATTTGAAACCAAACTGACAAACTTTTCAAAGAAAATAACTGTGAAAGACCTATTTTCCCATGTCTGAATTCAACTGACGCTATCAATTACAACTAGGGATGGGACAATATATTGAAATTTAATACTGCAATACAAAAATGTAACAACAAGTATGGGTCAGGCAATAATTCAAGATAATTTTGAGTTTTGTCAGCTTAGTCAGCATGGATGTCAGAGTTAAGATCTGACTGAGTTGACGTCTTAAGCCTAGTTCACATTACACGATTTTCACCGCGATTTTGACGTCGCAGAGGATCTTGAGAGCCACCTTGGGCGAGAGGTGAGCCGGCAGATAGTCTGCCACGACGAGTCCTCATGTGTGAACAAGCCTACGAGCAAGTCGCCCCCTCCTCTGAGACTGGGACTGGATATCTGGCATGCTAGAAAACTGGAGAAGTGTGACACGACTGACAAAGAGCATCAGCCAATGAGAGGCGGGATACATCCCACGTCAGCACACAGGAGGACAGAAGAAATGTGAGGACAAGCCGCAGGGGTTGTCACTTGCAAGGTCTGCTTGTTTCTAAAGTGGAGTTGCTTATTTGGGCTTGCTCTCTAAACGTCACCTTTGTCTATATTCGTCTAATTAGTTATTTAATTGCATGATAGTCACTTCTTTTGGGGCTTGTTTCCATAGCCCTGGTTGCTTGTTTCTCTCCCAAGATCTGGCAACACTGACAAGTCGGCAAGCAACAACAACAATGGTGGTGTCCACAGGATCACAGGGGGCGCGTTGTGTTTGGACCCAGGCCCTGACGGCAGATCTGATTCAACGTTGGGAAGAATATCCATGCCTTTACGATGTGTCGTCTCCAAGTTAAAAAACGTAGTTTGGGGACGTCACCACGTTATCTGGGGCTCTGTCGGTGAGGGCTCGGTGGAGAAATCTTGTGATGTGCACACACAGGTCTTAACACAGTTGGCGAGACTCCCGCTGACAGAAACACATGTCGCCAGGTTTGAACACTCAAAAGATTACGATAGTCTCCGCGACGCAAAATCAGGGTGAAAATCATGTAATGTGAACTAGGCTTTACAGAGTTGACAAAAGTTTATTCAAAAGTAACTTCACAGCAGTCGTAGTTAGTAGGCATTTTATTTGTCAGAGTTGGTAAGACATCTCCTAATGCTTAGCAATATATTAATTTTAAGAAACATATTTTTAATTTAGTTTTGGGCTACAGAGTTTATGGTTTAGACACACCTGTTAGCAATAATATTTAATGAATTAATCAAAAAAATAGAATGCTGACCGGTACTTGAGCAGCATTTCATACGTACTTTTCTAAAACCAGGAAGTGAGACAGGAGTCCTAGGAATATAGCTAACAAGGGGTTAGCTTCTGTTGAATTAAATTATGTTTTTTGTAGAAATCTGACAGTTGACAAAATATAGACATATCTTAACAGGGCCAACATTTTTATAAGAAAAATATTTTAAAACAAAGATGATTATACTAGTACGTTTTTAAGTTTACATTTTGAAGGCTATTAACAAGTTGTTGTAGGTGTTTTCTGGCACAGGACAATTTTAGGGGTTACAAAAATGAAGGCAGGTCAAAATATTCATATATCATATTTATTTCATACATATAAATCCTTTAAAAATAATGTGTCACCTCCAAAATGGAATTAGTATGTTGATAAGTTATGATTTTTAAATTATGTTTTTTTTTTGTTTTTGTTTTTTTTTTTTGGTTGGACATGATTTGTCTGAACATACACCCAGTCTCAAGAATGAGTGTGTACGTTCAGAGCTAGGATTAGGAGAGCAAAGTGACCATAACAGTTCATGGTACTCACATGTCTAGGAATAAGATAAATAAACTTTATTTAAAGAAAATCCATTCTATTCATGATACCACTGTAAATCCTATGAAAAATGACTTAAAGATTCATGTGTGGGGAGTTCTGTTTGTTAGTCGTTTGCAAATGCAAAGTTGAGGCTATTATTTCCCAAAGGCCCAATGTTCTACACGAGAAATACAACTTATGTCCAGGATAACTTAACTGTACACTTCCTATATCACATAGATGGCTGGTCACGCTCTGCAACAACAATCAGGCTAATGTCTGTATATTTTACCTCAGTAACACGGAAGAGGCCATGTGAAATACAGAGGTATGGATTCCCCTCGTCCTATGGCTCCAGTGAGCATTGGTTAGTCTTGGCTCATTAACTCTGTATTGAACTGTGTTGAAAATATCTCAGGCAAAGGCACAAACCCAAGTGAATATTTCTATGAAGACACTTTTAAACACAACAAGCACAGCATATGGTCTGCAATATAACATAAGATACTCTTTAAAAAAAGATTATAGTTGTATTAAAATGTTAAGTCTGAAGAGAAGCATGCATTAAATTTAATGAAATGCTCATGTTTGCACAATTTATCACAGATTACTGTCAATAAAGCAGAGAGAAAATGAAGAACAATGAGGTGTTTATCTGGAAGGGTGCCTGATGATGTTTTATGTGGCTTCTTTTAATTGTATGAGAATCCTTGGCAAATTGCCTGAAAAATTACCCATTGTAAAATGCTTTACTTAATATGTTAATGTCATTGTGTGCTGTAAAGTAAAGTTGTGTGGTGGTTTAGTGTGTTTGTGCCCATAATAACATTAAAGCCAACGAGTTGGCCTCTTCTTTGGAAAGACCAAAAAAAAAACAAAAAAAAAACACAACATCTCTGACAAACAAAGTCTGTTTTCTCCAGCTGAATGCTTAGTCATTGATGCTATGTATGAGACAGGACACAGATACTAGAAGACAGCTATGCTCTTTTTACTCCCCTCCTGTGATGCCTTTGAAATTTTGACACCACAAAAAACAAGGGTCCAGTTCCCAGTAGTGGTTCCTCCAACATGGCCATGCATTCCAACAAACACAATAGCCAAAATGGGAAGCCTGTGTTTACATCTTGTTGCTGCACTAGCAACTCCTACCAATTGACCCTTCCCTACGTCCCAATCCCTTGGTTACTGTTGCCAAATTGTAAAGCTTTTGCACCCCACATGGCATTATGATGCCTCCAACGATACCACTGAGACATAATCAAAAGGAAAACATAACAAATTTCTAAAATAATAATTCTGAAATATCAGCGAGACATAGACACAAAAGACAACAAATGCATTTATAAGCTATACTGACAATCTGTTGGTGAAGTGTCGTGAATGATGAAGATATTAAAATCAAGGGAAGACCTTACCATTCCCAATTTCTACAGAATAAGGCCAGTTCCGTTTTGTGTCAGCTACTGTAGTTCTCCTACGTGCTTGGCTCACAGGAGAAGTTTCAGTTGGTTGCAACCTGGAATCTCACCACTAGATGCCACTAAATCTTACACACTGGACCTTTAAAGAGCAAACAGCCTCAAATGATATATGACTACCAAAAGTTGAAACAACAGTACTTTATAATGAATCTTAATCATCTTTGTTTGCTAATGTGCTAAACTAGATTTCGTTAATTAGTGTCTTTGTTGAACTTCTATCATCTCCAAAGTAGACACTCAGGATAACTACCATTGGACTTGCAGGTTCCTTATGCACTCTGGTTTAGGTATTTGTCTTTGTTGTGACAGCTTGACAGACCCATCGTGCCTGGTCACAGTTGCTAACGTAAGATTGGACAGTGGCCCAGCTTAGCGAAGGGTCAATGTGGGGTTGGACTCAAGGGAATTAGCGTGCTCTTCCCATACATTATAACCACCTTGTGAAGTTTAGCACTGGCATGTGAAAAAAGAGGCTGGTAACACATTTGTGTAGCAGTAACACAGACTACATGTGCATAGAAAATGCATAATTGGGAAAACTATGGTAACGCATTGGTAAATATAAAGAAAAGGGTAAGACTGATATTTGTGGGAACTGCGCGCGCACACACACACACACACACACACACACACACACACACACACACACACACACACAGAAACAACAACCTACGTTTAGGTAATATTTGAGTAAATGCCAATGTTGAGAGAGCCGATACATAATCCAGTATGCTGAACCACTAATAAGGCATTCGGTCAGCTGAGGAAGAGTTTTAATGAGCGGAACTTGTTGCTAAAGGCGTTTGACCCCTTGAACCCGCTATCGAAAAACTGTGTAACTGCCCACAGAGGAGCTGTAAAACATGGCTGTTTGCACACAAGCACAGAGTTTGGTCAAGGGAAGGAGGATCTGGTGTTGTGTATGTGACAACTTTTAAACTATTAAGTAAATAAAGGTGACGTGTCAAAACTGCATGGGCATCCAGAAAACCTCTCAACGGTAGCCTTTTTTTTACCCCCAGCAGCTTGCATCTCTCTGTGACTCCAACTGAGTCCTAATGAAGCCTCCCAGTAAGAAAACTGAATGTTGAAATGAGTCACTGAGTGTAGGTACAAATGAAATGTACAATGCATGTTGTCACCCAAGCCAAACTTACAGAAAATGTTTTAAAGCTTTCAAACTTGGCCAATAATTACACTGATGCTTAAAAGCGAATGTAAAATTATCGTCTTGGCTGCTTCACTGACTGGACAATAAACAGACTACAAGAGCTGATGTATTGGTAACCCTTTAGCTTAATGCTAACCTTTCCTCTGGAGGCTTGCCAATGATGAATGTAGCAACATGAATCAGCCCAGCATTGAGACAACTGCTTCTGAATATTAGATTATAGAGGAGTAGAGAGTGTTGTTGCTTCTGTCTGGGAAATGTTAGGGCATTAGATCAAATGGCTCATGAAAATCAACATCTTGAAAGCTTGTGTAAATTTCACAGTTAATACAAAAGACATAAAAAATAAAGTTCTGTGTAAGGTGTAACATTTCCTCCGAGGTCAAATATTAAGTATCCATTTCCAAAACCAATACACAAAAAAGGTCACAAATATCAGGTTCAGTTATGTCAAGACTGCTGGTTTATTCCCCAAAATGCAAAGTTTAAGACGGGAAAGTGAATGAAGAGCCCTTTGGTCTCCTTCAGCAACTACACAGTTATCACAACCTTGAGCACTTATTTCGGTTATAGTCACTCAAAAAGAAGTCTTCACACTATGATTCTATAGGCTAGCTCCAGTATGAAGGTAGCATGTTATAGGTTTGCAAAAACCTCTGTACACATGGCTGAGTCATAACTACAGCATGCTAGTTGTTGAAAACATACTGTGCAAAAACAGAAATTGCTTTTCAGTTTTATAGATTAAAGTACACATTTGTGCATTTCATCAATGCAGGTCATATTACAACATATCACATCTCTAAAAATAAACAGGGGGTGGTAGGAAAAAGGATATACAGCATATAGAAGTATATAGTAAAAAGCAAAAGAACCTGCTTTTTTTTAAAAATGGTTTGCTTCTCATCCAAGAAGCCTCATCACTTCTTCTGGGCGAAGGTTAAAGGTAACATGTATTTATGTTACATAGGAGTTTTTGAGGTTACATTGTTGTCATAAGTGTTATTTACAAGAGGTATGAAGTGTGAATAAGACAGGCAGAGATAAAAGGACAGTAGGGTGACTAACAAATAACTAGTGCCATGTGTCAACCATCTGGGACGGTTGCTCTCAAGGGATGCGGTGATGGGACCATATCTGAGAGGGTAACAACTACTGCCCAACAAAACCTTGTCTTTGACACAGCTCCAATCTAAAACCAGCTCCAATAATACTAACACTAATCACCAGAAATGTCTCAAACTAAATGCAACTGTAACACACTGATTGACACTTTATCACCGAAAAAATGAACAGTTTGCAAAGCATCGATTACTCATCCACTCAGGGAGACAGAATGCACATCTGTTGTCAGTTTGACAGCTGTTGCTTCTGAATTATTGAATGTGTGTGTTTCTAGTGGGACACCTGTACAGCAGCTCTTTTACTATTTTACCCCTTACAGTCACCGACCGTACAGGTCCTTACATGCATGCTATGCTTTGCTGACAGTGAAGCTGACAGTGTGAAAGTGATGGAGGAAGTGGAGATGCTCTGATCATCTGGAACTGACACATCTGTGATAAACCTCATTCAGTTTGTCCAATGATGTTGTCAGTACACCATCACTACCTTTTAGGGCTGGGAATTGTTTAAAAAATTACAATACCAGTACCATTAAAATGGTACCAATACCAAGAGAGTACTGCAGTTGATACCTATAATCTGTTATAGTTGCTGCTGCAGGAGTATGAGCTCCACGCCAAGGAAAGTTGTGCAACTCCATCTGCCTGCGCACACACAGTGACAGGTAACTGCTAGCATTTCAGTGTCAGTGTGAGTTTGTTTGGACCGCATAATGGATGGATTTTGGATGTTGTTTGCTGTGTTAGCTTGTGCTAACCAGGCAGACACTGAACTGACCATTTGCCGGGAGGAGAGTGTCCCCAAAGACAGCAGCAATGGATTGGCAGGGCATGGGAATGCAAAAAGGCTTGACTGCAGCTATCATTTGACTGGAGACATTCTGATATACTGAGACCTGATAGCTAGCCCTATTTCCTATAGCAACTAGACTAAGAGAATCAAATGATTCACCCGTGACTCTACTGCCAGATCTAACATCAATCACATCATCAAGTCTTCCAATGATAGAACAGTAGTGGGTCTTGTCAGCAATGATGATGGATCTGCATACAGGATGGAGGTAAGCAACTAGGCACATGTTGCAGATCCTACAATCTCCCCCCTGACATTGACAAACAAAGGAGATGGTGATTTACTTCAGGAGGGTTGGCAGGCTCGATCATTTGCTGCTGACCATCAGTTGCACTGTTGTGGAGAGGGTCAGTAACACCAAGTTCCTGGGAGTTCACCTGGCAGACAACCAGGCTTCAACCATTAACATCTTGACCATTGTTAAAAAAAAGCCCAACAGTAGCTCCATTCCCTCCCATGACTTAAAAGGGCAAGCCTTCCCATCCCAGGCCTCACTACAAGGGCACCTATGGCCTCACTGCCTGCTTCAGTAACTGCAAAGCGACCAAACAACACCAGCTAAACATGATAGTAAAGACAACTAGCAAGTTCATTGGTGCCACCCTCCCCTTCCTGCTGGAGATGTACCATCAGTGCTGGGCCTCTAGCATGATCAAGGGTCTCCACCACCCTTCCCACAGTCTGTTTGTCCTCCTGCTGGCTGGGTAGAGGCACAAGAGCATCTGTGCCGAATCCAGCAGAATGCTAAATAGCATTTACAAGCAAGCAGTCAGGATCATCAACACATGGCGTCCCCCCACAGGACATGCCCAACCTTCCACTGACCCTCTAAACCCCCCCGATCAGTGCTGGTCGCTCAGTGACATACACCAGTTGTCAGCATCAAACTGAAGCATGGACTTTCTTTCGAAGTGCACTACAATGCATTGTGCGAGGTGTTTTTTTGTATTCAGATGTTTTTGGTTGGATTGTTTTTGAGGGAATTTTTAGATATATATTTGTATGGTTTCATGTTGCACTGATGTGGGCTGGGAGAAACATTTTGTTTTTCTACGTATGCTAGTACACAAGAATATGACAATACACAATCTTTAGTCTTAGATCTCGAAGTTCTGTACTGAGTGAGTACAGTGATCATTCACCAAAGAGAGGGAATGATCAGAATGTAAAGCTTTATTGGGTATGCAATGAGAAATTGCTGGAGAAGCAAACATCATTCAGTTTCTCTAAATAAAAGGTTTTCTTTCACTTCTAACTGGTGCATACCAATATTAAATTGATACAGGTGAAACCCTGTCAGCTGTGTACACTTGCTATACTGTAAATTCATATTTGTAATACTTTGTCAGCGGGTTAATAGATTCAAATGGAATATTTAACCAGAAGTCATGTTTTCATTTGTACTGCTGCTTATAGGATTAATATGTCACACCCATGTAGCATCTGCAATTTATAATGATGGCACCCAAGTACAATCACACACACACCCCTACACACATCCACCAGTAAACCTGCATGAGCGCTCCCGTACACATAAGCATACACAACATGCACAGCTCTTCTTAATCAACAAATGAGTTGTGTTGTTAGTTGACGCTACAGTGCCTATTGACAGTGAACTAGCAGTACGGGTGATGGGCTGTTTGTCTAATAACCAAGGCTGCATTTCAATTTCACAACTCACTGAACAGCCTGCTTAGCCACACAAGACTGATATGACACCGGGCTTAGCAAAAGGCTCTATTTGTGTGTGCCTGTGCTGCTGCTGCTGCTGCTGCTGCTGCTGCTGAGGATGATAATGGCAAAAAGTCACAAATTAACCTCATGGTCTACAGTGATGACTTCAGCTGTTTGAGGCAACCTTGGAACATGTTGAACACAGGGAGACGGCTTTTGAGACGAACACACACTCGCGTGCACGCACAGAAATAAGCCAAAAAGAAAAAAAAAAAAAAAAAACATCAACCCCCTGCTTGGTCCCACGGGGGCCCCATTATATTAGTGGAGCTTGAAAGTGACTTTCCCTTCATACTTCCCCTTTAGGCCTAGCCTGTGTGATACAAGCAGACAGCACTCTATGTCTGGTCTAATTAAAGACTCTAATTCACTGCCTCCCCTTGCCCCTGCCTCTCCATGTCTTCCTGCCTGACTTCTGTGTCTTAGTGAGTTTGTTTTTCAATCTCACACAGAGTGATTTTCGCAGTCGTACTAGCCGTCAACACTCGCCTTTCTTTGCTTTTCACTAAAAACAAGTCTGTGAGCAAATACTGTAGATGTGGCATCGCGGGGAATTTCAGTTCAGAAAAGGCTGAACCTACAACGCGAGCAAATACCCATCAGGTGTTTGCATAGCATGCAACATTCACATGGCTCTGCTCTCCCCAGAAATGCTTGGCTTGAGCTTCCATGTCTGCGACTGCCGAAGAGAATTCAGTCTGTGGCGGAACAGGACACTGTGTGGAACATTTTCTCCTCACGTAGGTTCATCGGGATGTTTTCTGAGATGCTCTTGAGTTATGTAGTGAGACTTTTTTGATAGCTGCTGCAACCGACATGGAAAACATGACCACCACAGCCGGCACATGCTACTGCATTTTCCTTTTTTCTGTTATTAGCCTTCATTCTTCGGGAGGAAACATGCATAATATACAAATTAATCAGTGTTTAAAGTACACATACAGCACCTTTCATATGAAATACAGCAGCACTTCCCATGCCTCAACATTCTCTTATTCTTTATCACTGCACCCCCTTCTCCTATTCTCTCTACCCAGTGGTCATCATTTGCCTTGGATTTAAGGAAACACACACATTCTCTGAAGGCAGTAAGTTAATTAGACATCAGGCCCTATCTGTCCCACTCATTCCCTGTCTCTCCCTGACTGTCTGTAGGCTTAGAAGAGCCTTGCTGCTTCAGTGAAACCACACACACACACACACACACACACACACACACACACACAGACAGACACTTCCTCTGCGCAGTAGCGTGGGCAGTCGCTGAGCCAGTGTATGTGGGTGTTTTACTGTGTGTGCGCTGCAGTGTGCATGTGTTTCCCCAGGCCTGTGAGTATTTAGAAAGATTGTTGGGTTTCTTTCAACGTGTAACATCCACTTAAAAAAAGACTTATTTTCACCCAGGCCCGCTTTACATTGACGACAACGCCGCACGTTCTGTCCTTAATATGATGCTAGACTCATCACAACCTTGTCAAATGTAGGAGACGTGACTCTACTGTGACTCCTGTGTCAATGTCACAACTCTTTAAGCTGCAGACATCTGAAGTGTTCCCTGAGGCTCAGCTAGCTAACCTTCAATGAAGAACTAAAGAGATAAGGTACGTTTGACACCGCGGGGTGTACTGTGACAACTCCAGCCATTGTTAACGGTGAAGAAACAGTGACAGTCTATTGCCGTGCAATATGGGAAAGTTCATGTGATATTTATGGGAAAAAATAAAAGTGGGCTCACAGTTGCCACTTCTTTCAAAGGAGCGTTACATTTTTTCAGTGTGTTCTAAAGTTAAAGCCTGGATTGTTAAAGGAATATGTCACAGAAAAGAAGGGGTGCTGGTCACACTAAGAGGGTATAAAAGTGGATTTACTGGATTTTTGGCCACAGATAACACAGGCATTATTCTCTGCCACAGCTCAGGAAAGGAAAAAAAGGTGCATGCAGCCAAGGCGAGACTGGGAGTAACAGATAATAATTGTCTTGTTCCTGTAATTAAGCAGGTTTTATACAGCCTTTTTTGTTTAAGGAGAATACAATTAAATATACCATTTTATTGTGGTGCTATACTAAGTGAAAATTTAAATTACATGTGCTTCAGTTGTAAGATGATGCTCGACTCATTAAGAGTTCAGAAAATACTGAATTTTCAAGTGCGTGGTTAAATAAAGAAATCTACCTTGATCATACTCCTACATTGTTTAAGCTGTAATTATACACTTGTCTCTTTTTTCTGTTTATCTTTAATCTCATTCAGATCTGCATTAGATGTCACTGTTGCAACGGATACTCTTCTTGGATTTCCTGCACAATGTGTTTAATACATGCAATTGTTTTTTACTAAAGAAACAAACCACAAAAGCAGCTGAAGTGAGTACAACATTCATATTATTCACCACAAAATGCAACTGAACAGCCCTGGAGAAGCCAACAAGTGTTAATGCATCCTGACAACAAAGACCAACCTGGCAGTGTTAGTTAGACACCTCCCACTCAGGGAAGTTAGCATCTGCTGCTCGACAGTATGCTAACATGCTATTCTTTTCACTTCAAGAATTGGACAAGTGGGGATTCCCTACTGAGTTTCTTGTTCTTTGTGGGAAGAGGAGGAAGCAAGGAAAAACAAAAAGTACACCAGTATGGGACCAGGTTATTTTGATGTATTAAGCATAAAGCCAGCCTTGCACTAGAGGTACAAAGACCCTGCTACATTCATTTTGTAGGTATAGACCTAATCAGAAGTTTATTTCCAATAACATCTGGGTAGAAAACCCTCATGTGACATACATACAAATCAATCAGTGCTGAGCAATTGCTGCCTCAATCGGTTAGTTTGAAGCCACCTAAAAAGGCCTACCAGAGTTCAATATCAGTGTAAGTGTACACTATATTTTGAATATTTTCACCGTTTTATCTTGCTGTTATATCAAAGCCACTGGACACAATTGACAAAAGTAGTAATTTTACTTAGCAGAACACTGGAGTTGCTGATCAACTGCAAACTCAATTGGTCAGTGTGCAAGGTAAAGCAGAGCAAATATTCACATACGGCACACACTTACACTGATATAGATTTTTTTTTAGGTGGCTAAAATGCATTTTGCTGCAACCACATTTCACAGGAGAACATCGCTTAGCTTTCGTCCTTATCAAGGACACTAGCAAAGCATACATAAGTGAGCACAGCAGAAACATCAGATAGGTCGGACTACCATGTTTAACTGTATATCTTTAAATGTTCCAGTTACGACTGAAAATGACGACACAAATCAACAAGTTTGCCAATTTTACATATCTCTGCAACGGAAATAAACTACCAGTGTCTACCTGGAAGTGACTGTTGTTGTTAGCACAACTTCACAGTGATCGAGTTTATATAAAATTGTCCAAACCCTGATTCTAGCATTTGAGAGTAATGTCAACCATCAATTGATCAATCAATTTGTTACATTAAATCAAAATACGGCCTGGTGTAAACGGTACCTTCTTCCCAACCTCGGCAGGGTAAAAAGGCTGTTATCCTGAGGTCTTTAATTATTCTCCTGGCCTTATTTTTGCAGTGTCTGGTAGAAATATCCTTTATGCAGGGTAGAGCAGCAGCCGAATGAACCACTCTTTGCAGGGTCTTGAAGTCCCGTTCGGTGCCGTGTCCATACCGTAGCGATGTTTCCCGTCAGGACGCTCTCAGTGGTGCTTTGAGAAGATACCAAGAATATCCGCAGACACCTCGGGTAAAACCGTTTCTGCCTCGCATTTCTCACTACTGAGTTAGTATGCAGCACCCAGGTCAGGCTCTCAGGGATGTGGACACCAAGGTATTTAAAGCTATCCACCCTCCCCACTGAGAACTCATTAATATTAAGGGGAGCATAGTTCCTTGGCTGCCTCTTCCCAAAGACCACTGTCATCTCCTTAGTTTTGCCGATGTTCAGGAGTAGGTTGTTGTCCTGACACAATCGGGCCAGGTCCTCTACTTCTTCCAGGTCTTTTTATTATTATCTGTGATCAGGTCCAGCACAGCTATGTTGTCAGCAAACTTAATGATGGTGTTTGAGTCTAAAGTGGCTGTGTTTAATGTTCTCTTCATGGAAGGAGGTCATAGAGTAACAAAGGGGGAACCTCTGGGGCTGAAAAGTGAAGCCAAAAAAACTCAGTTCTCCAAGACTGGCTCTGAGAGTGAGTAAATTCCCATAGACCCCCATGTTAAAATGCCAAGCAGAAATAAACATGTTTACAGCCCAGAACAGATTTGGTCTCTATAGCTAATTTCCACATTCATGACAACTGTCCAGGGGGTTAGTTTTTATATAGATCGCCACTTTTAATGTTAATGAGGCTTAATGAGGCTTATGTGTATCTAAGGGTGTGGCCTTTAAGGATGTGGTTTTTAAGACTGTTTTTCACAATCAAAAATTAGCAGAAATACACCATGCTAACTAAGCTAGCAGCTAGTGTTAGGGTTATATCCACCCTCTTCTCCAAATATGGTCACTTCTGGCTCCAAAAATCCAAGTTGGCCACGGCCAAAATGCCAAATTCCACAGACTCTAGATTAGATTAGATCTAGAGAGATTCTGTGCTTGCAAAAAATGTAAGATGAGGATGGACGGTACAGAACTGTGTCACGAATCACAAGAGCATACCACTCAAGAAGTGTGATCTAAACACAGCAGAGAAACGGGGAGGAAGGAGAGGAGGCAATGTCATAAAGTGAGATATTCCCCAGAACGAGGGAAGAGTAGAGGAGACTGACAGAAGAGGAGGGCAACACTAACAGGGAAACAGAGGAAGCTTTCTTTTTTTAATGAAAACTAGAGTTCATATGGGAGTTGAGATGAGATGTTGAGCGAGAAGTACGTGCATAAGTGAGAAAGATGTTAACCTTCTATCTCTTTTCCCTCACTCCCATCCAAAGTTGCCCCTAAAACCAAACTCTCAGCATCAATATTACAGAAGAGACGTTTCCATCACAGTTATGCCCCCCCACCCCCCCACCTTCTCATCTCCAGCTCCCCCTCCCCTCACCTCCTGTATCTCCCGTCATTCATATTTCATTAATATTTTAGAACTGAGACTCCCTATCTTGTTGCCTTTCCTCCTGTTCTCTCTCTTCTCTGTCTTGCTTGCTCACACAGCGCAAAATGATCCAAAGGAGCTCTGACACCAATAATTAAAGAGTTATTGAAATTAGCATTGACTGGCCATCTTGTTGCTGCCGAGTGCCAGCAAGGATTCTCTCTCTGCTTTGATTGCCTAAGCTTTCTCTTCATTCTATTAAACTCCGCTATTGTGATTGACTCAGTCACACAGATAAACACACACATACACATACACACTCGCCAAGCCTCTGCAGTGCTAACAATGTATCAGCGAACTCAGACACTGCCTGGGAAATTGAAATTGGTGTGCCTTAGCAATTAAACATTAAATGTTGGGAATGTTATTTGCAATTTTTACACGATATGTTAAACATTAGTCACTTTTTTTGTTTTGGTTTACACTTTTCACACCAACAAACACATGAAACCTGCATAAATACAAATACAGGTGGACCCCCTTTACACCTAGCATTAAATGTCTCTTGTATCCAGATTGTATCTGGATATAATTTAACCTGATTATAGTTAAATCTGGTATTAATATGCATCTCCAGTGTCCACATTGAGATCTGATTCATACCTAATAGCTCTGTTCAGCTCAAACAACCAAAAGTCACTCCTCTCGTTTCTGCCGGTCCCAAAACAAATCAAAGAAACAAGGTACGATTTACCCTGCTCTTGCCACTTCTCCTGTTGCTATTCATTTGCTTTGCCAATTTTATATGTTTAATTTTTCAGCGACACTGCAGCCAGAACCAATTATAGCCAGTCTTCATCTTTTGCTTAGCCAGTGCCTTGTCAATGGCTCTGTGGCAATGATGTCATTCTGGATAATATTAAGCTATGCTATGCTTCTGCTTGGGAGTGTGTGTAGCCGACTTTCAAAAAAATGGCCCTCCGGAGCAATGCACATTTGGAGACATTTTTTTGAATTGTGAACCACAGAAACAATTGCATAGCATGCTAGTAGTGTAACTTGCTAATAGCTGCTAACTCCTTGTCTTGGGAACAGTCACGCGTGATCATGTATAGCGGCTCACGTAGTTGTTGTCTCTGGATTGAAAACACATTTGCTTTTACGCTTGCGTTCCATTTGGTCACAATATGTCCTGACTACCTTCAGAGGTAGTCTGGCCAAGTGGATCACACTCCGTCCTCAAAGCATTTTGGATTCATTATCTCCGCTGGGTGTAAGTCTGGAGGGGATTATTTATCTGGTCATGTGTGTGCATGCATGAGTGAGTGTGTGTATCTGTCTGTCCACAGCTTATCCTGCAAACTACTGGACCAATCAGCCTAATATTTCGTGTGCACATTTATGACTGAATGGTCAAGGACCTCTTGTGGTTTTGGTGATTCCTAATTGCTGATAACCATGTTTTACTGACTGCTTTATACAATCAATGACTGCTCTCTCTTCACTCCTCTCAACCAGCTGGGGCTCCAAGTCTCCCGGAAATCAGCTCAGCTAAAAACAACAAATCTTACCGTCTGTCAGAGGCCACATTCTGGCCTTTGTCATGGCTCAAAAATTGATATCCAAAGAAAGGTTTGGTCTCACTTTGAACTGTAGTATTTGCTGATTATTTCCATACCGGATATGTTCTGATCCACTAAAGCTACCCATGATATGAGATGAATAAATCACCATTTTTGTTCGTCTCGCCACCATCATGACTGTCAGGGAGCTGGGGAAGACAAATTCACTGGGCACAGCACTCTGCAGTCCGGCTGTGACCTGCTTTAGTCTGTCTTCTGCATGTCATCATACCACAGTAAGAGTGTTTCAGTGTTGCAGATTGCCTGCTCAATTTTGTAGACTTGCAGATTTTGTTGATTTTATCATTTTTATCATCTTCTACCATTAGTAAATGATAAGTAATATGTGCTCTGTGTTGTTTTAACTGTGATTAGTGATGCTATTAACTACTTTTTTGTGCTTCAGGATACAGACAAAGTTAAACCCAGTCCAGGAAAGTTCAGGTATGAATGACGTGGATCAAAGATTTGTGGCAGTTTAACTTATTAAAAATACATGCATGCATAAACTTTCATGGGGTCAAGCAGGATCAAAACGCATGTAAAAGTAAGGTGTATTATTTGTGTAAGGAACTATACCTATGAATGCCCATCCTGATACTAAATATACTGTAGTAGCCCATCAAAAAGATGAAACATGTCCTGTGGCATGACATCTCCTACTCCCCACCCCCACACTCTTCCACTCACTCTCTATGGCACATAAAATCTCCCTCCATTTGCCATGCCAGCATCCCTCCATCTTCCTCTCCCTCTCTGCATATTCACGAGGACTGACACCTCTGATTTTGTGTCCCATTCTCTACAATAAGCCACCCCTCATCGTCCCCTGCCCTGTACACAAGATGTCCCGTGTTTTGAATCCGTCCAAGCTGGTTCCCCATGCATCCCTGCAACCTTTCCTCTGCAGCCCTCACTTCCTCCCTCCCATCTTTTCTCCCCGCTGTCAAAGCCCATTCTCTCCCTCCTCCACCAGCTGCGTGGAGCAGAGGCCTGCTGTGCCAAGTGCCATTTGATGAGCCTCTTTCTGGCAGCCACAGTAATTGTGTGGACATTTCCTCTCTTCCTTCTTTCCCCCGTCCATTTCTCTCTTTCTCTCTTTATCAACTGTGCTGGTGATGCATCATCATCATCAAAATCACCATCCCTCTTGCTCTATATCTCTTTCTGCATTCTCTCTGTCATCTCTCCCCCTCTCTTGCTGAATATCCCTAGCACTTTCCCCCGTGACACTCTCTCTCTCTCCTCCCACACCTTCCTTTCTCTATGCCAGAAAAAAACCACATGATTACTTCCATCTCTCTGGCAGTCTCATATTTATTTCCCTCCATGTCCTTCTTCCTACCCATTTTTGTGCTCACTTTTCTTCTGACATTATCGTACTATTCCATGAACATCCTGTCCACAAACTTTTCATCAGTCGAACTTAAAAGCGCCAAAGCCATTTGTTCCCCAGATATGAGGCAGTAAATGAATTCAGCACCTGATCACACTTAGCTCAGCGTAAACAACAGCATGTGCTGCGAGATGGGGAAATTCCAAAGGAAATAAGGATAACAGGGAAGGGACAGAGCCGGGGATGAAAGAGCAGGGAAAGAGGAGCTGTTGGACAGAGAAATGGATGGTGATAAGATGCGAGGACGGGGGAGTCACTGATGGGGGAAGATGTACAAACACTTGCCCACCATGTGTCTCATGAAAGCTCTACAGTGTCAGCGCTGTCTCTTTTGTTCCTCAGAGGCCTCTGGCAGGGCAAACTGTGGCACACATATTCCCCAACAACTCAGCCAATTCAACAAGCACACAGACTCAAAGCACACGTCCGTGCAGATAGGTTGGAGCATCCTAACACAGCGATTGTCATCAGTCAGTGTGAGGGCTACTGATCTTATCATACATAGTTATATATAGAGTCACGTTGTAACACACTGAATGATTCACTATGATTAACATGGACTAAAGTGATCACACTAGCGCAGTTTCATCACCAAAATCACAGCTGGTGAGCTCTCGGTGCAGCAAAAGCTGGACTTTCAGGAATGGAGCCAACTGTGAGTTTCCAAGAAACTGCAACAGCTTGACTGTGAGGTGGATGGAGGGATGAATTTATTCGATGACACACATCAAATTCAAATGCTCGGCAGGTGGCTTTAAGTGCGTGCACTGATAAGATAAGAAAGATAGATAGAACTTTACTTATGCAGGGGGAAATTGTTATGTGGCAGTTGTGGTACTGAGCAAGATAGATTGCAAATATACTATAATGCAAATATGAAATATCAAGAAGGTGCCAATCTGAAATATAAGTAATGCCAAAATATAAACAGGCTGACGGCAAGGATCACTCTTTGTGGGCTGCATTTAGATATGTATGAAAAGTGGCACATAGTTATATGTACTTTATCGATTTTATCTAATTCTAAGTACAGCTGAGTCAGTCTATAATTTGTAATGTTCATATGTCCCATTATGTGCCGTGAATCAAAGAGATGTAATGGTTACAATCCAGTGATAAAATAAACACCGGGAGACTGAAATCTCATGCAAGAGAGGAGAAGAAGATTCAAGAACCACTTGTTAGTGAGGTCTGCAGAAAAGAAGGTGAGGGAAAGTGTGTGTGTACAGAATAACAAAGATGTCATTTGGTCATTAAAGTGAAAGGGGGTTCAGTTCCTTTGAGACACATGCAACTTTAACTTTATGACAAATATAAAATGTCTGGCAGTTTAAACCAAACTCTCCTGGCAATGATTTGTTTCTGTTTTTTGAAGACATTTTATTTGACTTAACCTTTATAAAGTGTATTCTAGACCTTGATAGATGTCCAAATTATTCATTTCTTTTACAAAACGTCACACATGCATGTACATGTCAATCATAAGTGCTCAGCTAACATCTGACACTCAGTGGCCCTGACATGACTGACTGGGAGCAAAGCTTTAGGAGCAAGGGATGACCGAGGGAGGCTTCGTGAGTAAGCTCTCCCTGTTTTAATCATCAATCTCTTACTTCTGCATACGCACTCCTTTATGCACACACACACACACACACACACACACACACACACACACACACACACGCACAAGCTCACATTTGGACAAACACAATGTCACCTCTTGCCTGGAGCTTCTAAACTGTACTTTTGGCACTCTGGCAAGCAAGGCAAAGCTTGCATTCTTCACAACATAGCATTCGTTAGTCAAGCAAGAATACAAACTGTAATGTTACAGTAACTGTAACTGTAAATGTAATTGATTTAAACCTGTAATTATGTTTACACATCTATCAACACATCATATATATCAGATATGATGGGAGCCAATTACTTAATTTGTCACAGCTCTCTGGTATGTCAGCAATAAAATGTGTAGATGTTTTTAAGAGCCTCCTCCTGTCTTTCTATTATAGGAATTCGTGGCTGCCTACAGAAAGAATCTGATGCATGCAGAGGTAAGGTCATACAGGCCAGCTGCATTCCTGTATTACTTTGCCAGAATTATGTGTTTAACAGCCAGATAAGTGGTAAAACTTTCTGTATAAATATTCATGTAAAATAAAAATAAATTTAAAAAAAAAAAAAAAAAATGTAAAAGGTGATGCTAGAACATGGTCACTCAGCGAGTGGGGAAAGTTTTAGTGTTGCTGAGTCTAAGGGGGTGATGATATTTTGACATTAAACAGTAGAGAGATGTAATAGTAAGCTAAATCTCACAGCTAACAGCTAAATGAGAAGCCGTGGATGAACAGAGAGGTCTGTCTACTGCTGAAGGTGCGCAATTCAGCTTTTAGATCAGGTGGGGGCATAAACCCACAGTTCATCCAGAGTTAACCTGAAGAGGAGATCAAAGAGGGCTGAGCACAGCCACAAGCTAAGGCTTTAGAAACACTTCAGTAACAACTCTGACCCCCAGACACCCACAGTATGGTAATGCATCCAGGTCATCACAGACTACAAACCCACCCTCCTGTTCCCTCTTGACCACCAGCCCCTGACACTCTTCCCCACTGATGTGTGTGCTGCACTGAGAAGGATTGATGCACGTAAATCTGCTGGCCCTGATGGTATCCCCGCACGTGTGCTCAGGGCCTGTGCTGGGCAGCTAACTGAGATCCTGACTGACATCCTCAACCTGTCACTGGCCCGAGCAGCTGTCCCCACATGCTTTAAAACCATCTCCATTGTACCTGTGCCTAAACACTCCACTGCAGCAAACCTGAACAACTTCCGCCCTGTTGCACTCACCCCCACTATCATGAAGTGCATTGGGAGGCTGGTCCTGGCTCATCTCAAAACCTAACAACCAACCACACTGGATGACCTCCAAGGGGAGGATGAACTTGAACCTGAACAAAAGTAACCCCTCTGTGAGAGTGATATCTATCGACCTCCATTCAGCTTTCAGTACTGTCACCCATGATCAGATGATCAGCAAACTTTTGACCTTGGCATTGACATCCCCCTCTACAACTGGATCCTGGAGTGTTAGGTTAGACAACTACACCTCTTCAACCCTCACCTGTAACACCAGTGTCCTACAGGACTGTTACCTGTGGCTAATTCAGCAGGATAGAGGAGGATATTCTGCAGTAAGTGACCTTTCGCCATGAATGGCTCTGTGCAAACATCTGTGCACTGTAATCAATGTGACTGCCATTGAAGTAAGCTGCGCTGCTTACCTAGTATAATACTGGAGCATGAGCGAAATCTCAGTCTTCACCCGAAATATTTAAAAGCTTATAATTAAAGGAATCATAGAAAATGTATTTAGCAACCCACACACTTGACTTTGCCCTGTGGTGGTTAGACTCTGCCAAATCACCAGCACACAAACCAACCAACAAGCTGACCAAGTGACTGGCTGGCAGAGCTGGACACCGTCGCCTGGCTTATTCTCATGTGTCCACCCTGGCATGACGGTTCATCCGCCAACCATCAGACGGAAAGGCTTTCAGATGCCCAGCACAAATCGACACCTGCCATCAGCCCCATTATCCTGTGTGCAGGCCTCCCTGTGCACCACCAGCCAGATGCTGAACAAAGACCATGACACTGCCGCAGCAGCCACACAACTCATTTGTATAGTGTTGGCTAATTATGTCAACATATGCAAAAAGCTTTTCACAGCTAAAACATGGCACATTGTTCAGTGTTATTTAAAATGTGGCAGTCATTCAGGGGTATTCCTGTGGTTACATCTCTCATGGTGGGGCGCATTTTTGTGAATTCTCGACAAATGAACCAATGCCCTTTATAAATGAGGTTGCTAACATCAGGAATAACAGTTACACACCCTCTAAACACATTGAAACCAGTGATTCCTGATGTACAGATATGCAACTGTTAATGTTGGTCAGTGCAGAGAGCATGAGGAATCAGACATGAAGCTGAAACAGAGAAACAAATATTGTGTGCCTTGCCACTTGCAGGCTTACATGAAGTGCGGCCATGTGGGGTGCCTTCGGCGCTGGGAAAACACCGACTTGTGAGCTGGTAGCCATTTAAAAAAGGACACCCCATCCATTTTTCAAAGCCGAGCAGGCCTCACTTTTTTGTGTTCTCCAGTGACAACCAAAATAGAAATCAATGTGTCTGGGGCAGCGTTGGAGCCCGATGCGTTAATGTGGAATCGATAGCTAATGTCACAGTCATTTTTCCTCATCCACCAACCAATAAACGCCAAGAGGAAGGCGAGAGCTGGTCTGCACCACTGGGGAGTGGCTGAGGGTCAGTGGGCTGAGAGAGAGAGGAGACAGCAGAGGGCATGCTGGGATTCCTCGCAAACATATAAAAAATAACCTCTCATACACTTTTAATGATCTCTCTCTATTTCTCATTCTGCAGTCTTCTCGTCTGATATTCACTAAATTGAGATTTTAGTCTACAGCATAAAGTTAAGAGGCTGCTTGCTGTCGGTACATCACCCCTGGGTGGTGATTTTTTTTTTTTTTCTTTCAGCCACAATAAGTGGTAGTTCACTAAAATTGTAATAAAAAAACAAACAAACAAACACAAAAAAACAAAATAAAAAATGAGGCCCCCATTGTTTGGTGTGCGTTCTTAATTTCTCCATCTCTCCTAGTTATCTGGGATAAGAAGGACCTGATAAATAAATAAAAAACAAAAACAAAACAAACATCAAAAAGCAAGCATCGTCTTTGAACAATAAGTAGTTTTTGAAAAAAATAAATCTTCCTATGGAGACAATGGGTGTCTTCTTAATAGTCATAAGTGTTTAGGCATAAAACTGTTTATTTCAATGGCTGAGCATTGCTGTGCAAAAACAAAATTACAAACAATCCAACATTTGTTTAATGTTTTGTAACCCTGTGGGTTAGGGATCACTATTCAAGTCTATAACTATTCAAAACTATTTCTTCCAATACCTCAAAATGACAATGCAAAGACAAAAGGAAAGGAAACATATCTAAAAGCTTTGTGATTTGTTTGTTTTATAACTGTATGAATTTTCCTTACTCTATACTCCAATCAAGGAATGTCCCTTCCGTCTGTCATACCTATGGTACGATAATACAAGTTCCAATGTCATTAATCAAAACGATACAAATGTCCTAATGTCCTTGAATGAGTACTTCCTAATTAACAGCATTTTAGCTTGTTACTATTGCTAAAGTTGGTAAAATGTGTGTGCCATATCAAACTACAATGTGTTATTAAGCATAAATATACACGTTTCGGCCATAAAATTTTATCAGATGTTTTACCTTGTCCACTTTTGCACTTGAATCGGTTGTAGACTGACTTGACCAAGATGGCTGTCATCTTGTTTTTATATCGATTTGTGTATTCTGCCTTTGCCAACACTATGGCACATAAAAAGTGTCCACAAATGAGGACAACAGGTCTAACTTTAGCAGAATATACGATTCAGCAAACCCAAAATGTAGTGTCCTCATATGAGGATACAGGGTCACAGGAAGATAAATAAAATGATGACAATAAAGCATTTGCGACACTGTTGCCTTGTGTTGTACCAGTCCAACTATGATGCTCTTTGGGGTTCAAGTTGTGAAGAATACTTGAAAAGAAGTTCTGTCAACAACTAAAAAGGTCTACTGCAGATCACATAAACGCATCACAAAGACAGTTAGGTCTTGATGTGCAGTTGTGAGATTTCTGAGATCATAAAAAGACTAAACAAAATCATCACAAAGATGTTGGCAAAAATGTATAAAGCATGACACCACGGGCAGCACAAATGTGCGCACAGGCACACATTCACAATCCCTCCAAGCCACTACAATCAGAGTCGAGGCTTCCTATAAAACCCAACTCTGTAATAATCCTCCAGTACTTAAATATTTATGGGCCAGCGCCTACAATCCACCACCTCTCCTTTATTATTTGTCAGCAGAAATGATTTAGCCTCTGGAAGTCTGCTACATAGATACATTTAGAAAATCACAGGGGCACTGCTCATTGTTGGTTATTGTGCTCTCCACGGTTACCACTGGTATAAATAAGGTAAACAAAAATCTTCAGAGTCTATACAATTGCAAGCAAACCAATGTTTGGTGGCAGGCAGACAGACAGACACCTCTCCACTGTGATTGTTGGGGGGAGAAAACATATACTTGTGGATGGGATTTGTTGCTGTGCTTTGAATGCAGGCAAACTGTTAAGCCTGTGTGCACTGCAAAGCTGGTGTCAACTATGGCTCCATGGAAGAAAAAAAAAAAAACACACACACACAGTCTGGGAGGCTTGATGCAAAGTTCAAAGGATTTTCATTTTTTAACCAGCACGCTTTTATTCTAACCCCTTTTTGGGTGACAACAAGCAAATGCCATCTGTGGCAAAGTTGAGGTGGAAAAATGTTCAGAGATGATGATTCCCAGAGATGCGACCAAAAATAGCTTTGTTTTGACTCCAGTTCCTGCTCATGTTTCCTTATCACATAAACCTACAGTAAATACCAACATTTAGTATGGAATGAGAAAGTATCTTAACAATGTATTTCCCCAAAATGACACCGTACCCTCAAGGAAAGGAGAAAAGTGTGTCTGTGTGTACGTGCGTCCAAGTCCACAGACGTGCAATGTGTGTTATTTGGCAGGGGACGTGAGCATGCGCATAAAAATGTGTCTTTTGAAGTGGCCCACAGATTAAATTACTTTCGGCATGGACGGCAGGGAGGGGGAAATTGAGAAAATGATTAAAAAATAAATGGAAAAATGATTTCCCATTCTGGGCCCTGTCACAATGGAAGGAGAAGGCAATGGGGCGACTGCATGCTTGTTTGTCTGGTTGGGGCCAAAGCATGCCTGTTGTAGCTGCTCATTATAAGACATTACCAATTTATCCTCCTCTATCTCTCCCGACCACTGCTGGCTGGGGACTCCTGGGCCAGATTACCTAAATGAAATAATCCTAATCTCTATTCGCAGTTAATTATGTCCACAGGAAAACAATCCGAGCTAGGCCGGCGCCCTTTCAGCAAGCTGAATTGGTCCTCGTGTGATACCCAGAGTGTGACCTTGAAGCTCTCAAGCTACATGCCGTTCTAAGTATGAGGGTGAATGGGTGTTTTGTAGGTTGTTTTCAGGTTAAACATATCTCAGGTAAACTTAATACTAATCCCTCTCTACCCTCACAGCAGGGGTGTGACAATACATCACTTTGGACAAGTGTATCAATTCAATGATTAACGATCCATTATCATGAATGCAAAGTGAAAACATATATAAGCATATCATCATCTTTAAGATATGCCTTTATTTTGAAATTTCCATGACACATCTGTGTCACTGTCAATCAGCGCCAGGCAGACATTCTCACTCCCAAATCATACAATATGTTCAGGGACAGCGTATCAATTTATCATTACATTATATGTACAATATATACATATTACACAATTTCTTTAATATACACTACACAAGAAGGTAAACAATAGCATTTATTTTCTTCAGTTTAGGCAAGAAAAGCATGTGGTTAGGTTTAAAATAAAAAACCACAATGGTTTGGCCTAAAATAATTTGGATTTTTACTAAGGTATTGTAGTAGTATGCTACATATACTAGTGCACTATGTTCCTATTAAAATAACTCGATTGACTTCTGGTCAATCAACGGTCTCCCTGGTGAGAGTATGGATTTTTTACTTACTTTTTCATTTTTTATTGGAGTGATTTTTATTTTTGAGTATATATTTTCAGTACTCTATCCACCACTGCTCGCTACAGCAACATCAGCTGTTCTGTTTCAACAAAGTTAGGCCTGAGAAAAACTTGCATGCAGGCTGAAATTCAACGGTGCTGTTCTGTTGGGTGATACAGTGAATAAAAACAACAGTGAGTTAGAAAAAGTATAAATAATACATGTGGTTTGTTAAGCTATGAGTAGAGGAAAAGTCAGCTAGCTGCCAGGCTAACTGATGTGCTTAAGCTAATAACAGGTGACTACCTAAAAACAACTGTTGTCTATGAACCTTGACAGTTATTGTTGAGCTGATTTTTATCCTATCTTTAAATGCTCTTGTTGTTAAACCATGTTTTATGTGTGTTATAGGAGTCAATTTCAAGTAAACTTAACTGCACTTAACTGGTTGTAACAATTAGGCTATTTCTCATGTTGTGTTTTTTTTTTCTTTTATGGATAAGAGGAAAAAAGGGGGTGACATATTTGTAGCAGAACGTAACGTGGCAGACTTTGTGATATCAGCCATTATTGTATTGTTGACCAAAGAAGTTATTGTACCGTGATGAGACTAGTGATTTGCACCCTCTACCAAACAGCAACATGAATAGCCATGATATTGCATCATACAGTAGCTGTGACATCATGGCTTGACTGGCCTCACTTTCTACCTAAAACTGCCATTTGTGAACCTGTGAATCTCTCATTAGCTTCAAATCTATATCACTGACCCTGAATCAGATAGACAGTATCAGCCAGGAGATCAGTCACACACACAATATCCACACTGCCCTCTCCTTGTACCGGGCCATGCACTCATCGCCTCAACCTCCATCCCTCGTTCATTCTAATCTCTACCAGGGCCTTGGAGTGTGTGAGGGTGTGTGTTTGGACCGGATGGAATGGCTCGGTTGCCATCCATTAGGACTAAGTCGCCCATAAATTGCCATATCCCCATCCACACTTCACCAATCGCCACATAATTACATTTCAAAGATGTGGCGTGCGCTGACCTCCAGGAGGGGCTCGTCGCCATGAATGATGCTCGTTTCTCTATGAGCTTCTTGACATCCTGAGCGCACATATGTGAAGCAGACAACACATCCAGGGCTCTCTACTGCATTTGTAGGGAGAAACACAGGTGTTTGAATGTCTTTGTTGGATGTGGGATCATATGTCTATGTACATGTTAGAACATCATCTCATACACAGAGCTTTATATCCTTCAGCTCCTTGTGTTTTCTCTCCACAAATATTATGTTATGGCATGGGGATATGGACACAAAACACGACCTATTGGCACTATAAACTTAAAGACATCACAAAGAACTGTCCAAGACTGGTCCAGATAAATCCATTTGATCCACTCTGAATCATAACTACACATCACTCTGAAATGTCAAAACAAGCTGAAAAATACAAGCCGAGCAAAGCAGCTAAGAAACCATACATCCAGTCTTCAAAGAAGGCCCACTGGTGAGCATTCCACCATCATCAGCAGCTGCGTGTGGAGGCTGAGACAGAGCAAGGGCAGGATGCAGAAGGGAGCACTGTTTATGTCCTGGTGCTCCTGTCCCTCCCTCCACCCTATCTGTTTGCCATCCATCAGTGCCTGACAACCTTGACAGGTTAGAGAAAGATAGCACCTCAATACCACTGGGATAGGACAGGGAAGATACAAGCGGAGACGGTGTGTATTTGTGTGTGCGTGTGTGTGTGTGTGTGTGTGCGTGTGCGTGTGTGTGTGCGTGTGCAAGGGGAAGGAAGGGTCATGCCTTGCCACTTACCACTTCACATTCTCATCCCACACTTACGATATGTTGACAGACCAAGAGAGAGAAGAAAACAAAGGGGCGAAAAGGGCCAAAGAGCACTCAGGGAATATGTGTGTGTGTGTGTGTGTGTGTGTGTGTGTGTGTGTGTGTGTGTGTGTGTGTGTGTCGGTTTGTGTCTGTGTGCTGTGTCGCTGTGTTAAGGCAGTTAATATGAAACCTTTTTCCCCCAGAAATACACACATAAGCAATCTGAAGACATATATTTCAAACATGGTGCTATGGTAGTGAGTAAAAATACAACATGGGTATCAGGACGCCAATAGGGTTTTTCCAGATAAAAGTAATATACACTTAAAGAGGTATTTCAGTGCTGGAAAACAATGATCTATGCAATAGAAAGACACAAATACTGTTAAAATTGGAGCTGCTACATGATCAGAGAAAACATAGGAAAAGGGCTGTGCATTCGCTTTAGCTTATGAAGTAAGAAACCTAAAACTTCCAGAATGCACTGTGCAGCACCTGACCAATATATACTCCCACTGGTGGGTGACCTAAAACGAATTGGCCATCCAAAAATAATATGGTGGCCGGCTCGTAACAAATTGTCTCATATTACACTCAAACAGTAAGCAAGTAAGCATGTTTCTGAAAAGATTTTCACAGAGAGCCAAAAGACAGAAAAATAGGGATGCACGATATACATCACATGGTACATATGGTACATGTACCTTTAAATTTGGTTTGTGAGCTGCCAATAAAAACAAAGAACAACAACTGCAGTACGCTGTCAGGAGGGCAAAACATGCTGTGGTGTAAACGTCTGTCACAGTTCCATAAGAAGACAACAGGATTGCGCAGAGGGTCTGATCTCCGACCACCCGTAACAGGTTAGACACAGCGCTGAAGGGCTGTCTCCAGAGTGTTAGCATGAGCTGATTAGCAGCAGCTTACATCCAACACCCAGCTTTCAAAGGCTCGACTTTGTTGTTAAACTTATTAATAACCGCTATCCATGTGATGTAATGTAATGTAATGTAATGTGTGAGGTTAATCAATAGCAATAGCAAATCGCTATTCTACTTGGTAGTTGTTGGATAGTCCGTGCTGGGACAGTGAGATGGCAATATGACGATATAAACATTTCATACACCAGATGTAATGTGCACATTCAACCCGTTCATAAGAATCAGCTGTCACTGTTTGTCTCTGTTAGTAGAGACTCCACTCTGCAGTGTAGTTTATACACTTTATTGATACACCAGAGAACTACACAGTAACACTGGACTTTGAAATCCCCCTCTCTCTTTCTTCTCTTACTTCAAAGAGACACAAAATGACAAAAAGATGGAAAAACCATTTGATCTATTTTTTTTTTATTTTCAGCATCCATTAAGAAAAAAAAAAAAAACAACAACAAATAGTACGGCTCCCATTTCCTGTTCACAAACTCTCGCACTACAGCAGAACAGTGCACTAAAATTGTTTCTGAAAACATTTTAGGCGAGAAGTAGATTTTGCAGCAACAGAATCTTAGTTAATGACTGATCAGCACTGCCTAGTTTTACAGTTTGTGAGAGTGAGTTCTATACTTTGTACTTCCTCATTTTTGTATACCTGCTCCCATCACAGACACAATCTGTAGTTCAGGCAACAGCGAAAATCTACAAGATGAAGCGAAACGGAAACGCTGAATTTTGCTGGCAATTCAGCAGGGAGATCTGGGCACTGGTAAAATGGAGGTAAGTCTACCACAATTCATTTACACACACCTCCCACATGGTTATGATACAACACTGGCTGAACATCAGCAGTGTCCCTGTAAGAAACATTTTCTTGTTTTCTGTGATTTTGTAAAACCACAAACCCACAGTGGGTCCCAATAGGATACAAGGATGGATTTGACTTGACTATTCCCTGCAGCAGGACTGTAAATTATACTAATTAGGGTTAGAGCCATTTAAGGACATTAGTGGGTAATCAGGAGCAAATGCATTAAGAATACTGCAGTAAAAATAACCTCTTTAATAGCACATTGCCACAAAAATGTTCACTATGTAGTATCACAGAACACATATTTTTTAGTAAATCTAACTTTTAGGTGTATTCACATTTTCCTTTACAGTCTATTGTAACTCAAAAGCTGTCAGCAGTGGTGAAATATGTATTTTGCAGCCAGCATTGAATGATATTTTCAGAGCAGCTACCATAACAAATAGGGATTTTTTTTAAATGCACAAAAACGTCAACTGGAGGTAACACCCATCACATCATTTCACTGCTTTTTAATAGTATGAGATGCAGATGAAACATAGGGAGAACAGTTTATCACACCACACGCAACATGGCTCTAAAAACAATTCTTATCAAAGCTTGTACCAAGTTAAACAAGATGTAGCAGTCGGGCCCCAGAAGCACAAACAAGAGTAAAGAAGCAGATGTGAAATTTTTGCTGAAGAGTGCAAAGAAAATCCTGAGTGATCCCAAGGGAGATTTTAGAGAGTCTGACCCTCTGAGAAGGATTTCAAAGTGTAGTCAGGTACGAGGAAAGCCAAACACACACACGCGCTGCAGGCACTGAAGAAGAGACGTGGCAGAGCCATATGGACTAAATGGATTTAGTGACAGTGGATTGAGCTGGCGTGCTGGGCAGGTGAGTACACACTACGAACTGAGCAGATGCTTCACAGGTGGGGGTTGGGGTGTGAGTGTGTTGAGGGGAAGGAACATGGGATGTTGAGGGTTTAAGAACAATACACCATCAGCTCTATATGTGTATGCCTACATGTTAATGTGTTTGTGTGCACTCAAACCTCTTCACGCAGGCATTTATGTGCTTATGCATGTATTCACACTGGATAGCCTTCTATATCAAACTCATACGCCTCACTCAAGAAACACCGAAAACCACAATAACAGACATACAAACACTCCTGCACCCTTGAGATGCAGTTTCCAAATCCATTACCTTAATAAACAAATATGCGCCCAAACTCTGAAAGCTTTTTCCTTCATGGCATCCGGAAAGCCCAATCACGGCTAATAAAGGAGGCTAATGAACTCCTCTCATTATGTAGATGCTAATCATGTAACACAATCTTGTAATTTGACACACTTGATTTATGAAGAAGGAGCCCCCCCCACCCACCTACCCTCCCCAACACCACCCTTCACCATCCGCCTACAATCCAACCACCCTCCACACGAACTATCTTTTACCATTAACAATCTAAGCATGTCACAGTATGAAGCGTGTACTGCTGCAACATGCATAATGAGGTGCTCAGGCGACTTATCGCACACTGAGACGATGTGAGGGAGAGAGAGAAGAGAAGGAGAGAGCAAGAACGGAAAACAGTTGGAGCTGCCAGTGTGCGGAAGAGAGATGACACTGTCAAGGTGATGTTTGAGTAAATACGTGTGTGTGTGTGTGTGTGTGTGTGTGTATAAAATCAAGCACAAAACACACTGAAAAGAAGCATTAAAGTTAACTTTGTGTTATGGATGGTGGTTACGCTGATAATGATATTATTGATCATGACAATGGTGATAAAGATAATAGTAAAGGAGAACTAAAGAAACTATTGATTATATGAACGCAAGCCATGGTGGCAATGATGTTAATGACAACCATTTTCATCTGCGCCAGGCATAAGCCTGGAAGAGATAAATATCTGAGTCTGTAAGCTCAAAGACCTCTCCTTGTTCCATAATTCACAATTAGTGAGAAACCTGTTTTATTGACTGTTTTATACCGACATTGACCGATACTGACTCCTCACTCCTCTTAACTGGCTGGTAGGGGGTGCCAGTTTTCCAGAAATCTACTTAGCTGAAAACAACAAGCTTTACCATCTGTTACAGGCCACATTTTGGCTTTCGTCACGGCTCAAAAACTGACATCCGAAGAAAAGTCTGGTCTTATTTTTGAACTGGAGCATCTGCAGATTATTTCCATATTCAATATGTTAGGAGCCACTAAAGTTAGGCACATTACAAGATGAATAAATTCCCATTTTTGTTATCTTTGCTGCCATCTTGACTGTAAGGGAGACGGGAGTGATAACTCCACCCGCGCAGCTGCACCGTGTACCAGTTGCCCTGGCTGCCACCCGGACTTGTGCTGTTCACCACAACGTGTCATAAAACACCTGGTGCGTTTCAGAAGCAGAGTGTTCTACGATTTTGTAGACTTACAGATTCTGTTGATTTGGTCATTTTCCTTGATATTTCTGCATCAAAAGGAAGTCAGCAGTTAAATGGTGGTTTTTTTTTTTTTTTTGTCTATTTCAACTTTGTGTTATTTCCTGATTTGTTGTGCTGTAGCCAAAAGACAAAGTTAACATCAAATGACAGGGATCCAACATTTGTGGTCATGTTTTGGTTAACAGATGAGGCATGTATTTCTGGGATGCTTCTGAAACACGCTGCGTCGCGTCTTCTGGAATACAGGAGTTGTCTAGAGTGGCCTGAGCGATCCGCTTAGTCACCTGGCAGAGATCTGCACCCTACTGATAGGCAAGGCAAGGCAAGGCATGGCAAATTAATTTATATAGCACATTCCATACCCAAAGGCAACCCAAAGGTCTGTACGAATAAGTTAAGTCAACCTCACAGCAGATAAGGAAAAACTCCACCTGAAAAAACCCTTTATCAGGGGGTAAACAAAGGTAGATCCCTCTTGTTTTTGTTTTATTTCTTTTCAAATGTATTTATTTAGCCCACACTATTGAATTTATGACCTTGATCTACAGGAACATTCAGATGTAGCCATCATGTGTTGACAGCATCAAACAGCTATGGGAGTATAACATAATGCTGCTCTGTAGGTGATGGAGGAATGAAAGTAACAATCGTTATTATGCAACAAAACCTGCATTCAGCTATTGTATCCAATCCAGCCTCATAATCTGCCATTACAGGAGCAAATCCAATTTCATGTCAACAGAGCTGGCATTATCCCACACCTTTCAACATACTGTCACAACAGACTAGACATTTACCAACATCATGTTTTCCCTCATATGTTTTCACGCTTAAGAAGAGAATTTTCTATTCTTTTGAATAATACAGGTTGAGTTTATTATAATCTTTTTGTTATAAATGCAAAAAGATTAAATCATCTGTTTGTTGCCAATGCAAAAAAGTCAGGACCAATTTTTCATGTAAAAGAAACACTGCATTATTAGTGTTATTTAGACTAAAACTAAAAGTATTTTTTTCATTATACATCAACCTACATACATCTCAAATGATTTTAGTCAAAAGAAGGCCTAACTGATGTGATGCCTTTCTTGTTTTTTGGCCAGTATTCCAAAACCCCAGGGAATTCAATTTACCATCATTTGAGACAAAGAAATGCACCAATCCCTCACATTTTCAAATCTGGAACGAGCATTTTTTTTTATTTTTTTTTTGCATTTCATACACGCCCCTTAGAGATCCAACATTCTGTTCAACTGAAGTAAATGGAAACATTTCAAACAGTATTTGACCCATGCTGTTGTATATGTATGTCTGATATCAATTTCCCCATCTGCGCATCCATTTTCTGTTCACAAAATGTCTTTAAAGCCAACGACAGCCACATCACACCATGTTGGAGCCTTAAACATGCAGCTTAGCCCTAAAGAAAACCAGACACGTTGCATTTATTGCACAACCAGAGGGTGGCAGTAGGGAGGGAGGGTAGGGATACATCCTGTAACAGATTGAGGTCATCTTCATTTATGTCAGAAATGAAACTGTGACTCTAATGAGGAAAACTGTCTCCCTTTTTATCTATCCATCTCACCTTAGGAAGCTGATGCAAATGACATATCATACACAAACATGTCTGTTCAGAGAGAGGGGAAGACATTCAGACAGGTGAGACCCCGATGATGGACTGACAGGGAGAAAAAAGAAAGACAGCAAAGCTATTTAAAGCGCCTTGCTCCAAGTCAAAGGCAGAGGAATGAAACTGCGCTTGTTTCAACACACAAAGCCATTCTGTGTGTGCTAATGAGGACATGAATAGGATTGTCATAGAGTCAATATCAAGCGCTGCCTTTTATCTACAGTGTGGTGGGAATCTGTGTCATTGCTGTTATTGTGTTAAGATGTTGTTATATTCTTGTTAGGGAAGCATTCAGCACAGACAGAAAAGACACGGGGTATAGACTTTATAATGTCTTTGTTAACCTGCCATCATGCATTACATTAGATCAGCATTGTAAGATGAGATATTTATCGTAGACTTTTCCAATCTCTGCTACAGCCATAATGAGGATGGATCCACTTGTAATTCATTAGTTAAACGGAAATGAATACATTTTCAGGGAACAGTGCCAGAACTATATGTCATATTCTATTATATTTCAGCGCTCTTTTCATACACCTTGCCTTGAAGTGTACAAGTCTTTGTGTGCTGACCTGCTTATACAGTTGATTTGTTAGAAGGAAAACTATTTGATCGCCACTGCTTCTAGCCTCCCACACACTCCACTCAGACTGTAATGTTCAACCTGTGCATGAAATCAGACTATTCATTTATTAAAATGTACACTGTTCTATGACTTAAGAGTCTTTAATACAATGAGACTTTAGCAAGACTTAAAATCTCAATAACCTATTCATTGCAAGGCCTTGCAAAGGTGTAATCACACCAAGTAGATCGGCAAAAAAAGCATCCAATCCAAATGTGTTTAGCATCTCATTTAAGAGAGCAATAACCTAAATATTTCAGCTTAAATCCCAGCAATACAAAATGAAAAGGGGGCTAAGCTGTATGCTAGACTGCTGCTCCTTTTTAGCACTTTTTCTAAAAGAATAAGGCTATGCAGCAGTCGGATCATAGTGTCGGTGAAATGTAAAGGCATGTACATTTGCCTGTGCCCCATGCTCACTGATCTGCAACACACTCTTGCACTTTCCTCTATGTTTTGTATAATTTGTTAATTGTATTTTTGTGTCTATAACTGTTTGTATTTGTCTTTGTCTCATCAACACACTACATTATCAACCAGTATTACAGCATCACACCACAACACATCATCAACGAGACTTAATTCAACAGATCTAAGTTTCAACTAAACTAAAGTATATACAAGAAAATTCAATTCCTGATAAAATAGACTTGTACAAGAAAATAAATAAAGAAATAACATTGGATTCAACCGCGAAGCCACCACATTTCACCTGTGGAGATCCTTCAAAGATGTTATGTATTTATATCTATAGTCATCAGAAAATGACCCAAGTCAAGAGGACATCAACTCATTTCTAAACAGTATTGACTTCGGACAGCTTTGTGAAGAAAAAAAAAAAACCCAACATATTTGATTCAGCAATAAAAACAGGATGAACTTTGCACTGCTCTCAATACCATGCCCAATAACAAAGTACAAGGACTTGATGGCTTCCCTTTTGAGTTCTATGAACTCGTCTAGTCTGTTCTAGCACCGCTGTTTAACAAATTGACAACTGATATAAAAAGAAATTCAAGACAACCTGTGAACAAAGCTCCTCCTAACCCTATTAAATACCCAACCTTGCCATCAAGTTACCTTCCAGTTTCTCACATAGACATAAAATGGATTAAAATTCATCAGCAAGGCACTAACTCACAGGATAGAAAAAAGTCATGAAATCCATAATCTATCCAGAATAAAGTGATTTAATCAAAGGTAAAAACCAGTAACACATGGAGACTATTTAAATGAATGCATTAGTCATCATTACAACAGGCAGGAACTACTGCCTTGGATGCAGAAAGCCTCTGATGGGGTAAACTCGAAATTTCTCTCCTCTCCTTATCACAAAGCTTCATACTGCGCAGAAGGACGAGACAAATATGCCTACCGACCACCTAACCTCCAAACAAGATGCAGAGAAATAAACTTGCTACTTTGCAAAGACCAAAAACAAAGGAAATCTTCGAAGTGCCACATCTTTACCATTACATTCTGGCACCTTCACTGTGTGTGTTCAAATGAATCTACCCCAATCAATTAGGTAACGTGGTTAGATAAAAAAACAAATAGTTTATATTCAGATTTTGGATCAACCATTTCTCAGCCTATCAGTTCTATCAAACACCATCTTTGTTTTATCAGCTCTGACAGCCTAGTGGAAACACAAACACTTTGTTTGCACCATCTAAATTTACTCCCATCACGAGTAAAGATTTTATAATTAACAAGAAACTGCTTATCTTCCACACATGGATTAAAAAAGGCATCACACATCCTGAACATATCTTCCACCACTACACTCTGGGTTTCATTTCCCCACTGAATCTAGATGTAGAGCATTGGGGTTAAGTTTTGCAACTAAAATAATTCATCCGCCAACATAGACTTTCCTCCCCCAAATGTACAAAACAAATTTTCAAGACTGAAGGTACTAGTCTACAATTCGTACAGATACTGATACTCCACTTCACTGGGCAAACTTTCATTTTGTAATGGGACAGAAATCTGTTCGCATTACACACAAAATAGCCTGGATAGGTACATCATGCCACCTGGGAACGCACACTCACTAAACACTGATCATTGAGTCATTATCCTCCTCTATCCTCCTCTGCTTACTAGGTCACACATCAACAATTTACTTGTTGCTTGACCAACATAAACTGTACATAACTGCTTGCGGTTCTAACAATCACAGAGAAAGCTATTCTCATTAAGTGATAAACAAGGAAAAAATACTACTCATTGACTTGACTTGACTTTATTTATAGTTCTGTATACATTTTATTCCCTCTTGTTTACCTGCTTTTCTATAATGTTGTATAATGTCTTTTGTCTTGCAATTAAAACTGAAGAATTAAATAAATGCACAGACATACAGCACACAGGCTGTTTGAAGTGTGAATTCCAATATTTGGGTCAAAACAAAAGTATGTTTTTGAAGTCAGTTATAAATGTGTACTATAATGGCAAACACATTCAGAAGTCAGGTGTAAAATTCACTACAAAGCTGCAAACACTACCGTGTGTCAGTCATGGATTTAACAGTTTTGCAGTGTACAACACACTGGCACCTGCAAAGAGGCAGGCTTGGCAGCGAGCCCGTAAAACAGCAAATCTCTGGAGTGCCAGTGCCAGGCAGTGGCATGGACACCCCATCACTATGGAGACAGGGTCCTGACTGGGAGACAGGCAATATTGCAACCACGGAAAATGCATAGTGGTGAAAGCGCGAAGGATGAAAAGAGACAGGAAGCAACAGATACCCAGGAAGAGACTGGAAGAAAGGCACTGTCCTTAAACATCAATCTGTATAGAGCTGCAAGAGAACAATACAGATAATGGAATCAAACTCAGTTTTCAATTGTTTCAATGTGCACATATATTTTTTTCTATTTCTATTTCTGTATTGTCGGACCTTGCCATGAACTTGACTTCACTGTGTCATGAATGGTCATCAGCACACAGCTGTCTGTATGAACTACGCTAATGCATAAAGCTTGTGTAGTCACGTCCCCTGTACATGTCAGTAACCAGCTGCTGGATTCTGCCAAATCATTTCTGCAGGTCCAGTAAGATTCTGGTCTGGCTCTTTATCAAATACCAGATTGTCTCCTCAGACCACAGTAACTACATGTGCTGCCTCTTTCCACACATCAGGAAGATATGTTGGAAGACTCACTATAGAGATGTGTTCTTACCATGACAAGTACATGCCATGTGTGGTAGGTGGATTGCTGTTAAAAGGGAGGAAAGACTACGATTTAATCATGAATGACAGCCACTCCCCCACCACACCTACTGGTAATTACCCTTAATGGCGCAGTATGCACCACATTTTCATTTGGGTCAATGATGTATAAAAGAAGGTCTCTTATGGAAGTGAGACACACCAGTCTAATGTAGTCTGTACTAAGTGTTTTCAACACCACCGACAGTACCAAGAAAAAAAGCAAAAAAAAAGAAAAACTCTAAAATGAAAAGTGACTGAAGTATCAAATATGTTAGTTAGTGTTGGTTAAATTTGTTTAATGAATTGTTATGCATTTTGGGGCAATCTACTTCACACTGCCTTAACTCTGAGCCTTTAAATGAGCTCGGATCAAAAAAGACAACAGCTGTAATTAACATTTCGCCTTATTTTGGCTATTATGATTCAACTATAATGTTGGGTAAGAATTTATGAGAATAAGATTTTAATTAAAAACTAATAGCATGCTCAGCGTGAATCTTTCCTTTCTAATCTGTCACTGCAGCACAAAGGAGCTCCGTGTGGTTTGAGTTTGAAAATGACACAACCAAAAAAAAAAAAAAAAAAATTTTTTAAAGAATCCATTTTCATTGTGATGAAGACTAATTTATGTGCACGACTTTGTATTTGCAACACCTTAACAACTAAACAGTATTTTGCAGCAACTTTAATAACTAGTGGATCTATTGAGAGAGAAATGGAGCTCACAGGCTTCAAACTAAACATAGTTAAGTCAAACTGTGATAGTGGACTGTCCCTTCAGAAAATAAGTTTTACTTTAAATAAGGTTATAACACCTGACTAAAATTTGCAGGGTTCCTACACATTTACATTTCAAACTTCCATACTTTTCTGGCCTCAAATTTCCAGACAGAGATTTTTAACATTAGGTTGCCCCAAAAACATTGTGACTGTGGGTGCAGAGGATGCTGTGACAAAATGACAGGTCTTTTGCCATTATGGCTTACATTTGCTGCCTCCCTCATGCTGGAGATGTCAACCAATTTTACACAAGTTTGCATCTAGCTTTTTTTACCCATTTGAAACCAGCCAACCAGGCTTTTTATTTGGGATTGTCAAGCCAGCCTTCGAAAAAACTACATTCGCCCATTGTGGCTGTTCAGTTGACACTCTTAAACAGCATTCCACTGACAAACATCTCTGCCTAAAGGGGGGGGGGGGGGGGTGAACTAACAAATGCTACATATACTCATATTATTTTACTTAATGTATTCAATTAATATTATGTTATTGCTCCCTTCATATTTTTAAGTCTCCTTTATGAACGAGAAGTGATTCATTACATTTTCACAGCATCAGTGCAGCCTTGTTTATCCACTGTCTCCATAAAATCGATGATGAATGCAGCCATGCAGGTATGGTTTCCTCAAGCAGAGAGGATATTTAGTTCACATTTCTTATAACTGCATCACTGCATTACTCATAAATGTTCCGACAGGTTTACTGCTAGGTTATTTGTGATGCTACATATATATATATAAGCAATTCAAAGATATTGCTGCATTTTCTTTCAAACTAATTTGGTCGCAAATGTACAGATTTGGTACAATTATATGGCACTTATGTTTTGCAGGCTGTGACGTACAGGTGTAGAGACAGCTTTGCGTAGGAGTGTACATTCAGTAGATATGCCATACTTCCTTCCTTGCAATCAAAGGCATCATCTGGACCACACTCTCTCACACAGTAATAAGCATACTGGCTGTGCACTCCGAATGCCATGAAAAAACTCTGCTAGTACGACTTATCTGTTTTTAATAATTCTGAATCTTTTATTTTAGGGAACAGAATCGGGCCAATAGACTGGAAACACAAATATTTATCCATGCTCTCTTTTCTTTTTCCGTACTTATCCAGAGCTGAAATTACTAAAATCAAACCCCATACTTTCCATACTGCCTATAGGAACCAAAGAAAAGCCTATATTGGCGGCTGTGAGGTCAACTTGTAAAAACACTGGTTAATTTCTATTCATGTTTATAAGCATAGTAATGTGTTCCGTAAATAAAGAGTACAATTAAACATATTTCCTTGGTTGTTGAGGTTCAGTGTCTGGTTACTGTGTCACTGATGTTACAAACTGGTTGTCCAGGAATAATACTAATGCATCTGCCATAAACTGTAGCACATTTTAATGCAACATCAAAATCATAATTGTTTGAATTGTTCTGATGATAAGAATATGGTATTTAACGGCACTTAAGTAATCCTAAAATTAAACATATGCAAAACAGATTCATGCAGACATTTAAAAAAAAGATGTATTGTTTACAGTACAGATACTTTTTATAATACACTCATAGCGTGCCAAGTGCCAGCTGTGCTGCTAAAAACTATTCCCCAGAGCAAGATGCTGTGCAAATGAAGGTCAACAACACTGTAAACCAAACCACAAAACAGTTTAAAGCGGGAGAATATGATACGGACTTTATTTGTTACCCCGCTGTTTTAAAAACCAAAGCAGTTAAAAGCAAACCAATCTGTCACAGCTAAACATCAACACAGCGACCGCAAAACAGCTCACCAAACCCATAAAGCTTTATGTTGCACGTTTCTGTATTAAGTTCTAAGTAAGACACATCCCTGTCAAATTCACTGTAATATTCACCACAAAATGAAGTATTGATTTTTCATCATCATCACCACTATCGCCACCATAACCACAATGTAGATGATTTTAATCAATTATGCATACACCATTCAAACACGATCTGCACATTTCTAATTGCCTCCCCACTGATCTCCATGGCAACAAAGGCACCAAGCACCACAGCAGAGTTTCCTCCCCATTCCCTGGTACAATCAGTCTTTTCTCCCTCCCCTCGCTCTAATTTCCCTCATTAACTCTAAATCAGATATTATAAAAAGCAAGTAATGCCCTCATCCATTTTTAATAATGCTTAACTAAGGCTGTCTTTTCGCAGTCTACCCACCACTCACTCACTCTCCTCTTCCTCTTGATGCATTTGTCTATAGAAATAAAGCTCAAACATATGAAGTGTGTCAACAGCACTTAGGCTGGCGTGGCTGTGGTTTAACAACAGTTTGGAGATTTAATTGGAGAAAAAGAAGAAAGATGTTTGGAGATTTAGTTAAAAGTTTCTCTGAGGAGGTAGAACTTTTCTTGAGGCGTAAATAATCCAGTTACGTTTAAACACACTTTGGTGCACAGATTCTCTGTGGAAGGACAATACTACGCAACACATAATTCCACAGCTCCCGTTTTTTGATTTATTTTATGTCCTTCCGATGTTTATATTTTTGTTTAGCAAAAACAGTACCACTGTTTAGCGCATTCGTGTCCAAGTCCAAGGAGCGCATATGCTGGCAGACAATAGTGTCTAACCTGCTCTTGAGGCCTGTACTTATTTGAAGACAGGCACGCATGTATTGCATTGAAAGCCAACTGCCAGAGTTCCCCACTTGTGAATTGGATACAGATTTTGGGTCATGCTGCTCAGCACTACAGAGAGGAAACTCTGGCAACAGTACCAATAAAAATGTATGAATTGGGTATATTTGTTTCATTGAATCAAAAGCAAGGTATTCATGAATTTGAAGCAAGCATTTACATTTATCACTGTACCCAGGGTTCGTACACATTTTTACTAAAATATTCCCATGACTTTTCATGACCATACATTTTTTTGAAACGTTTGTTTGTAAAGTTACATGAAACATATTTAAAACCCATGTCAAACCAGTCCAAAAGTACATGTACTGTATATGAAAACTTGGGCTCACTGCTGGGAGCTACATGGCTGTCAGGGAACATTACCTGAAAAAGCTTGCTTGTGTTTTAACATGACTTGAAGAAACATGTAAGTGAGAATTAGCCTCTCCAGTTATTTCTGGACACAGCACCCCAAATGAGTCCCTTTCTTGATGGTGAACAAGAGGGAAACACTGTAGCAGGCAGTGGGTATCATGGTCATCACCGGGGTAAAAAGTAATGGGAGTTGATTCACACAGCAGCAGCAACAGCAGCCTGGTACTTATTGTTAAGCATAGCTAACTCATGCTGCCTCTCCCATGTTTGAGATGTAGAACGTTTAGCAACACAGTTCACAGTTTGCAAGGCCCGGCTACTGGTCTTTTTCATGCCATACCTTATACTTGCTCAAGTGAAGCCAGAAATGAATAAATCACAATTTTCTTGGCTTTGCCGTGAATTTATATCTGGACAATATCTGGTATCTGTCAAGCACAAACCACTTTTCCAGGCCTCAAAATTCCTATTTCCAATTTACATGACGTTTTCAGGTTGTCCATGACCATATAAACCTTGAACACTACACCTTGATAGAACTTGAACATAGGTAGACACTTCTACCTACTGAAATTAACCATCATTGGCTCCCTTAAGAACACAATCCATCACAGGTCAAACTCATTATACATGATCGACTCCGTCTGTTTCCATTTGATTGTAAATAATGTGCAGTGCACCATTCTGAGAGCACATCAAACTGCATCACAGAAAAGCAATCAGACAGTGAGATGTCCTACTTTTTTAGGTTTCTTTTTTAACATAAATACAGTATATATTTTGGGGGTGGACTGGACAGACCGTGGGTATGCTTAATTAGTAAAATTCTGACATGTTACTATCATTGACTACCGTGCCTGACTGATCTGGTCACAACTTTTCATTGGCATTGTTACAGACAGGATACCAACCTGACCAGCTTTCATCCCTCGAGTGTGGGTAGCTTTCTATTTTAATTGCACTGATCTATGTTTCCAGGGTATTCCCAATGTGGAATTGAGGTAGAGCAGCGAGTCTGAAGCCAAAATCTGTGTTGAAGTCTGAGTGGGCACTATTTTCATAACTACATTCTAATGAGAGTTACACTAGGGGGTGTGAGACTGACAGCAGGAGTGTGTGTGTCTGCATGTTCTGGCACTTAAGAATTTTTTTTCCTGCCCCTGCTTTTATCTTCTTGAACTCACCTTGACATTTAAGACTAACACACCACCCATCCATCCACTCACCTACACCGTTACACCATGAAGGCATCTAAGCAGTATATGGCTGCTAACAAGCTCTCCCTTCGGCTCTGAGTGTTGATTAGGCCAGGTAGTCAATAAAAACCACAGCCGGGGCCCTGGCGTGCCACACACACTCAGGTGTCTTTTATCAGCCTTCCCCCAGCCTTCAGCTTCGCCAGCAGTCAATAGCTGGAAGAGACTAATCCATAACTGCAGCAGCAGGGTGTCTGAAGTGTGCCCACATGATTAAGAGTGAACAGTTGAGCGGCGTTAGCACCAACATCTGCCGAGCCGGGAGCGACACTTGTGCCCCGATATCGTAAACAGGACGACCATAGAGGAAACAAATGAATGGGCTTCAGTGTACACACACACAAGTGTGAAATGCACATTTTCACATAAGACACACACACATGTGGCTCATTTGACACGCAGCTGGGCTAGTGTCAGGGCTGTGCAGATTAATGCCTGCCCTGCAGTATGTGCAAAACAATGCTGTCCCCTTTGAGGATGAAAAACTTGCACTGGAACAGAAAATGCAGCCATATGCACACACAGATATGAACACATGTTCCTGTGTATGTGCACACACAAATCAGCACACATGGGGTGTGAAGGTTTTCCAGCTCTCAAACCACTGCTTCCACACTGACACTGCTCTCTATAATAAACACTTTTCCTCAGTATCATATCAGCACTTTCAGGACTCCATCATCATTTGTAAAAAGCAAAATTATGAACCAAACTCTATTTATTTTGCCCCAATTGCTGCGATCAGTGTAATCATAGTACATTTGTGTTTGTGTTTAATCTGAACTTTGACACAAAAATCTGTGCTGTTGAACATTTCCTTACTGTCTCGAAAAACCTTTGAGGGAACAGAGAATATTGGAGGCAGTTAGCATATTAGCTGAATTGCAGAACCTGGAAGTAGTCACTATGGCTGCATTCACGTTATAATGCTTAACCCCCGAATAACCCCCGTTTTTCCCCCAGTTCCAATCTTTCTACCTAGATTGTTCGTATTCATGTTTGAAGTGACTCATATGTGAACATCAGTGTGAACAGAAAACTAGTAATTCTGAGGAGAGAGAGGTGTGGGTGTGGCTGGCAGAAGTGGCGGCAGTGTGGAGGGTTTCACAGAGGAACACTTTCTCCAAACCTCACAGTGTCTAGGGCTATATTACAATATCTCTGTCGACACCTCACAACAATGCTGTCACAGCATGTAGGCAAAGTGTTTCAGTCAGAAAGCATATGGCAGTTGGGCTCTACTGGCTGGTGACTGGGGCAGCCTACTGCAGCCGCAATAAGGCTTTGGAAGCATTCTGTAGTTTCGACGGAATGTTTCTACACTGTATAGTGAGTATTCCGCTCCTGCACAGGAAAGTGTGACATGGCCAAACAACAGATATATAGGAAAAACACACATGAATCCCAATATGACCTTTCTTGCAGTGGTCGCATGGCCAGTAATCGAATATGTATCAAATTTAGGACCATATATGAAAATGGCCCAGATCTGATCCAAACATAAACGCTTTCTGTGCCCACGTCACTCTAAAACAATCCGATCTGTGTTATATGAGAGCAAAAAAGTCAGCACTGGGCCATATTTGTGTGTGATGTGAATGTAGCCTAAGTCAACAAGATAAAACACCACCTGTTTTGCTATGACACACAAATAAGGTTTGTTGTAGCACGCATTATGTGACTGGATGAAGGTGGAATGTTTGACACTTTCATTGTGACCCAAACGGGCATCATTTTTTGACATGTTACTTGAGCTTGCTTCTTTACAATTATTGTGTGCTTCTGCCATGACATGTGGTAATCCCTAATACCTTTACAGGTATATAATGGAAGAAAGAACAAAAACTACTAACAGACATAGAAAATGACTAACACAAAATACATTGATTGATGAAGATAATGTTGAACAGAAGCACTTTCTTGCACCCTACCTGCACCTTAAAAATGGTGCAGTGAAACATCTCCACACACTTCAGGGTGTAATAGAGTTTACTGGGTGATGCACAGTAGCCCCTGGCTGTGATTACTGTGCCCTTTGTGAGTGTGAGCCCAGTATGTGAGTGGTGTGTTTCTATGTCTGTGCATTTGTGTAAAGCACTTCCGCTTGCCTGCGTGATGGATGCCCCTCTTTGTAGCACAGGTTAGAAGGCATCCTTGATGGGATAGGCCAACTGTTCATCACTCCCCAGCCTCTACCTCTCTCCCGCCCCTCCTTCGTTGCTCCCCTGCGCACCTCCATCCATTCTCCCCTTCCCATTCCAGCTGTACATGACGAATGGCCTACACAAGAAATGCGCTCGCCGATATCTAGCCATTTTTCCACTGCCACAAGCATTTCTTCACCCTTTCATCTGATTGCTTCTTTTTCTTGCTCTACCTCTTTTTTGCCATCTTCAGCCATCCATCTCTCATGGAAGGTTGGTGGTTAATGAATCTCCACTGTTTTTTCATTTAGTTTCAATCTATAGCCTGACAAGTTAGACCCGTCTTTGCTGAACTAAGCCAAATTACCTACCTTTGTTCAGTTAAGCCAAAGATAGCTTAAAGAAACACTTTCTCCTATCAGTTTGAGTGAGCTTTAGGCTTATTTGTTGGCACTTCTAAGCCTGGCTAAAACTTTTTTAACTGCATCGTTTTGTATTTTAGACTTTTTTTATCCAACGGGGACAGACAAATCTGATCCCAGATTATTAGAGGAAAACTTTGACACGAATCCATCTGGACAGAGGCTCAATATTCTGAGTATGTCTTAATTATCTAAGCACACATCCTCTCTGATGTGTCGGTCGAACAACATTAATCTGTGTTTACCCGCAGCTGCCAGAGAAGATACCCTGGGATTTATGCACACTCTTGCTTCCTCACTTTGGCGTAACTGCTCCTTCCACTGCTACTCATCCACTTATCTAACCAGCGAGATGTTATGTGAAATGCATTAAGGTTCAGCATCATACCTAGCCATTACCACTGAAGCTTGTTGCAGGTTCACTTTTCACTCAGGCGACGAGCGGGGGAGGAAAAAAAAAAATTCTTCAGGATCCAAATTACCATCCGCTGAAGCCAAAGAAAACATCTTCTGGGATGGAGACAGGGACGTCAGCAGGCTCGTTAATGGGGGCGACTTGATAAACGGAGTAATTCATCATCAATTTCCTCGGCAAGGCACTGCGGAGACAAATTCACCGCTCTTCTGGCATGGGGAGGGGGGGTGCCCTGTCCTTGATGATTAATTTGAATAAACACTGCAACACCAACATTAATGTTGATTGCTGATTAAGTTCAGATCCATTATGTTCCCCCAACTGAGATGCCCCCCTCTATCTTTCTTTATCCATCTATTTCTCTCCATCACCTAGTCATTATCCCTCTGTCTCATTTTCTCTATCCACATCTTAAATCTCCGTGCAACCATTTGGGGATTGTCAGGGGTGTTTGTTAGCATCAGGTGCTAAAAGGTCTTGTAGCAAGGCACTTAGCAAAGAGCCACAATAATAAGCTGTACACATTCAGCTCTCTGATAAACGCATGATCCAATAGCTACAGTATGTCTTATTATATATTCTCAAAGCCCCAAAGTCCTAATACACTGGCTGGCACACGCTTGTGTTTATTCTCTGCCAACTAACTGAACTGGAGAGAAAACAAGTCAGGCGGGCCTAATACGAGAAACTAACAGTAAACTGTAAATCTTGATATGACTAAAAAGCTACATACAGTTGCCCTGGATTAGTGCTCGTCTAGTGGACGCTGAATCCTATTTGTGACAACAAAGCAGGCCCTATAAGGAATTATGTTACATGGATAAGGCCTACTTACACGCATCCCAAAGGGCCAACACAAAGCATATCCAACACTGTAAGCACAGAAGACTGACTTCATTTGAAGGAAAAATCCATTCTCATGCTGAGATTTTTTTTTGTTCTGTCCGAAACCCAGATTAGAGCTACTGAATGCATTGCCTCGAAGCTATGAAAAACAATGGCATAAGTCATTAAAACCAATACCACCTCTCTATATGAGGAGCCTGGAGGAGGGTTGGTAAACCAGGTTGAGTAATACTGGCAGTCTCACAGTAAAAGCCAACTGGGTTGAAAATGTCCACACTGAGAATACTGCCTTTTACAGCGGAGCCAGGGTATTGACAAACAGACAAATCAAAGAAGTAAACTGCAGGCCAAAGGTGCACATAAAACTAATACAGAGGGCCAAGCTCACCCCACATACCCACAGACACACACACATGAAGCTGCCACTATTTATGTGATAGAGGAAAAACATTAAGTTCCCTCCTTTTATTGAATGGGCTTATTTGAGCCACAGTTTCATGATGACAAAATTAAAGACTTGTGTTAATAGGCTGTCAATTGAACAACCATAAAAAACTGTCAGAGGATACATTTTGAAGCAGCGGATTATGGGTGTACTTTACTCTATAAAGTAAATCACCCCTTCTCTCTTTATATATTGCTGTGTAACATCTTTCCCTTGCTCTGCCTTTCCTAACTAAGATATTTCATGAGGCATCGAGAGTGCATCCTTCAAAGTAGCTACGGCCCCGTTAATAGTGAGGTGAGTGTGAGGGGCTATTTAAATCAACCACGATGTGCTGTCTGAGTCGCCTGTTTATCACACTGTCATGTGGCAGCTAGTGCTGATCACTAGGACCAAAACATGATCTCTTCCCGACACTAAAGCCTCTCCGGGTTCTTAATCTCCCGGGTTAGCCCACCCCGTGACAGCCGGAGTGTTTCTGTGCATACAAATTGCTGCTCCACTCTGCTCTCATCCCGTCAGGTAGATAAGTGGCTCTGGCTAGTGCTGCAGACAGACAACTTTTATTAGGGTTTCAAGGCAAAGACAAGCGGCGCTGGGGCCATACATAGGTCACGGCAATTTGGAACGCCGCCTATAGAGAGTCTCTTCCCACATGTGTGGGGAGATGTATATTGTAAATTTGCACAACCTTGCACAGACACACAAACACCATTCTCAGCCCGGCACTTGTGGATACAGCTGAACACAAAAAAAACCCACACAGAAATTCCGCAAGATTTTTCTAAGTGCCTGGGAGGCGAGGGCACAGAAACAGGCAGAGATGCCCTGAGAAGTTTAATTCTTGTGTTGCCATGACAATGGCACAGTCAAGAGAGTCAAGATGTGCCCTAGCCCTAATGAGCTGCATGGGCTGACATGGAGGGCAATGAGGAGGGTTGCAAAAACAGGAACATGTGCAGAAAAGCAAGTTCACATACATATGAGCTCAAAACACGAGCGGACACATGAGCGCTCACAAAGCAGAAGCAACCTCTTTCTGCTATTGTCTAACCAGGAGCAACAAGCAAGATTCAATTTAAACACTGATTTAAATAAAACAAGCACTGCATAAAGCCAGTATTAAGGTCAAACCACCAACTGTGCATGCTCTAGAACTACAGTAATGTCCACTCTGATGCATGTAATTAATCATACACTTAATCATGCATGCATATCTACATACATAAATTGCAACCCTAAAAAAGGTACATTAGACTGTAGTAGTGGCTTCAGGCTTTGGACTTCATTAGGCAGGATATAATGTGATTACAGATCAGTATTTGGCAGTGCCTCAGACCGGATGCTGTTTGCGATCCAAGACCAGGTCCTGCAGAGTCAGACCACCTGTGGTCCACAGTGTTAATATCCAATCTCCCCAAGACTTTTTTTCTGTAGTCAACAGTATAGGCTCTACAAAGACTAATGATCTATGCTGACGAAATGTTATTTCCTTATGCACAGTTGGCCAACAAACTCCGTGAGGATCTCAACTTCTGAGACTCCAAAAATATGTTTTAAAAGAATAGGGTGAGGGTAGAGCGGGCGTTTAACACCATGCATCAGCATTTCTTACTTCCTTTACTCCGTGGATAGAACTTATTTTCTCTCATTCCTATGCCGCCGTTTGCCGTAGAAATCCCCAAGCAATTAAATTGGTCTGGGCAGAGCCTCCTTTCGGTATCCAGTACAAGGACTGGTCAAACACCAGATTTCCAACAGTCACAAACCAACATTGCAAAGGGGTTAGAGCTGACCAGTCTAAACTAAAAATGGCTGGTATGTATAGTAACGTGTAAAATTCTGGTGGCAAACAGCAGAAAGAAATGAGAAAGAAAGCAGTATCAGAGAGGGAGTGATCGCAAACTTGTGTACACCAGATATTGAGCTGTAACAGATGATTGACTTTGTCAGGACACTCATGAGCCAAATCAAGAGGAGACCCCCTAAAGTTTCCCTTCAGACACAAATGTCATTCAAAACCTGGACATTTTTTGACAGATGCTGTCAAGTTTCAGATTCAAATCTGGAGAGTGGAAGACTGGATACAGTTGGTTTCAGAAAAAAATTGTCAGCAAATACAAGGAATACAAACTTTTTCTTGCACATACCGTATACCTTTATATTACTTACTTTCTATACAATTAGAGTTACAGGTTAAAAGACAGGTTAAGAAAAACACTCTACGACTGGGCTGGCCTCATTTCCATATAGCTCTGTGTACATAGGTGAGTCAACCAGATGTCCATTCATTCCTATGAGAACCTCCCTGATCTCTGACATGTTTGCAAAACTCCTCTCTCTGTTTTCTGTGGTCCTGAATTTGCCTCAATTGTGTTAAAAAAAAAAAAAAAAAAAAAAATCTAAGTTTTGCAGCAGATTTCAGACAGACCATCTGCACCGTGCCGCAGGAAGTTAGCATAAAAACGAATTAGCGGGGGGGGGGGGGGGGGCGATTACTGTCATGGCATCCGAAGGTACTGATGTGTTGAGCAGGTGACAGTCCGCGGCCGTTTTCAAATCACACGTGTGTCACGTACTCCAAAAGAAACTTGTTGAAACTTTAAACAATAATTTATTGTACAAAACGGGGGAAACAAACGTTGACAAAAATGGTTCCATAACTCATATTAAATTCAAAAGATAACGAAAAAACAGCTACAAGTTAGAGGGAATAGTGATAAAGTGGTGGCACTGATCCACAGCCTCAGACGGATGCGCTCAAGCGTGCCGTGCACAAGCTCCGTTGGTAGGCGATACTATATTTTCACATTTTTAACAATGCAATTTAAAAGTTTTGATTTTTAAAGATAACCTACATTTACCAACAACAAAAAGACTACATTTAGCACCAAAAAATATGTAAAAAAAAAAAAAAAATAAATACATTTAAAAAAAAAAAAAGAGTAAATAAAAAAAGGAATATCAAATATCAAATTTTCATAACGAATACCTACCCATAGAAACAAATATTTGAATATCCGAATATTTGGGTACAGCCCTAATGCATAGTGAATTATGTGTCTTTTAACAAGCTACTTAATAAAACTGGCTACACATCTGACAGGCAAAGCTCCTCATGTATTTGTTACCATGCATCATTCATCCTGTTTTGTTTCTGTACTGTTCCATGTGCATATTCTACAAGACTGGGTGTCAATACTCAGAATAACTTTTGTTGTTTCCGCAGTTGTGTTTCTATAATTCAGAAAAAGAAATAAACTTCCCTGAGACAGAAAAACAAAACTATGTGGAAATGAGGTGTAAGGGTCTGCTACAATGCTTTCTGGTACAAAAAGAGAGTGTGAGGTAGTGCTTTTTTCTTAATCTCAGAATAAATGGCAGTAAAATTATAATATCTTTAATGGATGGCAGACTGCCAGCACAAAACTACATATCCCTTAGACATCTGCAGCTGAAGTGGCACAATTTTCTTTCAAGTTAATAAACATTTACTTGTCAATTTCAGTTAGTTGGTATCGGTAAAGTGCAGCTTTTCTTCTCTTCCACATTAAGAATAGTAAATGCTGGAATAAACTCTTCAAATAGACTTCTGAAGCGTGTATGGAAAACATCAGTAAATTCTATCAGCTTGAGAATAACAAATATTTAATGTTTTATTCTTCATGAAAAAATAAAGCCAAGTGTTGAAAAAGAAATCCCCACCCGCAGTGAGTAAATCATAACAAATTACTGCCAGCTTTATGTGTTTGCATAAATCTATAGCGTGACCACTGCTCCCCTCTTCTTCATGATTAAAAAAGCAATAATAGATGCAGTGGGTTAAGAGTTTATGAATAAAAACACATCATCAATGCAATCAACAGAGATATTCCTGAGAGATGTCCAAAACACTGGGGCTAAATTTAGCCACGGAGGACACCCTAATCAAATGAAGCACAGAGACTCCAAACATACTCTCTTCCTCTCCTTTTTTTTTCATGAGCTCTGTCGGGCTGAATGAGTGGATGAGTGTGGCCTTAGGCAATATGAGAATCTTAAGATGTAGGGAGTCTTGAGCGCTGCATTCTCACTACTCCTATCAAAATCCAATTCCCGAGTCCATGTTGCATGCCAAAGTTATATTTCTGTATCCATTATCAAAGAAATGTGGACCCCACCATGCAGATACACAGTGACAGCCATGGTGAAGTCCTTCATATATCCTGCATTAGCACTGCATCAGGCGGTTTTTATTCTGCGTCATACACTAGAGGCAGCCTTAATATGGCATTCCATTACACTTTCAAAGAAAGCAAAATCCAAAATTTCAAAAACAGTTTATGCTCGAGTCTGGAGTATGATATCTACTTTCATATGCATCTTTTTGCAAGGATTCCTCCAGACAATTTCACTTGGCAGATCATTCACATACAGTAGGTACACATGTTCAGAGCACTGAATTTACTACGGCTGGACCCAGAACAGCTTCACTCGATCAAAACTGGGCTTTAAGCGCCTTCATCAAAGGTATAGTACAAAGAGGAAAGTGAGCTAATTCCCATGGCCTAACCACAATTTAGTGCAGTGCAAAGCACATTCAGTGTGTAGTATTTCTTCAGACAAATATACTAAGCTTTACATAGTCCCTCTGAGCCGTATGACTGATGTGGGATTGTGATGGTTAATGCTGATACTCTTGCACCGAAGTAGCAAATAACCAGTCATTCCAAATGTAATGACCCAAAAATGAAATGGTTTCAACGTTTGTCTTAAACTATTAAATCTCCTGTGATGTGGAAAAGCCTAACAGCTCTTATAATCTAATGACCATAACGGTTCCTTTAAAACATACTCATGAAATTCATTTAAACTTATTAGGGGCTCGGTAAATGAGTGAGTCAGGGTTTACAGAAGGTTTTAGGAAAATCCTCCTACAGAACTCCACATACTGGAGAGATTTCCAAGGTCAGATGTGAATAAATACACACACACACACACACACACACACACACACACGTCAACCTTGCTAACAATGGACTGTCACTATAAGTTGCCAAGAGGGGACTTGTGTTTCCAGTCATTTTGAAAAAACAACAATAGAATAGAAAATTTTCTAAGGTCTTTTACCACATTAACACTGTTGGATAGGTATGCGAGTACACACACACACACACACACACACACACACACACACACACGTCAACCTTGCTAACAATGGACTGTCACTATAAGTTGCCAAGAGGGGACTTGTGTTTCCAGTCATTTTGAAAAAACAACAATAGAATAGAAAATTTTCTAAGGTCCTTTACCACATTAACACTGTTGGATAGATATGCGAGTTCACACACACACACACACACACACACACACACACACACACATACATATATATATATATATATATAAGTATATATAAGTATATATAAGTTTTTTTTTGTACATATATATGTACAAAAAAAAACTTTAGAAGTGGTTATTTAAAAGATATAGATGTGTATATACATATATCTTTTAAATAACTGCTTCTAAAGTTTTTGTTTGTTTGTTTTTTATAACATGTTATACATGTATACATGTATGTAATACAAATTTCCCTTAACATGAGAACATTACAACTAACGTTTGCCCAATTCTCATTTTTACCGAAGACAGCCTGTATTCATCATAATGTAACTTAATGCAATGTCTGTTAGCAGTTAGTTCCAGCTAACGTTAACTAGCTCCCCTACTGTTGATTTTAACAGACGTGTTGGTAACAATGTAGTATTATCAAGGAAAAAAAAATAGGATGCATCCCTGACATATCACAACAGAGTTTACTGCAACCTTTCGTCCTTGGGAAGATCTCTGTTAGCTCCAAACTTGTTTCCTACTGTCCTTGTGACAACTGGACAGCGTTAGTTTTGAGCCTTGCTTTTTAACCTGAACAAAACTGATGTGACAAACAGAAAAAAAACACTGGCCACTACCAGTGTTCGGTAGATAAATTGGTGCATCTCGACTGATATTTGTCCAGATCACTTTGGCCGATTGCTACTACCAATATACGTGCATACTTTTTTTTTACCTAATTGCAGAGACAATCAAGTCTCTTGTAGTGGAATTAACACATAACTATGTCTGTGTTTATAGTCATGATCCACTGGCAGATGCAGATATAAAATGCAGTGCTTTTTAAAATGTACATATTTATTGGGCAAAAGTAAAAGGCAACTGCTTCAACTTAGGTTACATGTAAAGCACACCACTTTTTTTTCTCCATGCAACATTTTTATTCAAGCTGTTAAATGTATCCTATTTTAACAGGCTTGGATAATGCTCTCCCTGAGAGGAGCCTGACAATAGCCACGATCATTGCAAATTTGACCTATTTTGACTAATTAAAGTCCATAATGAAAGTGTCATCTTATCGGCTTGTCATATCCGCAGAAATGTTCATTTCAGGCCGATGCCAATGTTCCATTTTAAAGCCCGAGTCAGCGCTGTAAATTACTGCAGACAGCGCTGATGGCAACCTTAGCATAAATAAAAAAGCAATGTCAGAGGTGATATGCTGTTGTATCCATAGCCCGGCAGCTGCACCTTTGTTTCTAGCATGTGCTGTTAATTGAATCAGATAGTGAGTATGTTCTCCTGCCCACCTCCAGCCCTTTGCTGCTCTTCTACCCTCCTCTTCAACCCTGCCAAGAGAAGAAAGCTGCTTCACCCTCCTGCCATTCTGTCCTCCTCCAACGCAATCCCGCCACCTCCACTGCTCCTCTCTCCTCTTTTTCTCTACCTATCCACTTCCCTCTCACTCTCTTTCGTTCTATCCATCTGCCCGCCCACACAAGCTTCCTACCTGCAATTTTATCATTCACTTAACCCCAACTGTAATACACATTTCATATCGTCATCTTGCTTGATGAATTCCCAATGCCTGTAGGTTGTTTTTTTCTGCTTTTCAACCAGTATTTGCATATTTGTAGCAGACACAAAAGCTCTCTCTGGGGAGCATCCATTCTGTTGTGATTGAAAGACTGCACTGGTAATAGAATAGCACACAAGGTGCACATTTACCAACAGTGATTACTGTTTGAATGGAGCACTTTCCTCATAGTTGCCCTGGTATTTTGCTTTCATATTAGTACTGTAAATATAAGAATAAAAGGCTTGATTACTATGAACACCCTGGGTGAAACTGCATGCAGTCATGGTACGTTAAAGCATTGCGAATAAAGGAAACAAGCTTTGCATGATGTTATTGTTGTGTTTGGATCAATTAATTTAAACTTTTAAAAGATACAAACAAAAACACCAGTGTGAAACTGCATGCTGGCCTCCTTTATGTCTCTAGTTGTGAACGCAGATCAGTCAACCCTAAACTCGACAGGCCACAAACAAAATGCTAAATCAAGTAAGATCAAAATAAAACCTCACATCCACTGAAAATCTTTTTTTGCCAGGTTGCTGTTCCGTGGACCAAATGAAATGATGACTCCACATTGCTAGTCTGTTCTATGCCTGAGCTCCCTCTGCCAACTAATTGATGGAGAAGATGATAAATGTCTTCTTTTCATTGTGCCCAAATGTCCAACTTTAATTAAATTGTCTCTCCTTTTAATCACTTCTGCTGAACAAAGCACTGCCTTCTGTCTTTGCCTGCCACTTTCTAAAAAACACTACCTGATATTTTATGGAAAAAGCATATATACAGTGGAAAGTAACATTGTCTTTAGAGGAGAAACAGTGTAAAACAGGAGTGGGATAAGCGTGCAATGAATATTCATTTTCAGCATCTGTGCCAAGCTACCTGTATGCTTGTAGTTTGGCGAGGCAGCTGAACAGATCCATCAAATGTATCTGTCTTGCAGTGTCTCAGTGTGTTTTGATGTCGGTGAAGCTTGGAGGGAAGCCTCATTAGTCTGGAAACTTCAACACATGCAGGCTCAAACGCATGCATGAGTGCACTGACGCCCACGCAAACACTTTGTGTCCCCAGCTCAGTCTGATTTCATTCAGTCACAAGTTCAATCTGACTGGGTGCCTGTCTTTGCACCATGAGAACAGAGATATTAGCAAATACATATATTGGCTCATTAGGGCTGAAATTAACTGGTTGAGGCCAGCAGAGAAAAAAAAGTCTTTGTTTTGGACTCAAGTTGTGGAGTTGAACTGATTAGAAATGGCTGAAAAGAGGAAAGCTGAATGGGGAGTGACGCTGAGCCAAAGGGGCAGCTGTTAGGTGTGAGGCAGGACACTGTCCCTGATGGGATGCCATTTGTGAGTGTGTGTATTCATACTGACCCGTTCTTGTCATGACAAAGAGGGCCAACAGTCATCTATCACTCTGTCTGGCTGAGTGTGTGTCAAGTGTCCGGGTCGCGCCACCTGCTGCAGGTGGAAGCAGTGTAGAGTGGCGGGCAATGGCCAGATACTGAGCTCTTGGGCCTGGCAGGGTTTCATCCGTCGGCTTCCTCTTACCCACAGCTAACAGATCCACCTGACCCCCTGTCCTTCACTCTGACCTCAACTTCTAGCCCACAGAGCAGGGGCTGGGATACTGCTACAGTCATGGGACAATTTCCATATTGCTAGTATCCAAAGTGGCAGTTTGATAGCTTATTTTTTTAAAGAGGTAGAAATGTAAATTCCACTGCTTCATAGTGCAATAGGGTGTCCTGATTTACCTCCAGTGGCTTATCAATTACTTAGGCAGGTACTAGGTGTGTAACAATCCTTCAGTCTGGGTTTATGTATCGATTCAATGATCAACAATCCAATATCATCAATGAAAAGTCAAAAATGTCAATCCATATTATCATCTTTAAGATATACCTTTTTTGAGATTCCCATAGCAGAATCGCTGTGTTTTCCCCTCCTTAGAATGAGCCTGTTATACCTACATAGGGAGCAGATCCTTGTTTATGGAGATCGCCATTTTCACCGCCATGTTTTTACAGTTGCCCAGAACAAACAAACCAAACACTGGCTCTAGACAGGGCCATTCGCCTTTTTGTATTGGAAACTCCAGTTGGAAACCCATCTGCAATGAGCAGCGCTGGGAAAACAATGATTTGTAACATGAAACTGCTTTGTTCAGTGTTGTTACCAGTTAAATCACTGTGCCTGTTTGTTTTGGAGAGGAGGCGACTATTGCGGGCAATTTGGGTCCTGGTGAAAACCTTCTGAATGTCTGGATCCTAAGTTAGCAGAGAAAAAAAGGTGAGCACGCATTACCATGTGGTGGGTGAGCCGTCCGTCTCTGACGTGGCAAAAAGCATTGGGCAAACACTGATATGTAAAGTGAAACTGCTTTATTCAGTGTTTTTACCAGTTTTAATCATTGGGTTTGTTTTGTTTCAGAGAGGAGGAAACCTCTACAGATAATTCAGCTCCCAGTAAGAACCACCTGAACAAAGACCACTGAGGGCATTCTAATCAAGTAAATCAAGTTTCGGCTGGTTGTCATCTGCGGTCCTCACCACAAGACACCACTATATCCCCCAAGTCAAAAGTTGCAATACCTTCCAAAAATATCTCAGTATGTGATCAGTGGCTACATAGCCAGGAACCACTAGGAATTTATATATATATATATATATATATATATATATATATACACACACACACTAGACAGGCAAACAGAGAGGCACATAGAGTTTGTGAACTTGGATCAAAAATTGAAGGGTTGATAGAGGCATTTCCTGGAGAAAAAAGCAACATGAAGAGAGCGTGAAAGAATGAAAAATGCAAACAGCCACCCACTCACAGACAAACACAACCAACCCCCAGTCTTGAGTGGTTCATGAGGAGGATGTTGACGTCGTCCCCTGCCATCTCCATCACAAGAACACAAAGTCACAAAGTCTGCCCTGGCAGCAATCACTGGCCGAGTGGCTCAAATCACTGCGCTATTGTTTGTCCAAAACCACAATCAGAGCTGTATTGTCAGAAGTCCTGTTGGACAAAAAGGCCTGTGGCTGCCTAACACAATTAAAAGCCTTTGGATAGTGAGCTACAGCATTTGTAACACTGTATCAAACACACAGGAGCTTTTTTTGTGGCCGACAATGACAGAATCCATCTGAGGTGGCCTTGCTGCGAACAACTCAGAGGGAATGGACTCTGCCACTTTCAAGAGCGCACTGTGAATACTAAAGGAATAGCAGTGAATACTCCGTATCTGCGTTCGTCTGTGTGTGCAACAAAGAGACAGAATTTCAAAAAGCCTAGACAACAAATACAGTATATAATATTTAAAGGCTGACGGAAATACCAAAGCTTTTTGACCACAACTGTCAATATTTGCATGTATATGATTCAATTTACACGTATTTTTCACACAGGATGGAGTGCATTTAGATTAATTCACCAGTGACGCCCAAATTACATAAATTAGGCTAAATATACACGTTAAAGTTGCTGCACAATACACTTTTTTGAATTGTGTTTTTAACTTGTAGTAAAATCGATTTATATGGTTTACACCTAAATCTGAATCTGTTGTAGACATGTCAGGGCTCAACAGTAATGGTTGTTGGACTGCCACTGGTGACCATTTTGCAAAATCAGCAACCAGTGGTGTTATATACAAAAAAGCGGAAGTACAGCCTGTAGTTCGTGCAACAGCCCAGGGCAGCCAGTGAAACACAGACACTGTAAAGGCAGAGATGGCAAAGTATTCCTTTAATAGTTAGTGTTTAACCTTTTGTGTTTTTAATTTGAATTATCTGCTGACTGTACTTGTGTTCCCACTGTGTGCATCACTGTAACCAAAGGCTGCGAGTCTTTAAAACATAACTTTCTGTAATGGACCAACCACTGTATGCTTGTGAATAGTAGTTGATGCCCCTTATCAACATCGGCCTTATCCTAATTCTAGCTGATCAAACATAAACCAATAGAGATGTGTATCTAATAATTTTACGTCTGCAGCCACACATCTAAGGAAAGGTAAATGCGCTAACATAAAATACTCCTGCAGCTGACTTTGAAACCAATAAAGGACACAAAGGACTCCCCGAATGTAACATACTTCAACCCAAGAGAGCCTCCAGCTAAAAGAAACAGCCTGCTGAGAAATGGCAATGAGCTCACCACCTCTAAGGCGAAAGGGAATAGACTGATGGACCCCACATCGAAATCTACAGCACTTACTGTAGCGCTGTTATAGGGGGGAGAAAACAACAGAAAAACACAAAAATGAAGTATGTAATATGAATTATTTCTTTTGTTGTCTCCCTAAGCTTTGTCAAGTTTCCTTTTGTAGCAGTACATTGTCTTTGTGTTTTAGGCTTTGGTGTTCTGTCAAGGTGTCATTGATGACTAAAGACAAATGTAAAACTGGCATCGTGTTGGATTTTTTTTCTGAGAATGAGCAAGATCAGGACCAGCTGCACATTGTTCTGTAGCTCACCTGCTCATTATTTTTCATTCCTTGTTGCTTTTGATGCCTAATGTTCATTTTATAAAATTCACATATTCACATTTTCTTTGGTCTTACATTTCAATGTGTCCATTATTCCACTGTCAGAATTTTTAATGGGGGAACCCTCATTCCCAGCATTTTTAATATATATACTGTGTTTCCATTTCTCTGCCAAGAGTAGGTAGTGAATACAAAAAGATTTCATATTAATAAAAGTAGCCCTGCCATCAGCTGGGAAGCTGACATGTTGTTGTTCCCAATCAGAGCAGAGGCTTCAGATTCAGCCTCTTCCTAGCCCACTGATTACAACCTGTTTAGAATGGTGATTACATACAAACGGGGAATGTCAGGATGCAAAGCAGAGGCAAAACCAAGAGCTGGATAAGTGTCTGGAGTCAAAATGTTGCATGTCTCTTTGAGCATCACTAAAAATAGATATTAATTTATCATGCATCGTTGTTTAAATGTGTTGTTTTCTCAAAAGTGAATAAAGATGAAATAACAGACCAAGCTGTTGACTGAAAAGAAAATAACAAAAACTAGACAGCACTTAGAGAGCACTTGCCACCTCCAAGGCCTCTAAGCTTTGCAATGTTAAATTTATTTTTATTATTATTATTATTATTATTATTATTATTATTTTTCAATCTGTATCTGGATTTGCACAAGCATTGAAGTGGTAGACAATCATACCAGGCTGCCAGTGCCAGTTGTGGACTTGGGGTTTGGAGTTTTAGAGAATACCTTTATCCCCTCTGGTAATATTTAGACCCAATGCATTGTGCAAATTTGCAGCTGAGTCAGACTAACATGAGATCATTGTATGAGCTACGGTCAACTCAATCTGTCATACTGCAACACAGCCAAATATTAGAGACTTGGACTGACTGACCGTAAACTAAAAAAATGAGGAAAAATACAGAATTACCCTGTGGTTGTATGTCTCAGTGCGCCAGTCAAGATGCACTTATGATTTATATCCATGTCTGTGAAAACATAGATGCTTCGCACACATCATCATACAATCAAAACAGTTTCAAAGTGGGCACCTAAGATTAGTATCAGCAATGCAGTGTCTCCCCTTCTGTTACTGAAAGAAAATATGATTACTGATAGACTGATAGACATTACTCATGATGGCCGGGTGGGCAAACGACTCACATGTGACCTCAATGACTCTTAAACTTAGAGCTCACATGACCTCAAAGACTCTGTTATGGTTTACACCCACATAGAGTTAAAAGCCTGCGGATCTGCACCAGTTCTTTAAAACTAAGAAGCCTCTCGGATGAGAGGTGAAACGTCTTCAAGAAAGTCGAGCAAGTCCAGATTACCATGACCTAGACAACTGAGAACCTTCTCCGACACTGATAGACAATTCTTAAATTCAGCCCATCAAGTTTCAACAATTCTGTACAATTATGAGAGACTTTCAGAATTAAAATCTAAAACTCCCTCATCATTTGCAGTAAGTGCTTTGCATACACAGTATTGCAAATGTTGTATGTTACTTACATTGTATCGTAATATAAATGTGTTGTCAGTAAGGAAGCTATGTACTTAAAGCCTACTAAACTTTGTATCCACACCAGCAGGATAACAACCAGCAGCAGGAGCATGTTGGTATGGTGCTGGGAACCTTTAACTGTCAACTACAGCTCAGTGTTGCGTGATTAGTTTCAGTGGTGATGCTAACTGACACTAATGGTGTCTGCTGTGCTGCAACATTTTCCTGCAGAAACAAATAAGATGAAGCACTGTATACAACTTGAATCGCAGCACTATATAAAATGTAACTCCTGCACCTTGCAATACTGTAACAAAAAAAAAAAAGCCTAATATTTCAGTTATTTAATCTTCAGTTTGACAGCATGTGCATAAATTTTGCTCCAGACAGTGTTGCAACCTCTATTCTGAGGTAAGAAGCTGCTGTCACTTCCAAAAGCTTTTATAATTGTCAGAGGACATCACACCCTCAGTAGGATTGCAATATTACTTGCTAGCTGCCTGATGACCTCATGTGCATGGCACAAAATTGGACTGCATTGTGCCATAAATGTGTCATTTATTGTATTATATCACTGTGATATATATATATATATATATATATATATATCTTTATCTTTAGAGACAAACATTGCCGTCCCGCTAGGAGCAGAGGATGTGGCCCCCGCAGGTATCTCTGCATCATATCCACTTGCTTCACTACAATAATTTCATATACACCAACTACTACACTAAATAAACAAGTGTTATTATATTACCAACCGATTCACTTTATCAGGCATTTATCACAAGTCCACATTATTCTGTGCTTCGGTGACATTAAACAACGGTTCAAGATTCATTATGCATTTCCCTCTCCATCCACTGCACATCAATAAACTGAAATTCATGCAAATTGTAGCGACACTGTAGACACTGGATTGCATTGTGGACATCTGGGAGTAACAATGTCAGTCTCTGTAGAACAAAATCCGAGAAATGTGTCCATTGCTATTCACTGTGCACTCTCAAAGACAATGAAAACCAGGCAATATAGGTGCAAATGCGACTGTCTCTACACCGTTCACACAACCGGGACCCTCTTAATACGCAGACAAATACACACCTGCAACACTCGCAATAACACAATACAGAGCCCACAGTCATACTATGATGAAGATGTTGTGTAAGGCATGTGGAAGGTCGTCCACTCTTATACCCATTAAACCATGTTACACAGTAAAGGCTGTTTGTCACCGAGGCCCCTGTGAATCAGAGCAGTCCTTGGTTACACCCTCAGGCATTTATCAACGGTTCCTTGTGGATGGCACAGTGTCCTTGGAAGAGAATTCATTCTAAAGGGCACAATGCAGAGTGAAGGTCATCTTTAACTACCTATGTGCATTCTACTCATTATTAGAATGAGTAAACTGAAAACAAAACGTGTTTATTGCGTACATGTACAAATGGATGCATTGTGTTGTGATTTTCCAATGAAATATCTGCATCAACACAGTCACCATAAAAAATGGTGGCGTTTTATGTCTGAAAACACAGATACTTTATTTTTGCACAATTTGTTTATGTAGTGTAGTGTATACACTGAAGCTTTACTATGTATGGTTAAAGGATAACTTTGGTATTTTTCAACCTGGGCCCTATCTCCCCATGTGTATGTGTGCGTATGATTCATGGGTACAACTCGTTCTAAAATTGGTTCAGTATTGAGGGAGGCGGATGCAGCTGGCAGCCGTGAAACAAGCTAAAACGGTAACAGGGGCAAATGCGTCCTGTATAAGTTTGCACATTAAAAGTGCTTTTTTCGCCACTGACCGGTTCAGATCGCCAGTGCTATCTCTGTAAATAGCATACTAAGCGTTTCCCTTACTCTTCACTTCCTCTGGGCTGTGACGTCATCTCGCGAGAGCTTTGCTCGTTGCCGGAAGAAAACAGAGGAGCCATGCTGAGCACGGCTCAGAGTGGCACTGGCAGTCCCAGAGTACAGTTGAGAGTTTTGCTGCATCGATTGAAAACAATAGTTTGTGTTTGTGCTTATCCGAATTGCAAGAACAGGATGTCGCGCAACACCCCGTACAGCTTTCACAGGCTGCCTTTGTCGGACGGCGAGATGCTGACGTTGTGGCTAGTTGTGCTACAAATGGATGCTAACACTCCTGTCCAGACACTGCGCTTTGCAGACCATCGGGTCTGCAGTGCTCACTTCTCCCAAGATGACTACTGCCAGCCGAAAAAAGAAGACATCCAATCCCGAAACACCTCTTCCTCAAGAAAACAGCTGCCCCATGAGTCGAGAGAGCTACAGACACAGTGGAGGTGCCACTTTTGTAGTAGGCAGTAAAAAACAGCAATGTCTTCATTATCAATACAATCAATTTTGGTGGTACTGTCCTCGCTGAAAAAAAAAAATGCTATGTCTCAGTTCAAAAAATGCTTTCCATGTCTAAAAAGCTGCTAGAAACACAGAGACAGGTTGCTTCAAAACACCTATGTTTAGCAGCTGAAAAGCTGCTGGAAACACAGCAATCACTTGCAAAATCATAAACTGTTTTGTAGTTTATTGTTCTTAAATAGTTGTCTACAGCTTGGCAGGCATCTCCCCTTGGTGACACACCATCAACCATCCCCTCCATCTCTAGATGAAAAAGTTACCTCATATACTACGTCACTTTAGAAATGTTGATACAATACTTTTGAAATGTACAAATGTAACGTATCCATGGTTTGCAGAAACTTGCAACCTTAATCCTCATTATACAGAAATCCACTGAATTGGGACTTAAAAATATCATTTGAGCCATCGGTGTGTAGTTTAAACATTGCATTGTCCTTTTCTTATTAATAATTTTATTTACAAGGAGTTTTGTGCATGCTCAGCAGCTCATTTGCATCTTTCAATTTTTCCCTTTCACATTCAATTACTCAAACATTCTGAGCTGTGTTCATCACAAGACGACATCAATTAGAGTGCACCGGACAGTGTCGTCATGCAGCAGAAAACAACACGTTTGGGAGGTTGGCAATATATAAAACTTTTGTTGAAAATCTTAAAAAAAAAAAAAGTGTTTACCAACACACAATTAGAAGCATGGAAGAAGCTTGAAAACACTGCTAAATCTTATCCAATCCCAGTCTGCTTCAGCTGGTTGCAAACCATCAAAACTGTGAGAGTCACTCTCAAACACCAAACTAACAAATAAGTCACCATCTGTACACTGTTTGATTGTTTTTCCTTCTTTGCTGGAACAGCAAGCCCTTTTGTTTCGATATTAAACTTTGAAGCATTGTCACTAAGGTCTCATTTTGGCATGTATATTGTACTTAATATGTTGTTTAGCAGCTGGCAGCTATACAAATCTGAGTGCATATCAAAAACTCGACATCACCGGGAACGTGTTGTCCCAGAAAATCAGCTTTACTACACAATCAAATCAAACAAGTGGGCTGCAGGGAGGGACAGAAGATTTCCTTTCCTTTTTTTTTATTTTTTTATTCCAACCAATTGTAACAAAAAGGGGACACAAACACCTGTCTACATGACATCCTAGCCTGTTTTGAATTCCAGTCAAGGCAGTGATGGGGCCAGAGCAAAATGGAGCTATATCGCTGTCAGAGGCTGTCAACGCTTTAATAACTGAGAGCTTCTCTGCCGTTCCTGCATGCTGACAGGAATGCAGATATTTCCTTTGTCTGTTTCTTTTTTTTTTTTTTTTTTGTCCCCCGTCTGCTTTTTTTCTCTTGCCCCTCCTTTCTCCAATGCCACCATCCATTTTTTTGTTGTTTTGCCCATCCCACCTTTGGGCCTTGCTGAAATATGGTGTAATCCCAATTTTTTGGCTCCCTTCCGCCTTTTGTTTTTCTTATTCCATTTTCCTTCCTTGTGTCTCCTCCAAACTACTCCTTTATTACCAACCTCTGACTAATTTATGCCCCTTCCTTATTTTCCTCTCTTCAGCCCCTCGCGCACTCTCTCACTTTCTAGCTCTTTCCTGATCTGTAAGGCTGCTCATGTCTCTTAAGTCACCCTAATCTTACAACATCAGCTCTGTAATGCGTCTCATTATGAGTGGTGGGCATGGCAATCAGAGCTATAAACCCTCGCTCTCCTCCAACCCTCGCCTCCCTTAAATCCACTTTAATTCTACCTCCCGAGTGCTGCACAGGGGGGTTGGTATATGCATTCAAGGCCAAGACTCGCATGCATGCACACCATTCTGCTACACACAAACTATCGGGGCACTTCCTTGAACATACCGTCAATCTGCATTCTTCACCCCTTAAAAAAGGTGACTTCCTATATCTTGTGTGAGAGACAGACTGTGTGGGATTTACACATTTGCACATTCAGATAAAAAAAAGCTCACCGCCTGTGACAATGTCTGAAGCTATTGCTGGTGTTCTGTAGGCTGTTAACTACATACATATTTTAATTAAATTATCATATCCTCTGTTTTTTTAGCATCCATAGCCAGCCATATGGCTCATTCTCCCATGTGACAAAGGGTAAATAAAGCTTTCTGCTTGTGCGTAGTGTATACGTGTGTGTGTGTGTGTGTGTGTTTCACTGTCTTCCTCTCCAGGAGCTTGTGCTAATTAGAAGACACATGAAAGAAAAAAAAGGTGGGGTATAGGAAATGAAAGGATAACCATAGAACGAGGAGAAAAATGTGTCTGTGGGTGTTTGTACCTTACGTGTGTGTGCATGTGAGCGTGTTTGTGTCTGCTTGTGAGATGGGTAATGCTTTTGCCATGTATATTACAGGCTAGACAACCACATATTTGTACTCTAATTGCATTTCTGCTTCACCTTCTGTCATTTAGAAAATGCAATCTATCCATTTATGCATGACCACATTGCTTGTAAATCAGTCTGAATGCATTCACAAAGTGTGAAAAAAAAAACTGGTGGGGCAGAATGAAAGAGTGCAAACTCAAACTCCACATCTTTGCCATGACTTTGCACTGGTGTTTGATAAAAAGGCAAATCCTTCTACTGAAACGATGCTTATGAAATAAAGTTAACCCGTGCTGGGTGGCAAAGATTAGATATTGAATATTCTCCTCACTTTCCTGAACTAAAAACTGTCTGCCTGAAAAAGAAAAAAACAAAGACTGGAAGGTGTCATGGAGGAAAAGAAGGAAACTAATCTGTGATCTCAAATTTCTAATTCATGCTCTCGATTTCATATTGTCTTTGGTGTGATGCAGCTGCTTCATCATCATGTTGAGATAATGAGTGAGGGGTATTGCAGTATTGTACCACCACTACAACAATTTGTGCCGTCCCCAATAAATAATTAATGAAGTTACTGCTGCTGTGCAACGTGTGAAATGCGTATCCTTAATTTGGAGACATTCATGTTGTTCATGCTGCTGTAGGATGGCTTCAGGTATCTATTAACTGCTAATAAATAGCCACACAATTTCTGTGCTGTGGCTGGGGTGATTCATCGACGTAATTGACTTCATCGATTCTGGAAATACGTCAATTTGCAAAACGTGTGTCAGCGCCTGGTCAAAGCATGGTTTACTCCAGAGAATAAGCTGCAGCTAAAAAAGCCTCACCCATAACTTGGAAATGACTTTTCACTGCACTACAACTGCTGTATAAAGAAAGTTGAAGTGAAAGCATCCTAGAACGCATTGCCAGGATGGCATCAAGACACCATAGTCCTGTTTACTTCTTGTCCCCACCCAAGCATGATATATTAAGATAGTCAACATGTGGAAAGTGCATCTGTTACCAGTACTCACAAAGTTTCTGCACTGCTGCTAAAGTAATGCTTTATCTGGCGTTATTTTTCGGCCATTTATATTTTCATTTTTCTTTAATGGGCATGCAAGAATCAGAAAACAGACCATTGCAGTCGGTAAATAGTTTCAGTTACTTTCCTCGCCCCACACTAGGGATGGGCAAACGATCAAAATTCATTATTCGATCATCAAAAAAATGAACGATCAATTATCGATTAATTGATAAGCCAGTATTTCAAAAGAAAGAAAACAAAAGAGTGCAGTGCAGACTGTCGCCACAAGAGAGTGCAACTGCCCCAGTTTTGACCTTCAACCCCCCAGGCCAAAGAGGAAGAATGGCGCGCATGCGCAGTTCACCCCTGGGTGTTTACAACCGTTGCCAGCCAGGAGTTACAGGCTTCAGTTTTCAGCGAAACCTACGTCTTTCAATGGCATAGTGTTTTCAGAGGCCTCAAGGGAAGCCACCAAGACTTTGGAGAGCGATGAGAGCCTCCGTCTGTTTATGATTTTTTTTGCCTGGCATAGGTCCGGCGGGGGTCTCATAGGCACAGCAGTTTGCCGGGCCTGTAGCATTGTAGGGGAAACACGGCTCCATGTCATCGGTCCGACAGCCCATTGGTCCGACATCCCGTTGTTCCGATATGTGATTATACTAGGCTATACTGTATTTGTGTACCATAAAGGATCAGCAAACGCAACAAAAGTAGGCTACTGGTCGAGATACAAGTGTCATTGAGAGGAGAGAATGAAACACCATAACCTCCTGTTATTAACTCTGGGGTCCGGGTTGTGTGGGGAGCTCTCTGCGGTGCTTAACGGTTCCCAGCGGGCATATTTCCGCCTTGACAGTGCGCCTGACCGGCTCTGGGTCAGCTGGGAAAGGCTTGAGGCGAAGCAGGCTCACGGCTTATGTGTTTGTCACTTTCTTTTTCATTTTAACCCACACCATGATCTTTTCCTGACCCTAACCAAGTGGTTGTTGTGCCTAAACCTAACCAGACCTTAACCACAGGGCATCATGATGATTTCGGAACAACGGGACTTCGGAACAATGGGTTTATATGGTCGGGACAATGGGATGTCAGACCAATGGGTTGTCAGAATAATGGGCTGTCGGACCAATGGGCAGACCCCGGAAACACTATCGAGCAAAACTTTTTGTGATCGATAAAAATCCTTAACAATCAAGCATCAATAATCGAAAATCGATGCCCATCCCTACCCCACACTAGGGCATTGATGACTTTGATTTTTTGCAGGTCAACTTATCTGTCAATAAAGTCGAGTCGAGTCAACAAGTCATTTGATGACGTCATCACACAGACACGGCGGAGGAAAGTGAAGTATCTCCACACATGTGATGTGTGTCTGTCAAGGCCCGAACATACTCGGGCGGAACGTACGCGGAACGGACTCTGCGGAGGTCCGCGCGGACTCAAAGCGGACGTCCACAAGCCCTGTGCGCACAAAGCTCAGATTTTACGACCGCGCGGACTCCACTCCGTGCACCAGTGACTGCCCGGCATGTATTTTTCACATCGCAGGGATTTTCACAGACATTTTTACAGGAAACTACAACGCGGAAGTGTGCTCGACTATGAAAGCCCGAATGACTGTGGACATTCCTCGCAGAGTCTGCTCCGCTCAGTGTAATCAGAGGCAGGATTGTATTCCGTACACAACTACACAAAAAGAGAGAGGGAAAAAACACACGACCTGGGTTGTCGACTTGTGCCACTGATGTCGACATGTCGACAAATCGACTTTTCCACACTGATGTAAAAAATACATTCGCCAGTAATTATCTTAACTGCATATCACACCAGTGACTAAATTAATCCATGGCACCACTTTAAGTTATACGTCAAGTACTTAAGTAAAAATACTGGTTCTTCAGTTTAGGGAAAGGGTTGCTGTAATATACGTTAATAAAATCAATTTATGTGTTATAGCAATCCTTTTGAATTTGAGGTCCAGTACTTTCTGATCTGGAAAGAGGCAGAGAAAGACAGAGCTTAAAAGTGAATGTACAATAGCAAGTACAGATCTCAATTGAGAGCATGAATGATTAAATCAAAAGCACAAATTAGTAACTTGAGAGCACAAATCAGTTTTTTTCATCCATGACCCCACCTGGACTCCGCAGGTTTTGAAAAACTGACAAGAGATGTATTTTTTTTAAGTATGGCCCACTTTATCTGCAGTGACACAACAGCCTTGAAAAAAAAGAAGAAAAAATGGAGGAGGGAGACAATGAGGATAAAAAGAGAAGTGTTGCATAACTGTCTCGTCTACATTACCTCTCCGACAGAATGTAAACTTTACAGTTAAATTAGAGGGAAGGGAAAACATAAGACAACACAACAATGAGGGTTTGAAATGCAGTGTAACGCCAGGGCCACACTGCCCGCGGAAGCGCAGCGCACCGAAATTCTCGCGCGTGCCGGAGCACCTCCGTTCACATCAGACGCGCATTTCTCCACGTCATCGACAAGCGATTCTGCTCCCAGCTCTTGTTTTTCACTGCCTGGCTTGTCAGATTCGCTCGCGGCTCGCGCAGAAAATAGACCAGATGCCGAACTGATCGCTGCAAATCGTGAGCCTGCCGCGGAGCTTCCCGGCGCAGCGCGGCCAGTGTGGACGACACAGTCGGTTAACATGGGCGCCGAAAGGAAACTGCCTTCTCTTCTCGGCGCTTCGAGGCTATTCGTGGCACTTCCGCAGGCGGTGTGGCCCTAGTGTAAGCGTGTTTAATTATTTTCATTCAGGTTTCCCTCTCATCTGATATTGTTACTAAGCTTACTTGCCAAAAAAAGATCATGATCTCTACTATTGAACATTTCTGGATGTTTCACATGCAATATGTTGCGTTACAGCTGATCCTATTCCATCTTAAAACTCTAATTGTTGATTCTGCTCCATGAGATCTTCTAGTCCAAATGCATGGGCAGACATACACACTTTGATTTACACACACAGGTCAGAGGAGGAGGAAAAGACGAGGAGTAGAAGACAGGTGAATGACTGTTTTTGTAAACATTTTAAGCATAGTGAGCAAATGCCACTCTGTCATAGTACAGCTATATGTATCTGTGAGTGTGTGCGGGCACCGTGTAGGCACTGGCAGGATGACGCACTTTTATGATGTCATCTGTCCTCTGGAACAGATTGGATTTAATTGGTCGGTCGTTTCACAGCCGCATGCCTTTTTTAACAAGCACATCTATCAATCACACACACATACGCGCACACACACAGCAGTTCTTGTAAAAACTCAATCATCTCTGCTGCAGAGTGGAATATACTTCACCTAACACTACATTCAATGGAGTACACAATATTTTGTGAGTGATTCATATCAAACTGTACGAGGACTCTTAGAATGTGCGCACACACATATATATATACCGACATAAATTACATAGTGCCTCCCTCTCACTGTGAACACACATACTTGCAGCTATTGGCCCTCTTGTTCGCACAATGTTCGCCGAGGCCCTTACAACATGAATCCTATTGTGACTGTGCAGCGATATATCAACCTTACCCTCATAGCCTGGCTGTGTCCTACCCCAGAGCAAACCCTGTGTTCTCCTAGTTTGCAGGCCTTAGCAGCACTGATAACACTTCGGGTCTACCGGCCCCCCATTTATCACCTCAAAGTAGCAGCTCACTGGATGCTTTACTCCACAGCAACATCTCCGGACTGCGGAGGAGAAGCTGAAGAAGTTGGGGATGCGCTGAAATAATTTCTTGCTACTGACAGTTAAAGTATCATGGGGATCTGTGCCAACTATTTCGCAATTAGTGATGCTTTCCAGTGTCCTGACTTTTTGTCATCCTGTCCTCCACTTTCTGTGTTAGACAGCCTATGGTCATTCTCATCATGTCTTATGTGACTCATGTATCACTCCACACTGGAAAAAATAAATTAGGAATAATATGTGATGTTACATTTGATAGGAGATTTGTGAGATAACAATAAATATGGGTTTTACAACAATCAGATAAACGGAGTGAATGTAAACACCAATTCCTCATTATTGACATTAACATAATAGCTTACATGTATGTTAATAGTGTAGTGGTATAGTGGAGCACTCATCTTCCATGCGGAAGATCCAGGGTTCGAAACCTGCTGTGGTTCAACATCAGCAAATGCATATGGGAGGCAGGAGGTTCCTGCCTCCAAACCAAACTTTCTGTTGCTGCCTATACAGGTTGACACAGCACTGAAGAACTGTCTTCAGAGCTGGTCTCCTTCCAGTGAATGGTCAGTGTAACATCAGCCCAGTTATCACGTTAACATAGAAGCAACAGTTAAACAGCCCCGGCAAATTAACACTGACACCAAAATGGCTGCTGTCTGTCGTTAAAACTACTTAATGTCCCTAAGGTAGCATTAGCCCTGTCACTGCATGGGTGCAAGCAGAATTTCAGCAGCTGTTCCCAACCACAGAGCTCACACTCCCACAGCAGAGGTCCCCCATGATGGTGAATGAAATGATGAACGTGTTTATTTGCATATAGCTGGGAAGTGAGAGCCAATCTCAAGTGGTCAATTGAGATGCACATAGAGATGCATTGTAATGCCAGGGGTGAACGAACAGACATAGAGCTGTCCACCAGGTGTTAACATGCATCTGGACATTATACTGTAAACTGTGGATCATCCACTGAATACTTCTCTAACAGAGAGACATGTAAAGAAGAGAGGGGCTGTGATGAAATCCTGTGCCCGCCACTGACATCCAAACACCCATCTCACAAATATTCACACACTGTGTGAGACCACAAGCCAGGAAACCAGGGTCCTATCAAATGCTACCTAGTCCACCATAAAATGGCAAAGCAGCGACGCAGCAGCCTCTGCCACACCACCAACTAGGCTCCTGGCCCTTGTACTGGTGGCTGTGGAGTTCCTTTCTGCCTGTTTATGAGATTCAATATAACATAAACCTGGCTGCTGAGATGGTGGAATACAAATTGTTTTTAAAACCCACTGTGTCTTATCACAGGAGGTGATAGAGACAGGCTGCTCAGTACCTAAAAAGTGTAAAAAGTGTAAAAAGTGTTTGTGTTCCTACCATTACACCTAGCTTTTCAATACACTGGGGACTGGCTAACATATAGATTAGCCAGTCATCAAACACACTGCACTGGCAAAGCTGCATCCATTTATCTTAGTTATGAAAGCCGTGATTTGATAAGCACTACATTTCATGTTCGTGTTTATCCTAAATGAAAGGATGCAAGGCAAAGAACAAGCACTGCACTAATGTGTGTAATTAAATTCTAAGCAGTGGAACCAGCAGCCATCGCAAAAGACTAAAAACCTGTTTGTGTAGCATGACAGAACATATGCAGCAATTCCACATGCCAGTTCATTGCTGAAAAAGCTCATTAAAAGAACTGACGTCACGTAAAACGTTACTAACAGCTGCGCTATAGCTACGTAAATTGAGATAATTTAGGCTTTCCTTTGTGCATGTGTGTGTCTGAATAGTGGTGGTGATGCTGGTGGTGGTGGGGGGGGGGCATCTGTGGTCTTACTATGAATCATTTGCCTTACATAGGGTAGGACACATACTGTATGTGTCCTGCCATGAGTGTGTGTGTGTGTGTGTGTGTGTGTGTGTGTGTGTGTGTGTGTGTGTGTGTGTGTGTGTGTGAGTGAGAGAGAGTGGGTCTTGTGGTTCATGCTCAGACAGATTGATTCATGGGTTTCATCCCCCCGATCGGGTTCTCTATCGATCGATCAGGCCGATTGTGGGTTGCTGCTGACCGTTGCCTGGGAACCACATAGCAGTTATCACCAACTAATTCACAGTGGCTGCAGCACACAGGAGTCCCTGGGCCCCAGAAGCTTACAGGGGGAGGGTTTGGGTAATAATGGAGTGTGTTAACACCTTTTCCTACTTTTCCTACTTCGTACAGAGAGCGGGGGGGTGACACGCAGCACATGGCTGCAAGCCGGAATCAAACCTGTGACCACTGCAGCGAGGCATCGCCTCTGTACGTGGGGCGCTGGCACTATCCACTACTCTACCGACGCCCCACCTTTTCCTTCTTTTAAGCACTGTTGGAAATGACGTAAGCCAGCTGAAATTATGCAATGATTAATGTAGGAGTGATATCATATAGGAAGTTAGGGTGCTCCCAAAGTAAAACAGTTGAACAGGAAAATAAAAAATGAAACACTAAAACTTCATTTTGACTCCTGTTTGCATTGTGTGTGGATGACAAACCATTTCAGCACATTATCTTACAGTTTGCTTACAGAAATAGAGGAGAGCAATTGTTTCCATCATAGCCCCATCTGTTGACATTAATCATACCAAGATTTCACTTATGCGACAAATGATGCAGTTTAACTTTAAAATGCTACACCTATTGGAATTGATCTCTATCTCAGTGTTTAATGTTGTTTAATCCTGCTTCTATCAACCTCTGTGTTTTTGTCTACAATGCAGCATTTGTAACAGTCATGTTTTCCCCCCATAAGTGACACAAATAATCTTTTCACATCTGTCTGTGCAGCGCAAAAAGGACAGCATCTGATTTTCACATTAACACAGGTCAGATCAGATCCCTGCTGCGGCAATTTATTATCTGATACCAGTCTCACAGCTTAGGTTATGCAAGACAGAGAAACAGGAAGAGTTTGTGAGGCAGCTAAATGTACCAGAAGCTCAGGGTCTGTCATAATGATGAATGAACTGGCTGTGTTATACTTTAAGTTTACACAAAGAAACACAGACACAGGCATACATTAGGCTTGGGCGGAATCAAGGTATAGCGGGATATTTAGAAATCCTGTAGGTGTTATTTTCGATGCCATGAAATATACAACAGTGCCAGACTGACAGTAATTTACTGTAGTCTTGTTTGTTTGGACTTGCATTAGATGAGATGTATCCCACACATGAAGTGGTATAAATTTAAAAACAGTAAAAACAACATAAGAATAATATTAAAAGATGAGGTGGACGCAGGGTTTTCCGGTTTTCTCAACTAAGCATGTGTATTTTTTTTTTTTTAATCATTTTATTCTATTGTTTTGGTTTGTGTTTTATCTTGCTGCTTTCCACTGTTTCATCATCTTATCTCTCCGTTTCTTTCTTTTTTTTTATCCCATGAAGCACTTTGTCAACGTTTTCAATATGCGCCTCTTTTGCTCTATTCCATTATTGATTACCTTTTTGACATCTGATGAGGATTAAGATGTCACTGACGATGATGGCTTACAGACACAGGGTGTGTGATTCATGTGTGAGTGTTTCATTAGATGTAGCTACAGTGTTGGTAATTTTAATCACCAAACATGAGAACCAATGTGACCCACATTAGGTGAACAGACACCTTCTTGCAGTTCTTTTCCTTGTAATGTCTAAAGACTGGTGACACAGACACAAGTATGTTTATAAACATAATTAAGGAAAATGAAAATGTCCATTTGTGGCTAACTGTGGCTGTGGAAACCAGGTATGTCTGTGCACCACAATGGCTAAGATAAAGAAAAAGTGTGTTTAAATGCCTTCTATCATACATATTCATAACACCAAACCATCCTCATCTATAATCAATTATGAATTAACAGTGCAACTGTTTTTGCTTCTTGTATTATCAATGCAAATGTTACAGGAAGTGTTGTGAATATTTACCAGTCCTTTAAATAAGCCTGGGAGGTTTACACACATTTCATTAATATTCACTCTCCAGCTTTGGAGCAACTGCAGCTTCTGTCAGGAAATGCTCATGACCTACAATTACTTAACAAGCTAAAAGCTTAACATGTGCATCAGCCAGAGCTGTCTATCAACAACCGAAGTTATTTTCAACACTGTCAAAGTCAGTGTAGCTCTAAACACGTGGTGTTTAACCTTGCCAAAAAGTCTCTGCCTCTCCTGTCAGTTTAATTCACCTCACTTTTCTTTCCATTTCATTCATCAGCACTTGAGTCACAACATTATCACCAGGCTCACATAAACCACATTTATGTGGAGCTGAACAATAAATGGACATGATATACCCCTGTCAAACACACATATCTCTGCACAGTGCTGCTGTGCAGAGTTCACAGGTGTGCGCACACAGTCGATTAGCGCCTGTAGGAGTGAACGTTTAGCTGCTGACTCTGTCTGCAATCGCCTCCTCAGACCCACAGTCGCACTATCACGACCCTGAGGCAACACAGGCAAGCGATGGTCTGTGTGTGTGCACGTGTAAAAGAGAAAACAAGATTGAGTTTTAGACAGAGTTAAAGTGAGGACATGTTTGCTGTGTGAAGTGATTCACTTGTCTGTGAGGGAGCACTTCAGGGTTCCACAGCCAATGTTATATTTAGGATGTCAGACTATGATTTTTTTTTTTTTTTTTTTTTCCCCCTTCATAAAATAAATGGTAATTTCCACTCTGTCTTATGCTTACTTTTTATTGAGAGGCTGGATACCATACATTTTGTAGTTCTACTTTTTGGGTTCAAAGTTTTGAATTTTTTTGCTATTTGCAACATATTTACGGCTCTTTCCTCTAAAAAACCCCCCAAACTCTCAAACACAAGAGGTTTATGGTTTATTCTGTATGGGTCTAGAAGCTGCAACAGCAGTGGGTTAGGTGGGAATAAACAGAAAAGGAGCTGTGTAATAGAAGTGCGGTTATGGCCACCGTATAGCCACCATGGAAGAACTCGCAGCACTGCCACTAAAAGAAATTCCAAACTGAACAACAGGAAATCAGCAGCAACAGTGTAACACAGGCAGAATACAGGCCACAGAAAACAAAGTGTCTTCTAATAAAAAGAATGCCTCATGTGGTGGTGCTTCTTATCTCCTGTTGTAGCGTGCTTTCACAGCATCATATACATCAAAAAATGACTGAATGTTATCAAGTTAGGGAATGAATAGTCAATTTTAAAGTCATAAGAGTGAAAGTGTACAGATGTGTGTGTGTGTGTGTGTGTGTGTGTGTGTGTGTGTGTGTGTGTGTGATGGTGAGTGTTAATGCATATGATAGGCCCTGGGCAGTACCCAGCACCAGCTGTTAGTAATAAGCTGAGGCTGTTAATGAACGCTCCCTCTAAGCTGTGGAGCTACAGGGCACCGGGGCCCATCTACAGCCGTGGCCTGGCCCTATACTTAACAAACACCCCTGCTGCTCCCATAATATAACCACATTACTCGCCCTTTTTCTTTCTAACCCCTTTTTCCTCACATGCCAGCTCTTTCTATATCCCCTCATGGAGTCAAATCAACCTAATAGATCTGCAATGAGAACTGCAGTGAAGTTCAGCCTTGGGCTTGCCACAAAAGCCAAAGGACATTGTATGAATTGATGCTAAGGCGAAAATATGAATGGAGACAGTGCGTTTTGGTGCTACTTAAAGGGGAAATTTCAACAGCTTTTATGTGGATGTCCAATCAGTGTTGATGGTAAATGTAATCCAATGAACCAATTGAATCCCCAGCAAATGCTATATTTACAGAGAAAATGGAGCGCAGCAGCTGCAAAATCTGTTTCTCTTCCTCCTTCCAGCACCGTCATTTGATGCAACAGCGACGCAGCTGGAAGGAGGAAGAACTACAGGCAAGTTCAACTACAATATGGGGTGCGTTCTTAATACTGCTCATAAACAGAACTTCATTGTTCTATTCACAAAGTAGCTGCATTCCCATTAGCAAAAATGGCATCCTAAATTATGAGTGCAGAGTATACATTTTTTGGTGTTTTTTTTCTTCTCATTTTACAGTGTTTTAGCTGACTCAGATATTTAGCCTTCTTTATTTGAGCCTGATTATGCAGCACAGAAAGGCTGAGGCTGCGGCTGCCATGCAAGAGGATATGGCCAGTGACCCTCCAGGACCTGACCTGCTGAGAGCAAAAAGTGGTGGTGCCTTTGTCCTCTGATGCCAACAGAAACTGTATCATGCCGCTGCAATGAATTTCCACAAGGGCAGTTTTTGTCGGATGCTGTCACAGACATTCAGACAACAGTGTGGTAATGTGAACAGCCGAGTGTCACCGCCTGTGTGTGTTACAATGCAATATAGTTTTACTCCTTACTTGGACAGAGGTGTGCCAAAGACCTTTTTGTCACCTCACTAGGGCTGGACCCGAATATTCAACTATTAAGATACTTCTTCGTTGGGAAGGTATTCGGTTTTCAATTTGGGGATGTGGATTGCCTTTTTTTTTTTTTTTTTTTTAATAATCAATAAATGGATATCAGTGATTTCCATACACTGATTAATTTGTGGCAGGCCCCAGAATAACAACACTGACCACCACATATTGATTTTCTATTCTTTCTCATCCACACACACACACACACAGAGGGCTAACGTTACATAACGTCATTTTTACGAGGTTTAACGACAGAGTGAAGCCTTTCAGAGTTGGTGTGAGTTTGTGACACCGTTTAATGGCTGTTGCTGTGTTAAATGGGATTTATACTACTGTGCTGAATCAACACAATACCTAAGCCGTAGGGTACACTTCTGTGCAAAGTCAATGCAGAGTCTACGCTGTGACCTAGGTCATAACCTTAGCCATAGCCTAAGCAGGAGCATACGCCGTGACCTACACCGTAGCCTTACATGCACCTCCCCAAAATGTAGCCACATGTCGTGCCAATGCAGATCTGCAGTTAAGGTTTTATTTACTTTTCTTTAACAGGTAACAAAAGTTTGAAGACAATGAAGCCAAACAAAAAGCTTTTTAAGTCTGTATGTGATTTATCCTGGCTTCATACGACGAGAGGACAGTCCACTAGCCACTAGGCTAATTTATGCAATGCAAGATGTCATAGGCTTATGCTAGTAATCTATTTCTGGGGAGAAAGTGTCTAGCAAAGGACAAGTTTTTGTCTGTGAACCTTGTGAGTTATAATGGAACCAAATTTTGTAATGTTACCTTGTTAAGGGTTGCTACCTTCTTTCAGGTTTCATATGAGTACAGGACAAGACCAGTAGCCTCTGGGCTATTTTATGCAATGTAAAATATCACAGGCTTATGCTAATAACATTAGCATGTTTTCTTTCTGGAGAGAGTGTGTCTAGCAAAAGATGCCCACATTCAGGACACACCATCACACAAGTATACATGCTCAACACAGCCTAGGCCTACTATAAATCAGCCTTTAGCTTGTGCTAACCAGGCAGACATTGAACTGACCGTTCAGAGACGGTCCAATAAGCAGGCTACACTATGTTTTGGCTGGACGTCAGTAGCTGGCACCCAATGCATCCTGGTACATGTAGGCATTGCTGATACAACTCCTTTCCCCATCAATATGGCACACACTCAGAACTGATTGATTCAATTTATAATCAACAGTGACTGGACATCCACATAAAAGGTGACAGATGTCCTTAAAAAACACAGGGCGATTAGCTGCAAGGTTAGGTCAAGATGGTATAATACATTGTAGGTGAGGGTTGTTTCAATTTTGCCCCTTTTCTGTCTTGCTTCCTCACGATTCTGCCAGTGTCTTACAAGAGTGTGTGTGCGAACTGCATGCACAAAAACAACCCTTACACACCAAGCTCACCTCCTTGACATGCTTTGTTCTCCCTGAACCTTTCATCTCTGTATACTGTTTTTCCCCCCCACCATCCGTCTTTGTATTCACACTCTTAAACTCCCAGGAGATGCAGGTTTTCCTCACGGTGTACAGTAAGTCACACCCTATTGCAAGTAAAGAAGCTCCAAATTTAGAAATGCCGCCTTTGTCATAAAATTGACATCTTTACTTCCACAAAGCTTGTATTACTTTTACAGTTCTGTAGTAAGTGACTAATCTTTCAAGAACTCTGAATCAAATGCTAGCTAATTAGTAAATACAGGAAGTAAATCTCCCCTGCACTGTGATCTCTGAGCAAAATGGGAAGATTAAGTCATGTTTTTCTTTTTTTGAGTGAAGGAAATCAAACCTGAATGTTGGTGGTCTGTGCAACTTCTCTTTGATTTGAGGATTAGAGCTATGGACTGTTCATTGCTGTCTTAACAATTACTCTGAGGCTAATGGAAGCAGACGCCGTTAATCTTCACATGCTGGAACCAATGTAGATCTAGCAGTGCTCTCCATCTCTTATTCCTAGTGTGTAGTCTCACAGGGCTCAGCTGAATACACTAAGCTCAACGATCACACACTATCGACACGCCATCATTTATAACAACCAAACGCGATTTCTCACCAGTCAAGATATTACAGTTTAATTTATTCGTTTGAGACAAGACAAGGATAAAATATAACAGCAGTAGCTTTGAGTGATTGCCATGTCAGGGATTTCTCCAGCCTTCAAAAAAAGGCAGGAAGTCAGCAGAGCAGTTACAGAGCCACTGTCAGCAACATTAACATTTTACAAGTCAGGATTTATTGTCATTAGTGTTAATGATGATATTTCTAAGCCACACCACAGTCACACGGAATGTAGAGACGGGCCTTTATTATTTTATATACAGGGAGAAACAACATGCAATTCCTTCCTTACATCTGTTCCAACATCTGACTGACTGGGCTGGGTTCGCCAATTTTTTTTTTTTTTTTTTTTTTTTCTTTTAAATTCACATTTGCACATTATTATGCAGCAGAGACGATGAAAACTTACCAGGCTTTTTTTGTTTCAGTAACGCTGTGATTGAAATTCCATGTTTTTGGGGCACAGGAAATGCAGCAATGTCTCTGTAAAAAGCAACCACTTTGTGTGGCCCTAGCAGGGAACGCAGCGATATCTATGTAAAAAACAACAGTTTTTTGTGATACTATCCCTGGTGGAAAAACAGGGACAGGTTGCTAAAAACACCCAGGTTTGAAGGCTACGAAGCCACTGGTTTAATAGAGATGACTCGCTAAAGCACAAGCTTTTTTGTTGAACAGTGGTCAGTAGTAGTAGTAGTGGACAGCAGCAATGTGTCAGTAAAAACAACCGCTTTTTGCGGCACTACCCTGGCAGGAAACACATCAATGTCTTGGTACAAAAAAACCCCAACTGCTCTTTGTGGTGCTATCACTTGTGGAAAAACAGCAATGGGTTGCTAAAAAACACTCACGCTGGTGGTGGCTAAAAAGTCACTGGAAAACACACTGAAGACTGACTAAACATGACTGCTTTTGTTGTTTGTCAGTCTTACACAAAGGCCTGCAGCTTGGCATGTACCCTGCTAGGTGTCACATCATCCACCACCCTCTCCTCCAGATGACAAAGTCAACTCAAGTACTTTCTTTTGCAAACTGGGCTTTCGGACGGCAATGACCTGAAGACCTATTATCCAAACCAGCTCTAGCCAGAAAGAAGTGGTGGTTACAATAACAACAAAGACTGCATGTATTACATTCCCAACCCACATACTGTATACCAACAGCAGAAACATACAAATAAATCTAAAAAGGAGGAAGCCGGATCAAAGAATAAAATCCTTGTCAAAAACAGCCTGTCAGGATAGTTGTGGGTGGGGAACATATAAGACGAGGTGTCCACTGACAGTTTTAAAGAATGCATGTACTACAAGAGGAATATTTGGGTAAGGTAAATAGACATTTCAACCATCAGTTGGAAATGTAATCCAGCTAATCAGGATCTAGTGCAAATGTGAGATGCATATTAATGCCAAAGGAAAATGAGCCTGTTTAAATAGAGCAGTAAGGACGCAAATTATTATTACTGCTCCATGCCTGTCTCTCATTTTCCAATCTATATATCCATGTATCCTTCCACATCTTCTGGTCCAAGTTTCCGCTACTTAAGCCACCGTTGTGTTAAGACACAGTGGAGCATAAAATGGCATAAATGGTGCCTCAAATGGAGCAAATGAGTAGCCGTTTAATTGTAGTGAGTTAAACTGGTTCCCTGTGGTAAGGGATGAGAGCCGGACACTTTGAGTACTAATTATCTCAGGTAGCTATCTCATTACCGCCCTGCTCTAGTATGTAAATGTGGCCACAGGCTCGTGAGTTATACTGTGGATCGGCCATTCCGTTGTGCTCTTTTGAGGCCATGCTGTTTATCACCAGGCAGAGAGAATAACTTAAGCACTGGTTGCGTTTCAAAGGAAAATAGAGTGGTTTTATTGTCTTGGTTTCCACATTTGTGGCTGATGTTTAAGACTTCTTCAATTAAGTAGCCAGGCCGCCGCTATCAAACGGAACATTGCCTCAGTGTGCAGTGTTTTAATGATCAAGGTGATGAAAGAAATTCATAAATTTGCACAGTTATGAACCATTTCAATGTTCACAGTGGGGCTGTTCCTTCACGCCTGTATTCGCGCAACATTATTAATATTCCAACTGTGAATAAATACACAATGCTAGACTCTGGGAGTTGCATGAAAAGAATGATGTCTGAATTTAAAAAAATAAAAAATAAAAAAAATAAATAGCTCCAGGTTTGACATATTTTCTGAGGGTTTGTCTGACTATTGCGCATCATAGATAGGGAGCGTAGAGAAAAACTATGTGCTCTGCTAAGTACCAACCCCCACCCAGTACAGAGCCTGAATCCCTTATTTTCACATCCTAATTGTAGATGTGTGGTTCACTGAGCATCCTCAGTACCATGTGTGGTGAGCGGGCCAATCCCACTGCAGCTTCAAGAGGCTTGTGCTGGCTCTGACTAGCCTGGGGTTGGCATTCAAGGGAGGGAGGGAGAAAAAAGGGAAAGAGAGATGCTAATCGTCTGAGCTGAGGAGAACAAGGCATGAGAGAGACAGACAGAGAGATGTGCACAGAAAGATGTCTCTGCCTCTGCCAATGCCAGTTTTTGGAGTCAGAATGAAATTCAGCAATAGGATAAGGATCTGTGTTTGTAGTGTGCCTGCCTGCCTCTACATCTAAGGGACAACAATTACCCCTGCCACTACCTGCCTCATAAACCTGGCAGTGAATAGACACATAAAAAACGACTCGACTGTCTAGAAAAACAACAATATGAACTTCCAGCAATGATATATTTTGCAACACCGGTTGTCAAATTATTTGACTGGTGTGGAGCTGGATGTGACATAAGCTCCCATGTGGACTCACTCAAGGGGATGATGTGAGTGTGTGAGATTTAGCTATATTTTACACTGCTTATCCATTTTTGAAGAAACCACTGTTGTTTAGACCAATAAAACTCATTTGACAGAGATGGTGCTGCAATCGTGGGCTGTTAAGGACTGTCTCTCTGCAAAATCTGACTTTTGCACCGCTATCACATAATAATCTTATTACTGTATTTATGAATTTCCTCTCAATGCACTTGTATAAAAAATAACAACAATATATGTTTCTGACCTTAAATTAATATACAATTGCAAAGGACCTATTTTGGTTATATTCAGGTTCATACTTGAATTCAGGGTTTCTACCAGAACAAGTTTACATGCTTTAATGTTCAAAAAAACACGTTAGAAGACCCTCAGTCTGAAAAGGTTTAGTGCCTGTCTATTTAAGACCCCCTCCAAAAAGAAAAAAGCCCAGTCTGCTCTGATTAGTCAGCTTTTTCAGGTCTTCCATATCTCGGAGTCTCTGCACCATCATGCAATCAGGGAATGACTGTAGCTGAGAAGAGTGCCGCTTTCTACAGTTAAACATCACCAATAAAAGCTTTTAGTCACACGTAAACACGTTCCAGCAGGAACATAATCCAAAATTTGGGTCAAATAAACAAAATCAGCAAACAAGATTACATGTTTTCCTGATGTTAACATGTAGCTACGTCTACATTAGCAGTGCAGCCAGGGAAAAGCAGCACTTTTTACAATGAAAACATCCCAAATGAAAACTTCTCACCACAACCAGACATCTCCCAGCAGGAATATGATCTGGTATCAAGGAGAAATTTACAACATCAGCAACCAAGTTTACATGATTCCCTGACGTTAGCATGTAGCTTCATGTTGCAGTGTAGGATACATGATGTAAACACTTGCAGTAGCGTGTCTGGAGCAGGTGACCATATAAAGAAATCCGTCACACTATGACATCATACTGTAGCCAGAGTAGAAAAAAACTGTTAGATATATAGTGTTTCGATTTAAAATGGTAGGAAACCTGAGGTTTTCGCTCACATGATTACATTTACATATGTTTACCTATATATTTGAAACTGTGACCATGTTTAATATGGACATCCTTCATTGCAACACTATATTTAACACACAGAATATGGAAAAGCATAGTAGGTCCCCTTTAACCTCTGTTCCCATAAGCCTGATTTATGGTCCTGCGGCGTACCTACGATGTACCTACGTCGTTGCCGTGACGCCGTCGTGAACCCTTCGAACTTCTCCGTCACTCCATTTCGTCGCGGTGCAATTCACCGCCAAAGCGGTAGGAGGCTGTGTTCCTTTCCTGAATGGTTATCGTCGTCTCTAGTTGATTCTTCTTTGTTTAGCTTCCGGCTTTTCCGGGCACAGAGAAATGAACGCAGAGCACGGACAGACGGCTCTGTCCGTATCCGTATCCGTATTGAACGTTGAGCACAAATGGGCCGTAATACTGCAACATCTACATCGCAACAGAAGATGTTTAAAGATGGCGGGGATGGCGCAATCTGGAAATACGGAACCGGAAATGCGTTGCTATCAAGCATCAATACAATACATGCTATCAATACTAATGATGTCAGATTCTGGGTGAGTCGTTGATCTCTACTGATTGGTTAGGGAAAAATCAAATTCCCTCCCCCTTGTAAATCGCCTTCAATGGAAGCCATGTCAGACTGAAGGTTCTGGGAGCTTCAGTCTGACACTCAGGCTAGCACGTCAGGCTACGCCAGGGGCTACAGGGAGCCTTCTGCGTAGCCATGTACCCTACGACGTAGCAACGTCGTTGATTTAACGCAGGACCATAAATCAGGCTTTACTGGTCCCTCAGGGAAAAATGTATGAACTAATATAAAAATGACAGTGCTACTGCCCTGCTCAATAATCACAATATGTTAATGAATTAGCTGCTCAGACAATGTTTTGTGACAGGCTTGTGAAATCTTTTCTTGTGAAACCATAAATATTGAAGCATAAAATTGCACACATGCTAAAACTATGTTGAATTTGCAGACTGACACAGAAACAGCTTGTATCTCAAAACCAAAACTGAATTATCTTCCTCTTCTTTGCCCACTGGTCTTAATAAAGATGAAACTCAATTTGCACTGGCCCCCCAGATCAAATTTTAATTAGTTTTTTTTTTTTTTTTTTTTTCCTTTTTTTATTCCTCCCTCTCTGGATCTTGATTCTTGCAGGGTGGTAAGGAATGGGTGTGGTATTTGTGCTCACTCTCCACCGCACCCCAGGGGTGAACATGTCCCCAACCAAACCCCCAGTCCCCACCCGCTTCCTAAGCTGCTGCAGACAGACAAAATGCCACATTAGTATTCAGGAGACATCAGACCTCTTGGCCATACCCTCATCGGACAAAGCTAGACAGGCAGACACACACAAAAAACTATTAACGCATAAGGATCAGGAGACATGCTTGAATTATCAGCACTGATCTCACAGGGGAAAACATTCACCGTGGGATTGGTTACAAACTTTTTATCATGACTGTGTGAGAACGACAGCATGCTTTTCTCATTGCATGCTGCACACTCTGCTGTGCTGATTGCACGTTCATAATGCAAAGAAGGTATTGCAGCGAGACAAAGCTAATTATTAGGAGGCGAGCGATAACACTGACACATCACTACAGCAGGAGAACGCTGCTGCAAAGTGCTGTGAGTGAGAGTTTTAAACTCTACCCATCTCATTTTCTCACTGTTTGTGCGAGGTGTTGATACGTCCCATTAGTCTGTCCATCTCTGCTCTCATCCCGCTCCAATCCTGTCCCTCGCCCATGTCTTCCACCCCCACTGATTCCAAATGATATGCTGATAGAAAGCTAGCGTACTGTGACATGTCAGCATATTTACAGATAAAGGCTCTGTCCCCATTTTAATAAATTCCTTAATGGTCCAGAGCACTGTAGGCCTGGTACACAACAACATGGAGGATGAAATGGAATTTGCCCATAACTTTGCATTTCCCTCTCATAAGTTTCTTGAATGGAAAGGTCATTTTGAAAGTTAGTGCAACGTGGAAGAGCTAGCTAAAGGAAAGTGAGCCGTTAATAGTAGTGTGGATATGCATTGTACATCTGAATTGCCACCAACAGTCCCATTCAAACATGGGAAGCACTCAACCACACAGATTGAAAGTCTGATAGGTGCAGCGTTAAAATCCACCTGAGGCAGATGAACAAATAACGGGTGAATGAAAACTGTATAACTCCATGCACATAGCGGGTCTTTTACTGAAATCCGTACCTCTAAATCTGAATCACTGCACCTCAGCCACAACATAAGTCACTTTCACAGACTTCATGAACTTGAAAATGACACAGGAACAACTCATCAAATCCTGGATCCTGATAAGGCAAGTCAGTGCAGCATAACAACATCGTACAGTACAATGTTATGCAAACAGAAATGTGCCCGGGCTTCCAAACTGGCAAGTCGTTTGCTGAAACGTTCAATATTTGCATTTACATTGGAAAGTAATGCAGTTTATGAGACTCACAAAGTAGGGACTAAGAGTTTTGTCTTTCCACAGTAAACACTTGGAAATTCCCCCTTCAATATACAGTACAAACAAATTAAAGGTAATGTAGTAGGCAATATCAAATAGCTACAATGCATATAGAATGAAAATGAAAGAGCAGAAAGGCAGAGGAAGTTCTGCAATGATTACTATTCAAAGGAAAATCTCTGTTCATTTTTGTACACCAGCTGAAATTACAAGAGATAATTGGTGGTTTGTTTGCATGCCTGCTAATGTCCGCACGTACCTAACTGCACTGTATAATAACAGTGGCCTGTAACCTTTCAGTTGCTATGGCAGCGAAGTATGTGCATGTAAAACAGCATGCATAGGTGGCAGAATGTATAGAAAGACTTACCGACTTGAGATGAGTCACCTGTAGAGGGAGAAAAAAAGAGAGAGAAAGAGAAAAGATGGATCAATTCAAAGAGCAAAGCAAAATGTCACTTGAGTGCACCTGCTCGCCAAAAGACAGTTATGACAAAATGGGGTATAATAGCAGTGGGAGAGAAAAAAAAAAAAAAAAAAAAAAAAAAAGTCAGGCTGCAATTAGCATTAGATGTCTACTGGAGTGCTATTCCACACATGAGCCTCAACAGAGCTGCTAATTGAGATGGTGGAGGAAAACAACTACCAGGGATGTTCAGAAGGCAGCATTCATATTTTCTTTATAAAACAAGTCTTAAAGGTCATAAGAAAACCTCTCCAGCAACAGCTAACTTCTTGACATTCACTTTCCACTTTTCTCTCTACTCTGCAAATAACTCCTCCTAGGATTCAAACTCATTAAAAAAACACTGTGTTGTTGGGTTCTTCAAAAAATATTCTCTCTAACTGCATTTACCACGTATTTGTGACTTTTAAAACACCAGATTATCCAATTAGGCAGGTCATAAGCAACCTAGCCAGGAGGAATAACAATAATACATGATGATAAATAAAATAAGGCAAAAAAGAGGCCAATTATAAAACCCAGATTTCAACATTTCAGTGGCATAAATACACAGATTGTCACGTTCAGTAAGTAATTATCGGGTGCAGATTAGGCCCAGCATTCTGCCTCTCGTCACCTCCTGAAAAAAATGACATGTCACACTAACCATGATGGTTCTGGTAAACTTTGCACCACATGCAGTTACTGTCAGAGTCACAAATAGAGTGACAGATTGAGAATGCAGAAGAAAAAGAGGCACGGAAGGGTGGCAAATGATAAAGAAACCCAAAAGGACCACCTGATACCTCACCGCACTGCTTAATAAAAGGGGAACACAACCTGGCTCGTATTCCCTTTGGATTCGCTCCAGTGTTCAATAGATGATTCAAACATTAAAAAAAAAAGTTTTAATAAAAATGCATGATTCTCATCTGCAATATTGATCCATGCTGTAGGGGTCAAATTCTTAATTAAAGACTGGAGCTTTTGGCAGGTGTTACATATTGAAGCAAGTATACATTAGGTGTTAAGATCAATTCGGGGGTGGAGGTGCATGCAATTAACTCGTGAAAAGCAAAACTTATTTTTCAGTGAAGTTGAGCTGTACACAAAGTAAAAAATCTGCACCTGCTGCACAATTCTGAGATGTATGAACACTTGTGTTGAAGCCTTGTTAGTGACCTGTTGAACATTATACGAGTTGCACAATATTTCTGGACATACGTTCAAACATTTTATTAAAACTACTGTACTTTTTTGGTGTTTATTTGTTGTGTGTAATAAGATGGCAGTATGGGAAAAAGGTTTGGTTTTTTGGTTGCTATTTACACCTTGGTGTCCATAGCCATCAATGATATTTGCATATGGGGTAGAAATAGCCAATTTTGCTATTTACACACGTGTGTATATTGCATCATGGCAGAGTATGCCATAGCCAACAATGCCAACTAGCCAATGTGGCTATTTACACCTGGGTGTATATTCCTGGGCCTCAGCACTGTTATCTCAGAGAATATCCCACATTGGCTCATATTCGTCCTAACCATGATCTCTTTGCTCAAATCCTAACCGCTTCTAACTTCGATGAGTCACCTTAATGAGCACTGGCCAATCACAGCAGGCAGTGGGATTCATTATAATGCACATAATATCTCTTTTACGTGTAACCTTGCATTATTGGATAAATAATTAACAACCTGACTGCAATGTGCCATATTCTACTGTATGCACTAAATGAAAAATATTTCACAGTAAATAGGGGGGAATTAAATGTAAAGGTTTTAAGGGCTCTGTGTACTTGAGATATAAAACAACAAGTTCACAAGCTCACTCAAATGCACAATGTCACCAGAGGGTAATTTACACTTTCGCCCACTGAGCTGCTGGTTAGAGTTCCCTTACAGCATATTACTGCCAGCCATGAGCAAAGTGGCCCAGGATAGGCTGCTCTCTTCGCTGGCAAGATGGCTACAATTTGATGTCCAAGGTGAAAAGAAGCCTCTTCAGTCCCAACACACGGAGCAGAACAAGAATCCCAGCCAGAGCAGATGGAGCGCAGGGCGCTTTGCCTTGCAGTGCTGACACTGTTCTTGATCTACAGTCGAGGCGCAAGAGCTAAGACAAAGCTTAAATGTCCACAGTGGTGGAAGAAGGCAAAGGAAGAAAAGGTGCCAGAGGAATGAACACAATCAATAGGTCTGAGTCTCCCAGGCCTTGTTTGTTAATATCCTGGATTTTTGACAAGGATGTCTCCGGCTCCCGAGTGGTATCAGCTGCCCTGCTTGCTCTGACATCAACAAACATGCTCTTACACATGGGGGTATAACCAATGACAGGGACGAGACGAGTAGTGTGTGTGTGTGTGTGTGTGTGTGTCTGAGTGAGACAAGGAGGCAAAGATAACAAATTAAGAGATAGTTGGTCAAACATAGCTCATCTATCATGCTTCTCCGCTTCTCCCAGGCCACAGCGAGCACACCAGCGGCGACAAAGATACACAGAGTGGTGCAGACCCTTTCATGTAATATCACATCATGGCAGCTGTGTACAAATATAAAGTTATAGTAGCCATGCCATTTTTACAGTGTGGGACGCAAAGCTGGGGTGACTATATTTTATTGATGATATATCATTCTGAAGAGCTGATAGCAACTAGGGGCAGAGCTATAAAGTCCCTAGTGACCACTGTAGTACAGTAAATAACCCCAGCTGGATGTCATCAACAGTTTGGGAGGGGGGGCTTTGTATTTCATGATGGAAACATTGAGGCCAAGGCTGGTGAGCTTTTGTAAGCCCAGCCACACTTTCCACACTGCCTACACTGTATGATACCCCTCATTACACCGAACAATGCATGTAACTTTTTGTGACCACGGTGCCATCACTGGAAAATCAACCCATTTTCTTTTTTCGGCACCCCAGTGTCAAAGCCGAGAAGCAGTGACCCCTGTCTGCTGTCGATTTACCTTCCATCTCTTACCAGACTCTCCACACCTCTCGCTCTCAGCACCGCTTAGCTGTCAGCCCTTCTCCACCATATGCCGAGAGAGAGGAGAGTGGAGAGAACACGACACACATGGATGAGTGAGACGCGGGGCACCAACACACACACAGACACACACACACACACACACACACACACACACACACACACCAACACGGAAAAGGAAAAGAACAATACAAGGACACAGGGAGGGAAAACCATGGCTGTCCACAATTCAGGTTACCAAAAAAATAAGACGCACTGACCCCCTTGTTATGAATCTTACAAAGTCAGCTTATTATTACATGTGCTTTTATTTGTATTTTTTCATTCATTAGATTATCAGCAGGCAACAATATTACTGTAAAAACAGTTCAACTAGCTTTACTGTAACTTTCCTGCAATAGTTATCTTATTTTTAAACACCTTTAAAGTCCAAGTTGGTTCTGGAATCCAGTGTTTGCTAGGTGTTATTCTAAGGTCCACAGTGCCTACACACATTGCCTGTGTTGGTCCAACTTGCTGACAGTTCACCTACTGTAAGTTACATTTAATGTTTTTTTTTTTTTAACTTTTTATTTATCAACATGTAAATAGAACATGAGATCATCATGGGTGGTACAGTTAAAATCAAAGCTTTCTATTACACATACATACTGTACATACATATACATCATAGCCAAATGTCACACTTTTCAAGGCGCATATTCGATCCATTTTTCCCAGTGTTCCATACACTTCTCCAATTGGAGTCTTAAAATAAAAGTAAGTTTCTCCATACAGTAAATTTCATGAATGATCCCATGCCACTGGATCAATGTTGGAGGATCTACTTGCATCCACCTTCTAGTTATGGCTTTCCTACTGCTAGCCAGAAGAATCTTCAACAAGTATCTGTCCTTATGCAAAACTGTTTTCGGAATTTTGCCGAGATATAAAACAACAAAAGAAAATTCTAAATCCACTCCTATAATTTTATTTATCTCGGTTAATATGTCCCTCCAAAATGGCTGGATTTTCGGACAGGACCAAAAAACATGAACATGGTTAGCCATAGGGGTTCCACATTGTCTCCAACAAAAGCCTCGGCTCTGTGTGCCTGTTCGTAGTGCTGTTATTTTAGGAGTTATAAAAAATCTCACTACATTCTTCCAGCCGAACTCTCGTAGAGATCTCGAGTTTGTAGTGGTTGCTTGTGTCTCACATATTTCTATCCAGGTCTCTTCTGATATTTGTGTTTCTGACTCCTTCTCCCACTTCTGTTTAATGGAAAACGAGAATGATTTTTAGAAGCTTGGATACTTCCATATATTCTTGAGACCAACTTTTTATTATCTTTCTTTTCATAAGCCTCATGAAATATAGAGATTAAATTGTATTCCTTCTCCTCCTTGATTTGTAATTTTTTAATATAATAGTCTCTGACTTGCAGGTATCTATGGAAGTCCTGCTTCTCCAGTCCAAATGTGGCTGAAATAGACTCATAACTCTGAAATTTACTGTTTGAAATGAGGAACAAAAGGATGTGATCCTCTCCTAACCCACTGTTTAAAGCCCCCGTCCAATCTAGCAGGTTCAAATTCTGGATCACATGCTATCCAATTCAAGACTCTTGCCTGTTTCTCTATTTGTAACTTCCTCAAAACCTTAAACCATAGTTTGAGAGTGAATACAGTCCATTGATTCAAACTGTTATAATATTTTTCTGCTTGGTTTTTATTTCCTATAATAGATTGAATTGGAATTTTTAACTGTGTAGTTTCCAAGCATTTCCATTTAGATTCACAATTTGGAGAGCACCAGTATACTAAGGGTTTCAACTGTGCAGCATAATAATAATCCTGTAAACATGGTAAAGCTCTCTCCTCCCTTCTCTTTTTAGCTGCAGAATCTTGAACTGGACCCTAGGTCTTCTACTGCTCCAAATGAACCTCGAGATCCAGGCATTCCACTCATCAAATTGTGTTTGGGGCACCTCTAGTGGCAGAGACTGGAAAAGAAAAAGAAGCCGTGGCAACACATTCATTTTAATGATTTCTATTCTATTACTCATGTCCAGTGGGAGGAGTGTCCATCTAGAAATATCAGATTTGATCTCCTTATTAATGGAGCCGTAGTTACTTTCAAAAGTTTTGACATATCTTTAGTAAGGTTTATTCCTAAATATTTTATTTTAAGTAGTCCCATTTAAAATTGTATTTCCCTTTAATATCTGGGTGGGGAATATAGTTAAATGTGAGGGTTTGGGTTTTTTGGATATTAAGCTTATATCCAGAGTATAAATTATATTCTTTTAGCAGGGACATCAATTTTGGGATGCTTGAGTCTGGGCTTGTAATAAAAAGCAAACATCATCCGCAAACATACAAATCTTATGTTCTTCTCCTCTAATCATAGTCCCCTTTATCCCAGAGTCCTCTCTAATCGCTTGAGCAAGGGGTTCAATAAATAATGCGAATAAGGTCGGACTCAGGGGACAGCCTTGGCGTGTCCCTCTTTCCAAATGAATAGTTTGCGACAGGTGTCCATTAACCCTGATCCTGGCTGTTGGAGAAAAGTATAATGCTCTAATACATTTAATAAAACCATCTTTGAAGCCGAATCTTGCGAGTACCCTGTATAAATATTCCCAACCCACGAGTCAAATGCCTTTTCAGCATCTAGGCTGACTAAAATTGCACTGATGTTTTCTGATGTAATATGACTCACCACCTGTAGAGTTCTCCTTATATTATCCTGTGTCTGTCTGTTTAATACAAAACCTGCTTGGTCCAAATCTACCAGCTCCGGGACAATGGACTCCAGTCTCCTAGATAGGATTGAAGCAAATAATTTATAGTCTACATTTAAGACTGATATTGGTCTGTATGAGCTGCATTCATTTTTATCTTTCCCTTCTTTCGGGATGATAGAGATAACTGCTTCCTTCCATGATTGGGGGGCTTCTCCTGTTCTCAGTATATGGTTGAAACAGTTAAGCAGAACAGGTGTTCTGCCATCGAACCTGGAGCCTTATTAGCTTTCAATCTCGAAATGGCTTTGTTCAGTTCTTCTGCCGTTATCCCAGCCATAATTTCTTTATTTTGTTGTTCTCCTATAGATGGTAAATCTAGTGAACTTAGAAAAGTCTCTATTGTTGTAATATCTACCATGGTCGGTTGGTTATATAGTTCTTTATAATATAGTTCAAAAGCATGTTGAATGTCCTCTGATTCACTGCAAACTTTTTGTGTCTTGGGGTTTCTAATCTTATAAATCATATTTTTCCCCGCTGTTTCGAATCCTCCAGGAGAGTAGTTTCATTGCCCTATGCCCTGTCTCATAATACTTTTGTTTAGTGAATTTAAGTTGTTTTTCTATTTCTTCATCGTATATGCCATTTATATCCTGTTTAATTTTGTTTATTTGAATTAATATTTGTGGATCTCTTCGTTCCATGTGTCTAGTTTCTAATGACTTCATTTCCGCTTGTAGTTCTACAAGTCTTCTCTGTTTTTCCTTTTTACGAAAAGCTGTGAGGGCAATAATTTTGCCTCGAACAACTGCCTTTGCTGTCCATAAAATACTTGGAGACACCTCCCCATTATCGTTATTTTGTAAATATGTTTTAAATTCCTGTTGAATCTGTTTCTGAACTGTTTTGTCATTTAAAATGCTCGTATTAAGTCTCCAAAGTGTATTTTTCCGTTGCTTAGTTAGGTGCAGGGTTAGGTACACCCCTGAATGATCAGATACATCCCTAATCCCAATTTTACAGTCCCTGACTCTGTGCCAATCTGACTTATACATAAACAGATAATCAATTCGTGAGTATACTGAGTGACATGGGGAATAATAGGTGAATTGTTTTTCTCCTGGATGAGACTCTCTCCACACGTCTATCAGACCCAACTCTGTAAGCATCCTCTGAACTAGGATGGCATTAGGACTTTTCTTTTGGCGCTGATTAGATGTATCTAATTTTGGTTGCAGTTGGACATTAAGATCACCACCACAAATTAGAATTCCTTGTGTTTCCAAAACTATCAATTCAAATAATTTTTTGAAGAATATTTTTTTGCTCCCAGGGGGGGCATACACATTAAGTAGAGTTACTTCTTCATTGTCTAATTTACCCTTTACTAAAACGAATCTCCCTTCCTTGTCTTTCACTTCTGAAATAAATTCAAAATTTACTGCATTAGGGATCAGTACATTTAATGTTTTAATTAGTGGTTGCAGCGTTTGCTAACTTGCCAGTTAATCGGCTCAGATTACATTTGCTATAGTTCTCCTCACACTGCGTCGCTTTGTGGAAACCACAGGTGACAATCTCGGAATAACTGTTGTTCACATTTAGAGACAGATCTAGACTCGTTTAGTTTTGGTCATTTTAAAATTCATTGCAGGTCAAAGTAGTGCCTTATGCACTGTTCATAGCAGAAATGACAGGTCTAACAAATAATGTTACAGCGTCCCAGTAGGCCATGTGCTGATTCAGTGTAACCAGTATTAAGGTACTGGAACTAATGATTGTAAATTTCATACAATTGTCAGTATTAGCTAGAATGAAAAAGTCTGTATACTCAAAAAGAGAAAGGGCTACTGAACACAAACATACGTACAACATATTGACCCACAAAGACATAAATGCACTCCTTGTGAAAACTGGAAAGCTAATCTAAATGTTCACAGCTGATTACATCATGAAAAATGATGGCACAAATTGGAAAATAAAAACAGAATGAGTTTACAAAGTGTATGTTTCTGAGTGTAAATCTATACTGAAAATCATCTAAATTCATGAATGAGTGAGAAGCCATTCTGTCTTCTATTGTGCACTCCGTCTTTGCCTCACAGCTTTGCTAACTTCCGCCCACAAACAAACATCATTTATGCTTTCAAAGCTGCTACTTCTTAAAAACGCATAAGAGAGGTAAAGACAGAAAGACAGTGGGCGTGAGGCAACATCAAGAACAACATATTAGGAATCAATGAATTCACTCAAAAACTCCGACTGAGCACGGCACTTACGTGAACTGTTTCACTATTAATATTTCATCTCACCACCGTGCCTCTGTCTGCTGGCATCAAACAATAGCTAAAGCTGTTCCTGGTGTGGTCTCTTGCATTGTGAGCACAACTATGGTATCTGCACAGGCGTAACAATGCCATGCTTTTACAAGAGTCTCCCCCTGTGATGTGCAAAGTATGGAAATGGGAAAGATGACTGGGCATTTACTCAATCCTCAAGAGACTGCGGGACGAAATCTATACTCACACACTCACACAGAGTTGACAACCCAACTGTTGGAATGACTTTGTGCTTATTTTCCACAACAGTGAGCAAACAAGGAAAAACTGCTGGTATTTGCCTTGATCAAGATCTTATTACTGGTGGATTTCACCTAATGAGATAAACGGATAAAAGCAGTAGGTTACTCACTCCACTGTGTTCTCTTGAGTTGTGCAAAAAATAAAATACCATGAAAATTCCATGTTAGAGGTTCACCACAGGGAAAAACGATGTATGCATTGGGCTGGGCAATATGAAGACAATCAAATGTGACCATATTTTTGAGCAAATACCTCAAAATTAATATTGCAACGAAACTGTAGAGTTGGGGCTTTCACAATATATTTACACAACGAGATTTCTGATGAACAATCATCAGTTATGTGGATTTAATGACTATTGCAAGTTCAGAAAATGACATAACTTCACTGTAATACAGCCTTTAAAACAACACAAGTGACATTACAATATCCAAAATCTACTACAATACCTATTTTCTCATATCATAATAATATTGGAATATTACCCAGCCCTACCTATGCATGGTTTACACCACTGAAAGGACTCTCAGGTAACCTTTTTTTTTTTTTTTTTTTTTTTTTAATTAATAAACTGAATACAATGTTGCTCTAGCAAAGAATGGTAATCATATGACTAAATCCCCTGAATGAAACACAGAACTGTAAAACTGTTTTTTAATATGAATGTGGTGGAATAACACTATGCGTGAAAGAAACTGCCTCCAGGTACGTTTCATTAACACACCTCCCTTTGGTTAAAATAAATAAATAAATAAGAAGAAGAATAAAATGGACCCCACAGGCAGTGAAGGGGATAACATGCACATCAGGCATGTAATTGATATTCTAATTAACTCAATAAAAGAAAAAGAAAAAAAAAGAAGGAAAAAAACAGCAAGGATTCAGACTGATTTTTTAAAAAAACAAAAAAAAAAAAAACATGTTAGTTATACAATTATTCTTTCCCTGATGTGACGTCTCATTCACTGCATTTACATGAACAAAACATTCAGTTTTTGCCCTTATTCTAAAAAAGACAATATTACTACTAAGCTGTTCATTGTGACTAATGAAAATGATTAAACCACTAATATTCCTGTTTGCACGCAGCCGTGCATACTCCGATTAACGTGCCCTAACATGTTGTTTATCATATCAAAATATGGAGAAGCTGGAGCCATTTATGCCATGTTGCTTCTTTGCATCAAAATAGGATTTTATCACAGTTCACCACCAGTGGCGGACTTGTTGTATCATGCAAAGACAGCCTCCTTTGTTTATTTAGTCAACCACCTTCTTTGAAAAGGGTGGTGTCTCAATATTTGAGTCTTTTATGATGTTTAAACATATGTTTGTTTCCTCTTATGATCAGAAATATGGTCTTTTCGTTTGAACATGCATCTCTATCACAGCCTTGGAAACTGTTGGCATGTTGGACTGAAACAGGCAAAAGGCCATGAGGTGTTAACTGCTGTCTGAAGAATGCTACAAAGAGAATATGCTGTTAACCTGACTGGTATCAAATTCAGAATACTGTCATACACAAAATAATAGTGAAATATTAGTGTGCGAGTAAATGTAGTCATTGCAGCAGGTTGGGAAGTACAGAAAGATTCTGACATTTTGTGTGTAATATTTATTTGTTTGTGTACTCTATCGTAGCCTGGGTCACTTTAAATTATTTAAATACGACACATTCTTATTACATTAAATTATTCAATACAATACTGTGTGCAGAGAAAAAAGTGCATAAGTAATTTTCTGTTCCCTGCATTTCTCAGTATGGCCTCACTGGCTCGCCCATTGTCAAATATTCAGCTGGACTATCTGACACCCTCGTCAGTATTAGATAAAACGTCATATAGATTACTAATAAGCTACAGACACTTTGACTTTACAAAGTTCAACATGAGGTAAAATATTCATGCAAGCAAGTCAAGAAAACATGATGTGCCTAAGCTACAGCATTTGAAGAGGGGCTTTTAATCGGTCATAGGGCAAAGAGATCAGCATGTGACATTCAGTGTCTCTGTTTAATTTCCCCTCAAGATGTCACTGACAAGTAATCATCCACTGTCTGGCCTTTACATAGCGTTCCCTGCTTAAACCCAACTCAGACGTCTGTGTGTGTGCGCCCCTGTGTGTGTGTGTGTGTGTGTGTGTGTGTGTGTGTGTGTGTGTGTATGTATCTATCCGTCTAGAGGAACATATATAGCTCAAACTGTTAACCATTGTTATTTCATTGTGTCATAGATAGAGACAGGGACTTCCAATTGGCTCAAGATTTTCACCGAGAACATGAACATGAGTCATATGTCTTTTAATGTGGAAATGCACATGGCAGTGCTAGCTATTCTGACAACTTTAGAGGAACAACTGATTGTCACAAAGGTGAAAATTCCTGTGGAAGCAGTTACTTTAATGAAGCTCCTCAGTGGTGTGATACTTGTCTAGATATGCGCTGATGTGTGGGGTAAAATGTTCCTCAAATACGATGTATAACAATAAAGCGTCAGAATGATTCAAACTTATGCTACACTGACGTTCAAAGCAGTGCATTTGAACAGGGTATAAATGAAAAGATAAATGAATATTAATTCCTGAACATAAGCTTTCATTCCACCTCTTTATCTCTGCTTTGCTGTCTCTCTTCAACAGTCTCTCACTACATTAATATTATTTTTCCAAGATATCCAGGTGTGCAGTGACACTCTGCAGTCTACAATTCTCTGACAGGGATGCAACACTTTTTTTTTTTTTTTAAGAGTAAAAGCCAAGTAAAGGTAAGGTGCTGCTGTTGAAGTGTAATTACTGTAAAATGAGTTATGTCCTTTACAGGAGGGGTCACCTCAGGGAAAGGTTGCCTTCATGGAAAAAAAGTCATTAGCAAGCAACTCAAATTCACCTCATGGAGGGTCAGTGCTTTTAAAGGTTAGGCCAGTGGGCCAAGCATGCACCTTACTCAGGATGCACACTCAAAATTAGCACACTGTGATTGCTTTGGTAATCTAAACTATGTAAAACAAACAAACTGACTAATTGATAAAATTCAACTTTCTGTAATGATAATAATACTAATCATGGGTCTTGTGAACGAAGTTGAATCACTGAAAACTACAGTATCTAGAACAAAGTAGAACCACCAATTTAGCCGCACCATTACACCACAACCTGTCAAAGAAGTAACAGAAGACTGAAAGGAGAGTAGGTATAAAGCAAGCCCTGAGGCCATGTGTGTGCCATAATATCCTACCCCAGGGGTGGGCTATTGTTCTTCAAAGAGAAAAAAGACTGAACAATGTGCTTTCACCACGGCAAGCAACACCAGTTAACTTCTGCCATGCAAAGCAACATCAGATCTCTCTGATCACATGAGGATGGAGTTCTCACTTCCCTGGGTTCAGACCTGCTCTAGACATCAAGTCTGCTGCTGAGTTAATTGGCTCAAACATCCAGGGAACCCAGCTCACTGGAGAGGGGTACTTTGGGCCCCCCTTTGTCAATGCCAGTGTCAGTGAAAACCCAGCCTTACAGGGATGCATTTGTAGACATGAGACAGGGATAAACCACTGGTCATGGAGAGCTCCACTAAAGAAGAGCTCACTCTGTGAAGGCTCAGTGAAGCACCTCTTGACCACATGAAAAAAGGGGGCAAGTGGGACTACTTGCACCAAAGCAGCAACCAGGCCCATGAGGTGAAGGCAGTGGGCCCTGTTGAACTGGGATTCAAACTGAAATAAGAAGAGGCAGGCACTAAATTCTTGTGTGCTTCCTGAGGCAGTACGATTGTTGCAGTCCCTGGCCTCTGAACCATGCTCAATATAACCTGTCACCTGAGATTGCTTGAGCCATTGTTCAGGTGCAACCACAGGTCCTGAATGTGATTAAAGAGCAAATCATCATGGTGACAGTACTGCTTTTCTGAGGTCCTCCTGACCAGTCAGTCCCCAAGGATGTCAAGAATTCTGAGGTGCTACTAATGCAGGTGAAAACTGCATCCAGGCAGCAAGTGAATGTAGGTTATCCCAAAGACCTGCGCAACCTGAAAAGCAGACTATCCAAGTTAAATCTCCTTGAATGCAATTTTAGGGAGACACTGGAGAAGAAAGTGATCAGGCAAATGAAGGGAGGGACCAACAAGCTACCTGCTCTCTTCCAGGCATATTTGAGAGCGATCTTTTAGGCACAGAACACCTACGTGTGGACAGATCAAAGTATTTGGAACACAACTAGCAACAAGTCCTCCAAATTAGACTAAAAGATGCAAGGTTTGACTTTATCATTTTAAAAGAAACATGTCATTAGGAGCACTTGATGAAACAATTCATTCTTTCTTCTGACAATCTCAACTACTGTGCTGCTTTGGGGAATTGCAATCAACCGGCAAAAAGGTTCAATTACATATATGTAGCTCAGATCATCACCCAGCTTTGTGAATATTGCAAGGACCATGGTCACCAGTGTCCTCTTGTAAGTACGAATACCTTAAAAGTAAGTTTCACCAGAAAAAAAATAAATAAATACAGCCAGTGGGAGCATAAAAATAACAATTCAGATAAGGGCAAACAAGTGTGCAAGAGATGAAAAAAAGAGAAGCAGGATTCAAGAGGCAGCAACATATGGTTGAGGCTTGAGTTGCTGTCGCCATCCTATCAACATGCTCTGTTCTTGTATTGTGAATTGAGAGGCTCTTCCCAAGGCAAGGCTTGTCAGAGTCTGACCTCTTTACCCTGTCCTTGCTTTTGTAATCCTGAAAAGCATTCAGTTTGTAAGAGCATTTGTCACACTCGATATTGGTATGTTTCTTTTTTATGTGGCATTTACAAGGATCACTCTCCTGTGCCCTCCTCTCTCTTATCCCTCCCTCTGCCATTCATGTGTTTTAGGGGGTTTGCTTCTGATCGTATTCCAGGGTCATTACTGGAATCCTGAGCAGTCAACTAGGGTTAAATACTCCATTTGCTGCCACCACTGCCAGAGCAAGGTAAAACAAGTGGTAGAGAGAGATTGAGTGTCATCCTAGCTTCACCACAGACATGAGAGCTGTTGTAAAAAGTGGAGTCCTGGAAATATGACAGCTACTCTTTAGTCTTTTATGTAGGCTGTCTGTGTCCAGGTCCTAATTATATGCTAAATAGCTTGTCAATTGCCATTTAGCTTGAGGCCAAGCTTAACTTGAGTACAACTTTAAAGATGTGGGTGTACGTCTTTATTCACATGCACAAAAATGCCTCTGTATTTGTTTGCGTTTGATGTGTGGGCAGCATCATATACAGTAATTCCAACTCTAAAGAGTTATCCAATTATGTAACACAGAAACGACAGTGCAGCTAACAAGCAGACCCACCAATCCAAAAAACGGTCAACTGCATGTGGAATTAACTGAGAAAGAGAAAGTATCATTTGCAGTGTTACTAATATCTGTCTGACAGGAAACATGAAGGCATCAGGATGATGGCATCTTTCTTTGGTTTCAATTTTAATAGACCCAATGCAAGAATCTGAGCCTGAAGTGGATCTGTGGCATTTAGTAAGTTTTTTTTCTCCAAGTCACAGGCTCCGTGCAAAACATTGATTGTCTGGTTTGCTCTCCAATTATTCCCTCTCGTCATTGAAGCAATCAATGACAAACCTAGACCCCTCACCAATATCAAATGTGGCTTACAAGTTTATGGCTTGCATAAATTGAAAAATAATCTACCAATATAAATGAAGTATCTTGCTATAGTCTACCTAATAGTTCTATTTATTTTTATCCTGCTGCATCCACAGGAGGCAGGAGAAAGCTCTGTTGCCAGGTAACAGTGATACAGTTGAGCGACTGAGCTGGGTTGATAGCCAGAGTGCTTTTCTGAGCAACCATTGGTCTTTTGGACCCTAAGAGGCCAGTACGCTTGAGTGGCTCTCCCAGGAGAAAATAAGTACAGTAACAGTCATCATAGCTCTATTTGAGCGCAGTGTGGAAGAGAAAGGCATTGCGGTGCCTAAAAAGGGTAAAAATAATGACATGGGTTTGAGAACATACTATAGTGTTATATGTATAAGCTCTGTAGTTAGTGGCTGACTGGTTACCCTTCTTCAGTGACTGGTTGACTACTTAAATGCCAATGCGTATATGTACCTTATGTATATTAACAAAGCAGTTACATAATTTTGACATCTATGTGTTATATTGTTGCAGCCTCTGGGAATAGGATTATTAAGTATTCAGTAAGAAAAAAAATGCTATTACTAAAATTCAAAATATCTGTGTACTTCATGTAAATAGCTGAGTGTTTCAACCAATCGCAGTAAATTTTCACATATCCTTGACAGTCCAGAGGGGTTTTCAAAGTGTATGTGTATTGTATTCTGTTATAATGAAGTAATTTCAACTGGCATGCTGCACATCACGCTTTCCATGCATCCCAGTGACCTTGAGGGTGCTTGCCTGTGATATGACATGGTCCCTCTCAGTTGTTGGGTAGCGCTTGAAGCCAGTGTTTGACCAATGCTTCCCACACAAACGCACACACTGATCCCCTTCTCCGAGTGCGTCTGCACATCTCTTTCCTGGACCCCAGTCCATGCTCTAATCCTCTGGACTGGATGCTGAGGCTGCAGTCTGGTAATTCACCAAATCCCCTTCTGCTACCCTCAGCCCATACCTCTCCTCTGATGTCAAGTGCTCCTTGACAATACAAATGCAAACACACATCCACCCATTAAACATGACAAACATACATTACAGCTACATGCTACATGCGTACAAACTAAAACCTTTAACAAATGCCTCAACATTCAGATTGTATGTTCCAAGCTTTCACTGTGTACACCATTTTCTTGGCTTGCAGTAAAACAGCGACTTCTTTTTCAGGGTTTTCATTTGATGAAGTGTCAGCATTTACAGCCTGCATGGCTTAGGTCTGTTTTCTGCCTCTTTTTCTGTAATGAGCTCCCCTTTATGTCTACATTCTCAAAACTGTCACAGGAAAAACATCCGCATTTGATCGCTGATTTCATTAAATGGTTTGTTTTTTCCTCACAAAATACCAAAGTGCTCCCAGATTTGCCATTAGAGGGCCCCCACAAGAACAATGTGTAATTTCAGCCTGCCACTGAAAGTGTCTGAGCGTGTCAGTCAACAGCAAAATGCAGACGCTAAACACTAGATAAGGCTTGACTTGTTTTTTCTTTCTTAGAAAATGGAGATTACAAGCAAGGATAAATGATAAAATGGGCACACCAAGAGGGATACTGTGTCATCTTAGATAGATGATAGATATTGTTTTTGCCCAAGAGGACATGTGTGTTATGATAAACCAAAAAGGAAAACAGTATTTGAGTAGGGGGTATTTTTGTTGCATAAACAAAACAACTGTAAACAGATATAATTACACTATAATTGCTAAAAGCAAAGCACAGAGCATATAACACACGCATCAAGCATTACAGTCTATCCCTGTTCACTGTGAAGCTATCTTATTACATGTTGCTAGATAATTGTCAGACCTCAAAATTTGTGCATGTTGCCTTTTTCTAAATGCTTTAATTTCGTTAAATGGTTATCATCTGTTTGATAAACAGGTTTAATCAGTTGCTCAGTTGCATATGGCCCACAGTCGTTTTGCTCATTTGAAACTAGTTAGGAAAGGCACCTGACTGGGGTAATGGAAGTCATAAGTAACTGTTAAGGATGCCTGCTACAGACTTCTTAGAAAGTCCAGCAAATTGTGCAAAAGCCAAAAACAGAACTGTGGGAAGAGGAGGAAGAGAGGAAAGGGATAAAAGAGGAGGAGAGACTATAAAGAGGATGAATTTAAAATGAAGGGAAAATAAAGATTTTGGCACAGTGTGACTTGTCTATGCATAAGGGTAAAATAATGACATGAAGGACACTTTGAAGGCTCTCTTGGGTCCAACAAAGCACAGACATTTCACTATGCTTTGGTACTTTGTGAGGGGTTAAGAAGGGTACTCTGTAAATGCTGGAGTGTCCCGCTATCAAGGCCTCCGCTCTGTTCCTTTATGATTAGTGTGCTTGTTCTGTTAGATGTGATTGGACTAATGCTGTAATGCTCTACCCGAGTTAATGGTCTGTGGTTACTGTTGCCAAGCCCTGCTGCTTGATTAAATTATTCACTTAATATTTATATTAGTTGATTAATCTACCAATTAATTAGCTGGGTCAAAGTGATTGTAACTGGGACTTTGTGGTATTATTTGAGAACCACTCAGTGAGAACTTGATGTACTCTCAACATGCTTCTAGGAGTAAGCACACTAAAAAGGCACTACATGCATTTATTACGACAAGACTTCAGTATTAGAAATGGTTCTCTGAAGTTACTGGTAGGGTTGGGATTCACCAGAGGCCCCATGATATGATATTGTCATGATACAATATTATTGTGATTTTAAATGTATTACGATATGCTAAGTATTGTGGTAACATATTGCAATATATTGCGATTCATTACCTTTTTTAAACAGCAAATTATGTCCCCAAAGGAAAACTTTGTCAACATTTATCCAAAACAAATAAGTTCTCAGTGGGTTTATCTCGGTTCAGTCACTGTTATAGCAGCAAATCATATCCAGTGGACTGAAAAAGCTACTGATTTAATCATTTTAGTAGGCTATCAAAAGTTTTATTCGTATTATTAATAATTTACATAATAAAAAATCAATACTTGGCATCCATGCAACAAACAATAATATCACAATACTGAGCTATATTGATCCCCCATCACCCACTCCTCGTTACTACAGTCCTTCATTCTACATCATTACATCATCAATGTAGCTTGTGTATATCAGATATTCACCTCTTGAATTGACAGGTGGCAAAAAAAGTTTTTTGCATCTTTGCAAAGGATGTTGCCAGTGCCAGGCTGGATTTGCAAGATGAAACATTTTCACAGTGTCAATAAAGTGTTAAAACATCAAATGCTGAACAGAATAATCTGCATTTATGCTGATCATGTCAACTCGTGTTCAATTTCCCTTCCTTATACATACATTTTTTCAAAATATGTGGCTGCTTACAGTAGTTCTGCTTCAAACCTTGATTATCTCTGTGTGATGTAGCCATACATCACAGATGTCGTGATTAGATGTAGTACCCTTACATTGTTTGTTTTAGTGTCAGTGTCAGGGTAATTCACTGGGATGGTGTGGATCAACTGGCGCACAATGTAAAAGATATCGTTTAAAATAGAACACCAACTCTCCCTATCCTTATGATTAAATTCTGTCTGTTTACAGGTGTTGAGTATTACTGCATATGTGAAAACAGTTGTTTTGTGGCTCCACATGGAGCTGTGCAAAGTCTAATAAATGGCCATAACTGATGAGGCAATTTATTACAAGTTTTAGTAGATGAGATATTTCTGGTTCTGCTACATTGACTTTGATTTCTTTCTTTCCTTTTGTTATGTAACTGTCCATCTTGAGACCGATAATGTTATAAATGTTCAATGCCAAATCGGTGGAATACTTGTAACAGAATTGCTCCCAGCAGGTCATTCACACATTTACTTCCTCTATAAACTAAAATACATACTGTATACCTTATGTACTGTGGATTATCACCACTTGAATAATAACAATACAATAATATTATGGTAATGAGTGAGCAGTTCTAGTTGGGATAATGATGGAGCTGATAGTGGTGGATTTTGCCATAATTTAGCAAAGAATGTGTTGAAAATATGAGTGCTGAACATATTGATGGGACAGTCAAGAGGTCGACTATGCTGTGGGAGTAACTGAAGAAGTTCAGATGGCTGCTGCAAACTCAAGCTGATTTGCTGTGCAGTAAAGGAGAACTACAAACCTCTGATTGGGTGATTCTTTAAGAAAGGTATTGGATAAGACTTTATAATGCATGTATATTTGTATCTGAAAATTAAGAGCACACAAAATTGCCATATTTCTGAGCAGGGTTTGGTGTGACATTCTAGATTTTTAAGGAGAACAGAATGCATTGGTTTAGGTAAGATCATAGTAAACGGCTGAATAATTGGGAGCTTTTACTGAAGCTGTAAACAAAACTCAAAAGTTTGCTCAATAAATGATAAATACAGTTTTAACTTCTAATAAGCTCCAGTATTTTATAGTAATAATTCACCCTGAGAAAGACTGAGACCTGAATTTCAGGCATGTTGAGGTTCACTCAGCTGTCAGCCACGTTTAAATGCCATTGCTCTAATTTGGCGAAGCATAAGTTGTTAATACCTCAGGGTTCATAAGGAGGGATGCTCGGTCACACCTTTAATCTTTAACTGCTTCAGTGAGGGTGCAGAGTGTCTCTCAGTGAAAAAGAAACTCAGCAAACAAGAAAATATGTCTTTTAATTTTGTTGTGGTGATGTCTTTACTTACTGTATACATTGTAGTGACAGGTAACGTTCGCTCAAAGTATAAATGTCAGAGCCATCAACAACTTTTTTTATGTTCCTTCTTTTGATTTCCTCATTTCACTCGAAAATCCCGTAAACACCAAGAAGTCTTGTATGAAGATAAAATCAATAAACATCCCTCCTCACTGCTTAGCAAGTTTGAAATGATATAAATAGTAAATAGAAACTGACAGAGGGGATTTCTGTTAAAGTTTATTTATCTTGTCAGACACATTTTTATGTGTTGTCAAACGATGAACACACTGGTGTAACTGACAGCACTTGACAACCCTAAACACAGAAGCTGTTTCAACCTGGTGAATGTAGAAAACCCTTTCAAGATAGCTGTTTTCAAATTGTTTTTATAACAGTTGTAACCCCATGGGATGTATTTGACCATGTAATGTAACTAAAGTCATTTTTGTGTGCAGAGGAAGAAAAAAGTCAAGACAAAGCCAATGTTATGAAAGCCTGATGAGATTATCCTGAAGCCAAAAAGATGGGAGTGGGGTGGTGGGGTTGAAGGGCAGAAACTGAATAATTAATATGTGGATGCGGGGCAGGAATTATGGTAGAGGTGGAGAAGAAAAGACATCGACCCAAATCTCCTTAACTTGCACACAGCATTAAGAAAAAGGCAAACCTCTCCCCACTGTAGCAACCGTTCTTTCAAACAAAATGGGTTCATACCCAAACAACATTCACTTACTATGGGTGTTTCATTACAGAGTTCAAGAGAATAGTTACCTCTGATGGAGACACAATGTGATCTCCTTCAGTGTTAAAAGCTCAAAGTCAATTCAGCTACATCTGTTTAACCAATTTGAGATTCCCTCAGTGCAGCATTGCGGTTCTATTTGAGCTGCTCTATTACACAGCTCATCTTTCTATTTGAAGAACTCTCATGAATTGAGAGTAACACCTGTGTGACATTCTCCTATTTAATTCATAGGATCCTATGTACAGATAGACTGGACACATATTCAGAACTTAAAACAGAACTGCAAACACAGTTCAGCTCAATTTTTGGATTTTGTTTGCACACATTGTAAGCGCTTGTGTGTTCATGTTATGACACTGGTGGTCATGTTTGTATTAATGTTTAGAATCTGGTAGCATACAAGCCAATCTCATTCCCAAGTCATCAAATACCGACACTTTGTCACACCTCTTGGCATCTCATAGCAACGAACAGGGCACCTTTATGCGTATCTATGTGAAGCACAGCTGTAACATGGCAACAAAACTACTTGGTTAGTTTTAGAAAAAAAAAAAATCTTCTGGGTTAAAATGAGTGCTTCTGTTACACAACGTAACATGATGTAAATTTGTCATGCAAGTGATGTCAGTGTGTGATGACTTCAGAAATCGTGCAACATTATGTTAAAACAACTTTGACTTTTGGTTTCACACAGAATAGGAACTGTGGTCCCTGTAAGTCCAGATTTGTGACAAAGTCTCAGTATTTGATGCCTGGGCTATAACATCCTTTGGATTACATTTCAGTGTAGGACTGCCCCCTACTAAGAATTTTCCTAGTCGACCAATAGTCATCACTTAGGGCCATTAGTTGACTGTGTTTACGATACTGGGCAGGGTGGTTTGAGTTTAAGATCTGAGAAAGGATAGTATAGGTAACATTGTTAACACTGTGCTACATTACAGAGAAATACAAAACCGTAATGAACCTTCATTAATATAGGCCTATATTTTATCTACAAGTGCACATCACACACTGAGCGAGCCGCCTGTTCATGACGCTGTCAGCAAAGCAGTAATGATTGTGCTCAGGGGCTAATGGGCATGCAGCTACTTACACGTTTCAGATGATACGTCATGTTTGTAGTCGACAAATGATGTATGCAAATGTTTGTCTGCAGAGTTAATATATCACCTCAGGTTCATCCTTCACCATCTCAAAATGGTCCCACACTTTGGATTTCCTGCCTTACAAGTTATTAACTACCTGTGGAATAACCGCAGGTACCAGCCCTTGTAATTGAGGACTGTATACATGCCGCGTCTTTAACAACCTGGAAAACGTGGAGTCGGGTGCTGGGTGCGATTCTTGTGCCATTTTTGTGCCAGCTTTCAAGAGTGCGGCAGCAGGTTGCCTCTGAGGTTGCTAAGCAACCTTAACAAGCATTGTATAGCCATATTTACCTGAAATCCTTAGTGCAGAGCTGATCTTTTTCCAAGAGCTGTTTCTAAGTGTGTAAGCCTATCGTCCGTGGGACAGGTGTAAAGCTCTGGGTAGCCCTGCACTAACATGATCAACTTTTATGTATTTATCAGACTGAATGTTTACAGAAGAAGGGAAAGTAATGTAACGTGACTCCCGTCTGGCTGCTGAGCGTGGCCTCTTCCTGTATCTGACCTTTCAAATAAAATTCCCACACGGTCGAGTCGTATAGGTTTTGATTTATAGATAGACAAGACAGATAGACAAGGCGCAGCTCCTAATAAAGTTTCTTTTTTTCCCCTTTTTCCTGCAACTAAGCGACCAATGAAATCTTGCTAACTAATGACTTTTCTGGTCGACTAACGTTTGGTGGACTGTTGGGAACTGCCCATTGGTCCGACAGCCCACTGGTCCGACATCCCATTGTTCCGACCATATTAAACCCATTGTTCCGAAGTCTGTTCCGAAATCATCATGATACCATGTGGTTAAGGTCTGGTTAGGTTTAGGCACAAAAACCACTTGGTTAGGGTCAGGAAAAGATCATGGTGTGGGTTAAAATGAAAAAGAAAGTGACAAACACATAAGCTGTGAGCCTGCTTCGCCTCAAGCCTTTCCCAGCTGACCCAGAGCCGATCGCGGCGCACCATCAAGGTAGAAATACACCCGCCGGGAGCGGGCACCACGGACCGTCGGACCAATGGGCTGTCGGACCAATGACATGGACCCGGACTGTTAGGGGGCAGCCCTATTGCAGTGTGTCATGTCTTGACAAAATTACAGATGATTTGTTGTGGAATGAGATTGATCCGATAAGCGGTGTTGTTCTTCATGCCACTATTAAAACTATGATTAATCACTGGGAACAGTGAGTCATTGTGATTTTCTTAGATAAAATTAATAAATTGCTCTCCTGCTCTCCTCTTGTAAATGTGAACCGTTCTTGGGAATGGTTAGGAAATTAGTGTTGATGTTGTGTTATCATTTCATTTGATAAAAATATAAGATGCAAGTATCTTTCCCTCTGAACATAGTTAATCTAGTACCCATTTATCACATAAAAAGCAGGCTTAATATAAGATAATGATTTATTATAAAGAAAGTAGGAGCATGGGCAAGGAACAAATTCCCAGTTGCAGTATAATTTTAGGACAGGTCAAGAATAGATGCTGGTTAACTCATTTTAAATTCTAACTATTGGCTTCTGAGGAGAGTTATACAGGTTACAATTTGATGTTCTTTAACCCTGTAGTGTTTTTGAGCTTCATTACACTCTATATGGTATTTCTATTTCTTTTTAGTAAAGAAAGACAGCAGGAAGGTTCAGGGCACCAGCTCAGATGTCATGGTTTTTCCTCGACTAAGATTATCACTTTATTTATAAGATGAATAAATCATAGGCCCTGAATTGATGCCGCAACAGAATAGGTTTTCTCACAAGGCTTTAATTAACTTCATCACTGATGCTTTCTCCATTGAAACTGGGAATTAACCATTTCTACCTCTGCATGTGTATAATTGCTTCTGATGTACCAGGATGAATAATAATCAGGAAATGTGGAATCAAACTGGGTGGCTGAAGGGAAAGCCAGACAGAAATACAAATGCATGCAGACAGATATAGCTATAAAGAGGAAACTCAGAGGGAATGATTGATGTATAAATACACACAGAGTTTGAATGAGCACTGCCTGTACACTGTTTTACTCTAAATTTCCTCAGGAGGGCATTGTTGTAAAAATCTATACCCTCATACGGAGGCACTTTGAGAGTGCTGGAGGTGAAACAAGCAGAGCTACCTGTGGAAGAAGGACTGTTCCATGTGTCTGATGGGAGTAGTTTTATTTTAAAAGAATGAGATTAATGTAAAATTTGATTTATTAGAGCACACATGAATTCTGACAACCCTGTCAGAGCTGCAAGTGAAGATCTCAGAGCTCATTCTGTCACAGGCATACTAATATATACTGTTATTCTTAAGTGTGTTCTTCCTTTAAAGGCAAATGCACTTGATAAATCGTGGTAATGAAAAACGCTTGTGCTGGTTTTAGGAATGCAAATCATGCACACAGAGAAATAGCTTTAATAGTGAGCTTATGACTGTGATTGTGGCGCCGTCAGCCGCATGAAAACGTTTTAGCGATCCTGTGACTTACACAGCATCTCCTTTGTTCTCAACTGACATAAAAGCCCACAGTCAACATGAAGGCCCTTTCCTCTGCCTAATGGCTTCATTTGATGTCAGCTTTCTTTTTCTTTTTTTTTTTACTCAACCTCCTCGTCCAGATCCTCATCCCCAGGCCCACCACCCGTCTTTCTCCTCATAATATCCCTGTCCCCTGGTGCTCGCTGAGAAAATTAGCCCTTGTTTTGATCAGGTCCTGTAATTTGATATTTCTTGTGTGATGTGTGGCATCCGTCAGGGTAGCCCTACGTCTCTGCTGACATTTGGAGCAGCAGTCATTAGTTATGCACTTGATCAGAGCCGCCAACATAAATGCACCCCCCCCCCACCCCGTCTACCTGCTCCGTGGATTGCAGTTTCAAACAAGGGGATCTAATGTTATTCCACTTGCCTCATTGCCTCTGCTTGTATGCTCCGGCGAGCACAAAACCACCCACTGCCCTATGAATTCTCAGAATTAGCAAGAAGAAAAAATGAGGCGGTGTATTTTGCCTGGTGTAAAATGTCTCAGAAGGCCGTGACAACCTTTTACCAGCTTCCCTTTTCATTTGCAAGAAAAAAAAAAAAGCTGATGTATTCTCCTAGGGAAATATGCAGTGGGATAAAAGTAGGCTTTTTCCATTCAAGAACACAATGTAATAGGTAAGAACATGTCATTTAAGTCTTTCAACTAATGATTAGGACATGCACTTAGCAATTGTACCTGTGACAAAAGCAGTGTAATGTAAGACTGTACCAAAACTGAATAATGAATTGTTAACAACTCTTCTAAAAAATGAAAGCCTGTGAATTCCCAGTAACCTTGGTAAGCGACTTTGCTGTCTGGCTATTCGACAGTTCACCTTGATGCAGAGAGCGCACAGCGAAATTCACTGAAAGCACTCCAGACAGTTGGCACTGGCTTCTTATCTTAACGAGGGGGAATTATTTTGGTTCACCAAGCCTCAGTAATATGTTAAAACCTTTCACTACACACATCATATGCCCAATTAAGCCCATTTGGAGATAAGATAGGTAGCTTTGATCAGTCCAATGAAAGGAGTCATTTGGAGGACAAGGTCATTATGTGTCGTTTCTCAAATGTTAGGATAGGAATTAAAAACGGCGCGGCTACAGCTGGGAAAGGTCATGACCTGCAAAACGCTGAGCTATCTCTCTTTCTACTGAGAGAGCTGCGACTTTGTTGTTTCACACTGCATTTACATAATAAGATTAGATTGCCAACACTCTCATTAAACTCAAGTATCTTCTCACTTTTTCGGATTTAATGGATTTGATGAAATTTGAACACCTTGAATTTTATATTTTTCTAATAAAATGTTTAAGAATGAAGGCAATCATTTTGTGTTCCTATTATTTAGAAATAATCCTGAAGCCTTATAATAAGGGTTTATGATATTAACTTGTCATTCAGTAAAGTTTTTGTGTCCCTTTGATGCTCATTTATCAGTAAACACCAGCAAGCCTTTCAACACCTGTTACCCATTGGATTTGAATTGAGTCATTGTTTTAATTTGTCTGTACCAGTCTGTCAGAGAAAACAATAACTGCTACCTACTGCATTTCAATTATCATATTTAAATGTAAATTTACACAGTGTTAAAAATAACTTAAATGTCAAACATATTCTGTTGGCAGTTCTTTTGGCAAACAGTAGCACAGTTCATAAGCCTGGCTCAGTTATGGACATTCATCAGCCAGTCATATATCCTGTAATCTAACTATATAATCCAGGACAACAGCACACTGAGCAGCTTGTTGCTTATTTGACTACATGCTAAAGACAAAAGACAGGCAAAGTATCTAATATTAAGTCCAGGTTTCTCAATGTTTAAAGAAAAAAAAAATGATTTTGCTTTTGAAATATGATTTTCCACCTCCTGTGAGCAGAGCTTCTAACCATTTTCTTTGCCTGACACTACTTGTTATTTGGTCATCGAAGCTTATCCTGTTTTGTCATTGACCTTTTGCAAGTTTTTGTTTTCCTTCGAGGAATTTTAGTTAGTCCTCCTACATGGTGGGCAAGGAATTTACCACTGAACTATCCACACTCTACTGTGCTTGAAAGCAATGATATCATTATTCTACTTTCATAAAGCGGAGGTCGAAATCATTATTTTATTCAGGAAGAGCTTCCATGCTTCTTTCACACACTGGGCAGGAATATCACCACTTAGCTATTACCTGCAGTTTTGAGCTAAGTTATTTTTGTGTTGCTTAAATGGGACAGATTGAAAAGAAAAATGTACTGCCTAGGAATCAAAGTGAGGGGTACCACTTGCTTTGGATGTTATCAGCCCATTATATGGCTATTATCAGTTGTCTTTGGGAGCATACAGTTGAAGTAGTATGGCCCTACTTTCCCTTCCATATTTATTTTCTAGTGGCCATAGTAATTATGACAGTACCAAAGGTGGAAGTCAGGTGATGCAGTATTAATAGCGGCAAAGATAGGACTCCACCCAGGAGACCACTGTTCATGCCCTGTGTGGAACCAAAATCCCGCACAGACCTACTTTATTGTATGCAGCTTAGGTTAATAAATTATACTTATTTTAACCTAAATAAATATATTTTCCTAAACCTAACCGAGTAGTTTTGGTGCATAAACCTAACCAGACTGCAAGACAGTGCTGCACGATTAATCTAATCGCAATCGAGATGTCAGGCTTTGCAATTGCATAACGAGACGCTGAAGAAGAGCATGAAGAAGCTGAAGAAGAGCACGAGCTCGACCATGAACAGGCTGAGTTGGTGGTGAAAAAAAACGTCTGTTACATGGCGATACTTTGAATTCAGGTACGGCGACGTTGAACAGGAAGACGTGCTGTGTAAGTGTAAAACTTACGTCCCGCGGCAACTCGACCAATCTATATCAGCACTCGAGACAGCACAGAGAAAAATAGGAAGAGAAAGCCGAGAGAAAGCCAACCTGTGTAACGTTAAAGACAGTGAGACAACTGAAAGCCGCCAGAGCCTCATAAAACAACATCCAAGCACAGTTACGCAAACATTTGTAAGTGTCACAGGGAAATCACGGACTCCATAACAAACTATATAATAACAAATGAAAAACTGAGCAACTTTGCTCGGGTTCGAGCTGTGTTGTGCTATGGCGTGTTGGAGTTTGTCATTTATGTGACAACTCCTGAATGCAACATATGCTCGCTCCGCTGTGTGTACAGTGCCGTGCTGCGCTGCTGTGTGAGCAGCGTGTTTGACTGTGCTCAGTCTGTTGATGGTCATTGACACACTGTCCATAAAATAACATGTCACGTCAGGTCAGTGCCCCCTAATATAATGTAGGGGAAACACTGAATCAAGCAAGAAGACTAATGATACCATTTATTTATTATATTTTAATCGCAATTGCAAATCGCAATATTTTCCACTCAAATCGCAATCGCACATTTTTATAAAATCGTGCAGCACTACTGCAAAAGCACCACAACATTACCCACGTATATAAATCATATGAGGATAAGAAGGATATGCACCTTCTGGCCTACTGGTAGGTGCAGTTTGCCCCATCTAAAGCATTATAATGATAGTGATGACAACTCCCATTTAATGGGATAATGATATTTGAAACAGGTGGCTGTACAACATGGTAATATGAATACTGCTAATTAAATGCAAACAAAGGTCTAGAAGCAGTGGTGACACCCTTTGAGGCAGCCACAGTCTCTGCAACAGTCATGCCCCTTGTTTCTTCACGACTGTTTCGTCAATTATGTCCATGCAAATATGCTATATCAACAGTATGTTAATTACTGAGGATGAGATGGCCACTGTGTGTGAGTCAGTCTGTTAAATGCATTTTTAAAAATATTTCTTGCTGCAGTTAGTAATATCTAAGCAATTGTAACATGTATTTAAAATGTGGAAGGTGGTATTACACAATCCATTTGCTTCTGTGTAATCAATTTATCTTTAGCAATGACATAAATGTTAGCATACCACCTTGTTTTATTTGGTAATACTTTGATTTGCTCTTGTGGCTTTACCATCTAGCTAGCCTATAAACATATTTTATACTGCATATATTTCTTGACTTATGGGAAGAGCACATTCAGCTTGCTTTTGTTTTGATGGGTGCTTTTATCGCTACAGATGGTGCATGTACACAGCATGTGAGCAACCTTTTATATTGAATTGCTGCGTACAGTTGATTTTAAAATTGCAGAAAGGGGTCATCAATAAAAACGTCGACCTGAAATGTCTGAGCTCATAATGGCTATCTAGTAAATTTAACTTAACTAGAGATACCAGCTGTGGCTTACAAAGATATGTTTTATGCAAACAGAGGTAAACATAAAATAGTCACACAGAAAGGCAGTTTGGAAACAAACCAAGCCTCTTTTACTAAGACAACATGAAGGAGATGTTTCTAGGCACTGGTTTTACACAGTTGGCCCTCTACCGTTTTAAATCCCCACATATCTTAATAATGTTCTCTCTCTCTTCCAAATCCCCTTATTCAATTATGGCAGCCTCTAATACATGTGTCAACATGTTTCATTAGTCCGTCCTCCTCTTCCACCAAAGAGATTAGCTCTCCCTTCTTTCTTTTTATTTACTAAATGCAGAAATATCATTTTCCCCAGGACAGAGAGAGACTGTGAAAGAGAGAGTGATTATTTTTGTTCATTACATTTCATTCTAGTCGGCCAGCCAGAGCTGCTTTTTTTTCCTGAAAAGACTATTAAATATGCGGCCTAAAATTTACTTATTCAGCTTTCAATTTTGCTGCAGTCTACATTTAAATGCTTTGAGAACATTAGAGGGAGTGTGGTACTAGAGCGTGGTTTTAACTCTTGGCTCTCTAACCTCGTCGCCTGAAATGCTTTTATCACAGAGCAAGTATTCATGAGCTTTATGCAATCGAACAATGCTAAGACTGTGGAAATAAGATATGAAGCAAGACTGCTTCATCGCAATAAGTGTGCATGAATGTATGTGTGTTATAGAAGGGGGATGATTAATTCTATGAGTGTGCGATCCTTTTGATGTTCCTCGTGGTAATTGTTGGGAGTTCCTGGTCCCTCAAGGGGTTTATAGCAGCGTCTGCATTGCTGAACCGAGTAGGAGAGTATAGAGGCCGTGTGTAGGCAGGGACCAGATTAGACATTACAGTACATGCATGCTCTGCGGATTTTTCCCGGTGACACCAACTCTGCACAGACAGTGCAGTGCAAAGCATGGGCTCACTGGTCATTATCATTCTACTCCTGTTACACTCATCTCCTGATGGGCCTCATCTCTCCATTCCCCCTCCTCCCTGTCCCCTTCTCTATTTCCACATATCCCTGTCTTCATCAGTTTCCCCCACCGCCTGATTTTGTCTCTCTCTGGGAAGCAGACAAGAACAGAGAAAGGGAGACAGCAAGGAACACAGAGAGATAGAGAGAAAGCAAATGATGACAAGAATAAGGTGGAAACAGACAGAAATGGAAAGAAGGATGCAGGCAGATAGAGAAAAGGGAGAGATGAGTTGTATTTGTCTCACATTTGAAAGCCTTTGTAATCACGGGCCCTTTGGCTATGCTTGGAATAGCAAAATGCCTTTGGTCAGACAATACCCAGTGAAAATATGTTACAGTCTATATGCTGCTCATCCTATTTTTCTTCCTCATCCCTCTTTCATTGAGCTCACCCAGCCCTTACTTTCTCATCTGGTCTGTAAATATACCATTACTCTCTCCCATTTGTCTTCCTGGAGACTCTCACCCTTTGTTCTCATCTTTTCCTACTCTTCCATGTCTTTCACTGCTCATCTGAACCAGCCTTACTCACCTCTCCCATTTCCATACTTCTCCCTCAGTCCTCCCTGCGTCTCCTACTCTATGTAATGTGCTCCTCCAACCCTCCTCCCCTGCTTTATTTCCTCCCTTTCCCTCTCTCTTGCCCCTGGTGACCTTAATTACAACATGTAAAAACCTGACCTGGATCCAATTTCCAGCCTCTGACCACACAGCCCCAAGATTAATGCCCCATGGGCCAAATTCAATTAAGCTTGCTTCTAAATAAGGACTACAAATGTTAAAAAAGGAGATGGAACAATAGGGTCACACCACTGAAGCTTGGGGAAAAATAACATTGGGGATAAAGGTTCAGGCAATTAAAGGAAAAGGCAGAGAGGGCAACAGCTACATATGAAGAAGGAGTAAATAAATGCTGCTACACAAGGCCTATGGGTGCATGCTGTGTTCATGGTGTAAATGGCCTCTATCCATCAATGGGACAACAGTTGTCAGTATATTTGGTTTCCTTAGTAACTCTGACAATATCCATGGGGACACACCATTATTAGAGAATAGTTGGAATTTTCTGTTGAAATTGATTCCTTTTTTATAACATCATTTGGCATGTTTTTGGCACAAAATCTCATTTGTTACAAAAAATGGGTCTGCACACAAGAAACTCAAAGCTGAATACTTTTTCATTTATTTAATATTTCTGTCCCTAGATTTAAAGTGTATGAACCTTGTTCAGTCCCAATAATGTCACCATTATTTCCATGTATTTACTTTCAATATACAATCATTTAAATCTAATGATTTATAGACTTAAACAGTTAGCTTTGGAGCTGTTTCAATATGTTTCGTTTTCCCTTTCAATATTTTAAACATGAGCTTTGATTTCGAAAACTACAAATTTAAGCCTGGTCAGACTAACGTCTCTTAACTGTCTTGGGCTTGTTGAAGTTGGGATGTATTTTATAAAGGTGTAATTCCCTAAATTAGAATGACATTTAGAAGCTTCAGTGTGAGATTGTACATATTAATGGAGGAAAAGAAAAATCAATTCAGTAAAGATACAACTAGCATCAGAAATATGTATTTGCTTTCAGAAAGCAGATACAACTTTTATATTATTGTCAGCTGTAAAATATATTAGTGTGATTTATTTTAGTGCCAGCAGTGCAGAAATATGCTAAAGTATGATTTCAAAAGGACAAGAAGCTGACTCTCCAACTCCCTAGCTCATAGACTGTATAAAATAATAGACATAGCCACCATGACACCCCCGACTGATTTGCCATCGCCATCTTGAATACTTTGGAGCCAGAAGTGACCATATTTGGATGAGAAGGTGGACCTGAGGAGCAAGGGGTGGATCTGACTCGTAGGCTGTGGGGGTGCGTCACAGATTGCCTGTCATTCAAAGCGACCTGCCCTTAATTAGCATAACTTTAAGCCATAATAACATTTCAAGGGGTGAGTTGTATAAAATTTCACCCCTGTACATTAGCTATAATGACCAAAACCTTTTTTGTACCAGGCTGTACACATGTTTACCTTTGCTGTTAAGTTGGGCATTTTAAGATGGAGGTTTAGACTGACTTGCTCTTGGAGCCAGCCTCAAGTAGCCATGTGAGGGACTGCAGTTTTTGGCACTTCCGTCTTGGCTTCATTTTTCAGCCCCTGAGGCTGCCTTTGGCCCAGCTAAAGCCTGTATGCATTTATAACATTAATTTAGGCTTCAGTAACATTTGGGCTCCCTAGATTCTGTATAGCTTTTTGCATAAAATGGGCAGAAACAAACTTCTGTTGATATGTGTCAAGTCTGGCTTTATTGTTTGGTTTTCTGCATCTGCTGAGAATTTTTGAATCTCAGTAGAAAAGAACTGCTGTAGTTTGCTAATTACATGTAGTTTAGATTGAAACAAGTATGCTTTTAAACATGACTAAATGGTCTTAAAACTACAGATAGCCTAACTCAAGATTCACTGTTACCTGTGTTCGATGCTAATATATTGTTAGAATGATAAGACATACAACATGTCATTTGGCGACAACCTGTTTTCATTACACATTCACAGGTAGGGATTCAAGAGCCAATCCACACAGCTTAATTCCTACTTGTGAATGTCTTCAGCCAGACATATTCAAGTCAAGGTCGACTGACTGGTTGGTAAAAGATAGAGGAAAATAGAGGTGTCATTTAAATTACTATATTTAACTTCCAGATGTTCTGCTGTACCTACACATGAAAGTAACTCAACACTGTTGCACTCCTATGTCTTAGGACTAGTCTTACAATGCATCTAACAGATGGGAGCGTTTTCTGATCCTCTTCACTTTGTACTGCTTTTGTCAATCTGTAATTAAGCATATTTTTGTATTGCAATGGTAATATTAATGAGAACCTCTGGCATAATTATTTTGCTTGTCTTTGATATGCTTGTAAAGTTTTGTTTTTTTCTCCCTCAAAAGGTGATGTAAGAAGCCAAACACATAATACTGTGATTTAACTAAGGGGCACTCAGAGTGAGTGTATTTAATCGAACAGCAGCCTACTACACAGGTAACGTGGTCCTAAAGTCTAAAAGGAACCACCTAGTAATAGAATTTGTTGTTTGGGTGCATATGTGTGAACAGCAGTGTGCGTCCATTCCCTTGTAAAGTGGGACTTGGCTGTGTGTATGACGTGCCCTGTCAGTTTCTCTAAGTGAGGCTGCCAATAACGAGGCGTGACTAGCCTGGGAAACACAATACAGGCGTCCGATCAATCTCGGAGAGGGGGGCAGAGGGACTGGGACTGTCACACACCTCAAACTCTGTCACTCACTTCACCCAAGGAAGCCTCTGAAGGTCACGCAGAGTAGCCTCAGTCCAGCCCTGTCAATCAGCATTAGCCTCATGATTGTGATTACGCCATTAACAGGAACTGACTCATACATGGTTGACCTCGACTATGGATTCTGATATTTCTAATATTATTTGGTGGACAGTGTTAATTAGGTTGTGATTTCTAATTTCCTTTTGGTTTCATGATGGAACTTTTGTACATGTCTTCATATGGCTTCAAGGGCATAATACATCAAAACTTGTATGTATTTTCATTTTGGTTTGGGCTAGTCCACTCTCACGTATGCCTCAAAGCATAAAAAAACAGTATTATTGTTTTAGTTTGTTACAGTTGTCTCATAATGGAGCAAAAACAGAAAATCCTCTCTACCTTTTGAACTTTGTGTATATATTTCTGGCTAGGTATTATAACTTTGGTTCGGAGCGGGACAAACTGAAACTCTGATGATTATAGCACAACAGCAATGGCATGTTGTAGCCATAGTGGCCCCACAGCCACAGATCTACTCATCCCAGGCTTTTCTCTATATGGCTGTGGGGACTGTGTGCAGCAGATTCAGGCTGCTGTAGTGCTCCATCCATTTTAGCCTGCTGCTGTGTCAGGAGAAATTCCTGCCTGTGTGAGGACTTCTGTCATCCTGGCCTAATGTCTCTGCAGTAGCCTCGCAGGCTTCAAGCCAGACAGCCCACCATGCCCTGGCTGCTGAACAGGGCGGAAGAGGTCACAGAAAAATTCTAAATGATTGTCCCGTGGGATGCACACTGATGATGACATTTTTAACTGGATGACATCACGCTGTGTGAGTGGATTTTGCAGCACCTTATACCTTGTTTAAAATCAAAGAAGGATCACCATTACCATTTAAATTGGAGTTTTGTTTTACTTAAGTTTTAATCCAAGCTTTAATAAGAGGTTAAAATTTAAACTGATGGAAAAAGAGGTGACTGGAAGATGTTTTAAGATGGATAGTAAAGTATGAATGTTCTGCTGAGAAATACATATGCAACTAGCAATACTCATATGTTTGGCGATAATACCAAAAGTTTCATAAAACCACAGTCCCTCCAGGATTTTGCTGTTTTTGGGATTGATGTGGCCTGAGATGCCTGATTTTACAGCAGCTTTTCTGAAAAACTGGGATGCATGTTGCAATGTTTATAAGCATTATTTTGTTGTTGTTATTATCGTTTGGTTTCATTTTGTTTTGGTTTTTCGCAATGAAATTGTGGGGACAAGTGAAGATTGCAAAAATAGATGTGATGCTTTCATAGATTCTGAGCTTTTCATTTTGAGCATTCAGTGTTTCCCACAGAATTAGAATCTAATTGTGATGGGATAGAGGGCAGCGCTCATCAGCTGTTAATGCCAGTCGATCAAGCAGCAAGTTTAGTCCAAAGTTCCAAAACCTGCAGTTCTTTGAATGGCCACTTGGGGCTGGCTCCAAAAATCAGTAAATCCCCAAAGATCCCAGGGTTAAAATGTCCTACTTTACAGCAGAAATAAAGATGTTTACAGCCTGGTACAGAAAACGCTTTTGATGTCTACAGCTAATTTCCTCATTAATGACAACTGTACAGGGGGTGATTTTTTTTTCTAACTTAGTCATTTACATTTCATTAAGGCTTTAATTTATGCATAACTAAGGGTAGGCTACTTGAGTGAAAGACTGTCTGCTGATGGCGTTGTTGGCCTCTCACTCAAATCCACCCCTCGCATCTCCACAGCACCAACTTCTCACCCAAATATGATCACTTCTAACTTAAGAAACTTAGATGGTGATGGCTGAAATGGCAAACTTTTGTTTTTACAGTCTATGCATTCGACTCAACGCTGAAGGACCGTTTCCATTTAAGGCACTCTCCTCATGTTTGGCCACTTGGGCAGAAGCCCCGCAGCAGCAATTAACATCTGCCAATGAGCTGTTAATCTTCATACAACACAAGAGGGTTGAGCCTTGTGATGCCAAAGTTTCTGTGTTAGACACTGACGATAAAAGCCTTCCTTTCACAGCAGTATGCCAGGTGGTGTCAGTTTAAAAGTCACCACAAAACAATATGACTTGAGGAGCTGGACAGTCCCTGTAGGGTGGCAGAGGGGTGGTGGAAAAGTCAAAAAAGCACCAGACTTTTACCAGGGAACCAATGTTGAGCCAAACTATAATGTTTTTTTCCAAACCTGACCATGTGTGTTTGTTGCCTCAACCTAACCACATGCATTTTTTGCACAAGGAAATAAACATAAATACAGGGTGTTTTACTGATGTAAGTTTTGAAAAAGACTGTATGTATCTAAGAAGCAGACACTCTACATTCCCTGTGAAAACAGAAGTATATTTTGAAAAGTCACAATGCATGTACCGCTTGTAAATTGACGGAATCCCAGAATGTCAACAACAGAGGCACCCAGGATACCTAGTGCATCAAATCTAGATGTCAAAAGTCCACTAAACAAGCAGCAATATATGTGCTCTGGTCTGGCAGCAATAGTGTGATGATAAACAGAGAGAGAGGGGCTGAAGGAATCAATTCTTGGCACGCAGCTCTACAATGAAATGAGATTTTACCTGTTTTAAATAGTCAAATTTGCAGTAAATTAGTGGTGATTGGACAAAATTGCAAGTTTGCAAAGAATTCATGGGGGAGTGACTGAATTTGCATTATTTGTTGCGATCGCAACATGGCAAAATCCTTCTTCAATTTTAAAAATTTGTTAATTGCTCCCTTTATCTGAAGCTGGGCATCACTTTATTAGTGATGACAGAAAATGTAATTATTCAAACACAAGATTTGAGGAGAAGGTTGCTGAACAATGTCAGTGTTTGGCAAAACTTATATTGGTTTGCCAGCATAATAAAAGGCTTATATTAGAAAGTAAGGCAATAATGTGTTTTGTCTTCACTAATATATATAAATAGGTGTAAGTATATCAGTAGCCAGGGAATTACTTACATTTATATTCATTTTTCATATCTCTGTTTACATAGTTTTAAGCGCATATTCTTAGACTTGAAAAATAAGGGGTAATTTTGAATCGGTTTACTTGCTAAAAAATCACTCAATTTAAACTATTACTTTAGATCGAAGTATAGTTACAGTAGTAGTTGCCATGGTAAAGTTGAACACTGCTCTTGCCTCATTAAATCACAGAAAACTAACCATCAAAAGAAACTTTAACAATGTGGAGAACATGACAGAATGACTAACAGCACCAAAGATGAGTCCCTCAACAAGACGTTTTAGCTGTGATGCACAATGCTGCTGAACAAAAAAAAAAAGCAATTTTTCATTTTTCTTTAATATTTAATTATCTCAGTGGCACTACTTATTATCCAAATATAGTTCCACTATTTGTTTGGATTACATTCTTTCCTTTTAAAGTGCAGTTATTAGTTTGGTGAATGCATTATTTAAGAACCAAATATTTATCAAATATTTATTTTTAATATAGCCCTTTTGCCATAAAAGTAAAAAAAAAGTATGAGTTATGAGCATTTTCTCAACAGGTTTTTTTTTTTTTTTTGGCAATATCACTGCAACACCTTATTTATTGCTGCCTACAGGCCGACTCTCCAGCACATTTTTCAGCAGCTTTAATGTTAATCAAACTATGATGTTTTGTGTTTATGCCATTACCCCCCACTGCTGTGTAACTGTTTAAATAAAACACTGCATTGAAAACTGCAGGCATCCCTGTTTTAGCTATGCCAGCATGTCAAGCCATAACCATTTGTTCAGCTCAGTGGAGAAAGCAGAGTCTCCACTGATCAAATGAAAGATTTTAAGTGTAGTTGATATTAAAGGTCAGTGGGTTACAGGCTAGGTTAAGCTGATGTTAAAATTTTCAAGCCGTTTTGATAAGCCAAAGAAAGGACTGTACCAAATTTTACCATGTGTCCCACTTGACTCAGCAGCCTCTCTGGAGTGCATTTCACCTGGCTGAAACTGTGTATCTGTGAAGCACTCTGAGTTACATTTACTTGTATGAGAAGGTGCTATATAAATAAACATGATCTGATTCGATTTAGAGCGGAAAATAACGGCACTGTGTCCCAACAGACGACTACCGTCCGGCTATCCTGCAGCATGGCGTAACATCGGAGCTCTCTGTCCACACAGTGTTTTAAATATGTGCTTCTGTTAACAAACCAAGTAGCTATTAGGTGTGTGCTCAAGATAAGACTGGACACGTAAACAATTCAAGACAGGTGAGTAGCCTTTTTGCTATGTCACTTTTTTTTAAAAACAAAAAATACTGTATGTTTCATATTGTAATATTTACTGGAAATGACATATACTTTAGCGGTCAGCAAATAGTCTCGCTTGTTATTAGCGATGGTAATTAACCTTAAAAGATACTTCCAGCTGTATTTTGGTTGATGTAGTTGAAAAAATTTCATGAATCAGCCGTTCCTAATCCATTGCAGTGCTTTCAAAGCGAGCAACAGATGTAAATAGAAACACAGCGTCTGACTTAAGTTTGGCTCAAAACAACGCTGCAGCCTCTTCCCTCGGCTTTAAATCTAAAATGTCATCATACTGGCACAGTTTTAGTTTTCTTGAGAGACTGACAGTGCTGACGAAACTGATGTCATGTCTCCTCGTCAGCTCAAAAAACACAAGCACTTTAGGAAACAAATACAGCCTCTCTGCCATCCCCCCTCCCACCTCTACTGAATTTGAATCTCCTTGGTGTTGCAGACATCGACCTGAGCTTGGCTGTAAATTGCAAACAGCCTGTCAGACACTAGTATTAGTCAGTTTATAAACATAAAATTATGTTAATATTGCTTCTCACTAATGCAATTTAAGTTGGATTTAGTGCTGTGACACTGTCAACACAGGTTGCTGATGTAGGCTACTTCTTAATTTTCCAGACTGAACTGCCAAACCGCAAATCGACCCATCTCTAAATAGGCAGTTATATAGTGCAGGAACACATGTTGATGGGTTTCCAAGAACAAAGATTATTTAATGCCATGTGAAAAGACTAACAAAAATAGAATTTTGATGTTCAGTTTATCTGATGGTGATTTTCATGTGAGAATTTCTTCAGGCTCCTGTTGTTTAAGACAAAGATCTGGATATGAAGGACTAAAGACAAACTTCTATGATGATAAAATGATAAAAACAAGTGTTGGAGTAGTGATAATTTGTGAACCTCCTCAGACATTTGAAACAGAAGCTTTTTCATTCAAGGCAAGAGTTGGTCTATATATTAATAAAATGATACTGACATGTTTAAAAAACAAAAGCATACAGCATGCAGAATGATGTTGTGTTGGTTTCACACTTGTACTGCGCTTCACTGCACTTCTCAGTGTGTTTAAATAGCTCAGACCAAACACAGTGGCACGAGGACTCTATAAACTGCCCTCAGTGAGCTCAGACAGAGATGGCTATCTTGACCTGGACCTAGTCTATTACATTCGAGGTTAGATACAGATCAGGCTGGATATTCTCTTCATTTTCCCCACAGTATCTCCAAGGAGATCTACATTAAACCTGCCAAGAGACAATCTCCCAGGGCCTGGTTAATTTGATTCCCAGTATGCATCGTGCTGGCCTCTCCAAAAGAGGTGGTGGTGGCGGTGGGGGACTTCATTCACATGGAAACCAAATGGTCCGTGTGCAAAAGCATCTGCAGTTCCAAAGCCAAGGGGCTGAAAATGTTGGCAATTTAGAGCCATTAACTTGCACATTTTTTTCTATTATTGGAAACGGCAATTTTAATTATTTAAGGGCCTCTTAATTAGTTTGTTAAAGCTGAAACACCTTCAGGGCAGCTGTTTGGAGCAGCACTTGAGCACCTTGGAGACTGCTGTTTCGAGGAAATAGGCTACATCTATATTAGCATACAGCACAGGATACACTGCACAATAAATTGGACAGTTAATAATACTGTTAATTGAGTTTTATGAGACAGATACAACTACATATACACTGGATCGTTACCGTTTACTGTCACTGTACTGTAGGTAATTATTAAGTTGTGCATGGTGACCAAAGCAATATTATATTTCACAGCTTTAGTTAGCGTGCCTGCTGGAGTGAAAAAAAAAAAAAAAGTCCTATTTTATGCTGTTCATATCACCTATAAACACTGTTGGACACTGCATCATCAGAGTTGGAAGTGTGTATTTGCATATGGTAAGATACTTGCATGTGTCATTATCTTACTAATATTTTACCAAAATCAAGCTCAAATTGAGTTATGAGGTCTTTGACTAGTGAACACTGAACTACATGTTTTGTTTGTCATTGATTAGAACAGTCGCATCAGTAAATGCATCACATCACAGTATCATCAACTTAGAGGTCACAAAATTTATTGTAGCTATGTGGGCGCTCATTTTTTCCTGTTGTTGAGTACATTTGGCCAAAACCCCTGTTATAAAGGATTTAGGACAGTATGAGCTATATTTAGAAAGTAAATGTTAGACTAAACTCAGTGTTTCCCATACATTTATTCATTTATTGTGGCTCGCCACAGTATCAAAATGTATTTATTTATTTTTTTACTATTCAAAATGTGTTAAATCTTGTTTCATTCAAAGCTGCATTGATTTGGTCAGCCCCTCCTTGACCAGCTCTCGCCATCTCTGTTTATCACTGCGCATCCCAGAGTATCTCAGCCTCACTCCAAGCTGCTAGGAGACTATTCAGCGGTAGAAGAGTGAATGGCCTCAGTGTTTCTTGAGTAAAGAAAATGATGTACATATTCAAACACCCAGTTCTTTATTTAGCCTTTTTCTATTTTGTTTCTTTATTTAGTTCCTTATTTAGAAGTAAAATGAAATCGTCTTGTCGGTGTTCACCTTAAGCTCTACTGTGCATAGCATTTCATTCAAGATAATGGAGGCAGGATGGAGTTATGAGGTTTTGCTGACAGTTTGAGGATCCAATGCAGTTAGACAGAAGCTATTTTTACTAGTTTTAATTGGTTGAATATCTATAAAACCCACTGACAGACGTGACCAATACGGATGGGATAATAATCGATTCACCTAAGTACCTGAATTGATATACTTCAAATGCGGAGATAGAAAGAAGTTGCTGCTTTATTCTGATCTATGAGTTTATGAGGCACATGATATTTTATCATTTGACCCTGCTAAATCCGCAAACTTTTTTTTGCTGCCATTACACAGAGTAGACATAGCCCGCTGTTAACCCTGGAACTGGGGTTTGTGCCACCTGAATTCAAGTTCCAACAGCTGCTACTGAAGCTCCATTTCCAAAGCTCACACCTGCTCTCTTCCCAGCAAATAGTTCCATAATGGCTCTCCAGCTGATCCAGAACGTGGTGGCACGTGTACTGACAGGAATTAAGAAACAAGATCACATTTCTCCTGTTTTAGCGTCTCTGCACTGGCTCCCTGTAAAATCCAGAATTGAATTTAAAATCCTACTACTAACTTATAAAGCTCTAAATGGTCAGGCTCTGTCACATCTTAGAGAGCTCATAGTGCCTTATTATCCCACCAGAACACTGCGCTCTGAGAATGCAGGGTTACTCGTGGTCCCTAAAGTCTCCAAAAGTAGATCAGGAGCCAGAGCCTTCAGCTATCAGGCTCCTCCTCTGTGGAACCATCTTCCTGTTTCAGTCCGGGAGGCAGACACCATCTCCGCATTTAAGACTAGACTTAAGACTTTCCTTTTTGATAAAGCTTATAGTTAGGGCTGGCTCAGGCTTGCCTTGTACCAGCCCCTAGTTAGGCTGACATATGCCTAGTCTGCCGGGGGACCTCCTATAATTCACAGAGCCCCTTCTCTCCTGTCTCCTACTGTTGCTGTTATCATTAGTCATATTTCTACTGTTATACAAATACGACTATTATCCAGTCCCTACAGGATCTCGTGGCCCAAAACCCCCTGATTTTTTTTTACGGGAAATTGTGGCAAATGACAAATATTGTTAACTATAATTAGTTTCGAAACATGGACTCCAATAATGTTGCCAAAAATCCTGAGTGAATACTGTAGCTCTCAAACCAGACAATGTGACTGTAAAACAACATGTAAGCTACATCTTCTGTAAACATAACAATTTAATGCATTCAACACATATTGTATACATTTAAACAGTGCTAATTCTTATGTCAATATAGAGCGTTTCTCCATACTGCAATGGCATTAGCGCATTTGATGACGCGTGTGATGATGTTTCAAATGACCTCGCATGCTTGACGACTTCTGGTCGGCCGGAAAATGTGGAAAAATCGCGGGACTCTTGAAAAATTGCAAGCACCTGCAAATATTGCAGACTTTCGTTGAATTTGCATTAAGTTTTGCGATCTCAAGATCGCAATTTTCTGGAGGGACTGCTTTATGTATCATATTGTCATATGGATTACTCCAAATGCGTTATTATGGTCTGTTCTGTACGACATCTATTGCACGTCTAACCGTCCTGGGAGAGGGATCCCTCCTCAGTTGCTCTTCCCGAGGTTTCTACCGTTTTTTTTTTCCTCCGTGAAAGGTTTTTCCTTATCCGCTGTGAGGGTTCAAAGGACAGAGGGATGTCGTATGCTCTAAAGCCCTCGGAGGCAAATTGTGATTATTGATATTGGGCTTTATAAAAAAAATTGATTAATTGCCATGGGGTGCACAAGCTAACTTTGTCATCTCATTAGTGGTCTGATAAACAGAAAGAGAAAGCCAGAGTGGGGTGAGGCACTAAGCAAGTCAATGCAGTGAGTGCAGCTCTACAATGGAATAAGATGTTACCTATTTTAAATAGAAAAATGATAATTTATAATCGATGTTGTGATGGCTGCCACAAATAAATCCATGTATTGCAGGGGCAGCTACAAGTGGCAGTTTAAGGTCACTTAAAAAAGCATGTTGTTGTTTTTATTTTATCCATCGTTTTAATGTGTATTGTTTTTGGAAATATGTCTTTTGATATACAGTCTCTAGAAGTGTTTGATTACAATTTTTCCCATGGTCTAGTGGGTTAAAAAGTAGGTAAACATCGCAATAAATCCTAATATTTAATTGCAATTTTTGTTGGATCAAAATACTTAAAAATTGCAATACATGTTGAATCAGCACCCAGGTGTCACGACTGTACTAAATCGACGAGTAAGCATTTCATCCTGGCCATAATGACCAATAGCATTCATTTATAAAAGATAAAAATGAGAAAATGGAGATATGAGGTTGACAGCCAACAGCAACAACATTAAGTTTGTAGCTACATTGTCCGGGCATTATTTACCACCCAAGACTAGTTTGTAATTGTGTATTTCTTGCTACGCTAAAAAGATTTTTCATTGAATCTCAATAGAGCTTAATGCCATAATGCAGACTTATTTATTTTTATTTTTTTCCCCTTGGATGACTTTGTGGTCTGTGTCTTTAAATTCAAAAGATAACATATTGCATATGTGTGCACATTCCTTAAGGGCTATTTTGTCTGTTCTCTGATAAGACAAGCTCTGGGTAAAGGGCCAATAATACCTTGCTTGAAACTACAGACCTGAATCAAACTGGACCAAATGATGCATGTCAAACATAGTCAAACAAATGTTGTCTTTGCACTACTCTACTCTGGGAAAAAAGAGGATTCTCAATATTGTAATGCAATAACAACTATATTCATGTCTTGGCCAATAAAAATTAAAAATCAGCCTCAAAATCAGCAGATTAAGCAAGATAAGCCTCGATTTCTGCCTTTTTTCCCTGTTTTTGTGACTGTTGAGCAAACTGTACTTGTGGCCATAGCTCCTGCAAAATTAATCCTATCACAATGGAAGTTTGACCACAACATTTGGTCGAGGTCAATAGTGCACTGCCTTCAGCATAACTTTGCAATAGTTTTTTCAGCTCCCAAAAGTGAGCCCAAATACCTTATTTCTATTCTGCTGCTGCACTCACAGAATTTCTTCAGTCTAAAATCTAAACACATCGCATCATCTCAGTCTACTTTTTTAGATGCATGAACCAATTAGTGGTAAAATTATGTTGGAATGCAATCTCAGTGTCTTTCCTTTTATAAACATCCAACAAAATGACTTTTTTTTCTGTCAATACTATACTATACTAGAGATCTTTCTATTTCAACCTTTCCGAAAAAGTCCAAGGTAGTACAAGGTAGCATTATTTGCTGCATTTGTCTGAATTGAATGCATCAGTTTTATCCATATTCCTTAATGAGAATTTGTGTTTACTGCCATGATAGTTTACAAGGATGATGTTATGATGAGATTCACACTTAGAGCAGTGGGTAATGCCCAAAAATGCCTTCTCCATTTCTCAATTAAAATGACATTAGAATTGGTTATTTACATGTAAACATGATTCTGCAACAATGTAGGCCATTTTAATTACTTCTGTTGGTGATAACTGTTGTTCACAGAGTTCATGTCTGTCAAAGCTCCTCTTAAAAGATAATCACAATTTCATTGTTAAATGTAACCTGTGGCTTTTCCAATCATGTGGTCCAATGTGTGTGGTTGGCAGTATTCTTACACAGACTAAAGACAGACAGGCTGATAGAGATCTGACTGAAGCCTGAGGTTTGTCCTTCCTACAGCTGTGAAGGACAGCCTTGGGTTTGAGAAGAGACTGACATTGATTTCTTTGGCCTGGTTATGTGATGGCTGAGACACCCGCCTCTGATCGTTAACATTGACCAAACCCCCTCTTTTTTTTTTTCCTTTCTTTCTTTTTTTTGTTAAAATCATGGCTATCCTGACATGCAGGGACACATACATGGGTACAATTAGAAAAGGGAAGCTGGAAGGTGACTAAATCCTTCAGTGAAATCATCTAATTCGCTAACATGTCACACGTTCTTGCCTTTACCAAATAGGTTTATTGATTTTTCTCTTTTAAGATGTTTCTGGCCTGTCCATTGGGAACAAACACTGTATTAATTCTGGCTACAGGGTGATCAATATAAATGGCTGGCAATGCACTGTTTGATGACACCAGCATAATCAGCTACTTTACTTTGAACTCTGATAATATGGCAACCATCCCCCCCAGAGTTATTTACCTAGTTGTATTGTTTTTCATTGCACAGCCTTTATCTAACTAGCATGGATTAGCCCTGATGAAGAAAATGAAAATAACAACAGGAAAAAAGTACATATTGGTATCTGTACAGTAGTTGTTTTATGTTATCTCCTAACAGAATAATGCATTAGACCTCCGCTGGGTGCCTGCGGCCTATTTGGAGATTGTTTTTTATTACACAACTGTTTTTGAGAAAGTAATGTACGAGAGAGAGGGAAATGTGATGCAGTCAGTGACATGCACATTAAAGCAGCTGAGCTGTGCTTGTGATGGATTCCATTTATTTTCTACAACTTGTTTCCTCACCTTATCTTTCACAATCCGAACCCTTCTTCTCTCTCTTTAAAAAAGAAAAAAAAAAAGCTAAGGAATTTTCAGTTTCAGCCACCTTTCAAGTTTAGATCCTGCTGCTTGTGTGAGCCAGGCAATGCACAGCTATGCCCTGGACATGGTGTCTGAATGTCTGATGTTGAGATCAGGGCGTGTCTCAGGGGAGATGATAGAGACGGATAGGTCCTCTAATGTCACATTTTCCATTTTTCTGGTATGTTCTATCATCTTGGTGTGTGCTCATCTTTACAAGCGAGTGGCTGGAGAAAACAGTCGGCCCAGTTTGGGATTGACTACAGACAGGGATCAGAGTTAAATGGCAGCAGGTTGTGGAAGATCATATATGGAGGCAGAGTCGAGACTACATAAAGATGAAGGGATTGTGGTCATGATTCATCTGCTGGTGGCAGTGAATGTCTGATGGGGATAGAGAAATATATTCTGCCTTTGTGTTGAGCCATACAGGAGCAATGAACTGGCAAAGATCTTGCTCGATGATAGTTAAAAAGTGATGAGAGAACACATTTTACACAAGTTTTCTCCCGGGGTGAGCTCTGCAGCAGAGCTGGGGCTGAAAGTATGTCTGATTTGCCAGAGGTTATAGATAAAGATGATGCTAATTAAGAGTAAAGGTAATCTCAATTTTCATAATTTAGCATGAATCACTGAGTAACAAACTGAACTCAGTGCTGGTAGTTTAACTTAACTTTATATATGCATCTTGATTTAAGTGGTAAAAATACCAATTAGCCATTTTTTGTGTTGTTAAGTACTGGAACTTCATCCAGTTTGGGGCCATAAAACGAAAAGAATAAGAAAGACAAGAATGATTTAAATTTTTATTTTACCTTTGCTTCTCTACTGTAATCGACCCTTTGCTGAGTCTCACCCCTCAAATGCAGTCTGGCCAATCAAAGTGAAACATCAGCCGGCTCCGACAAGGGTCTGACATCGACATGGCTGTGCTCCATAGACTGTCATGCTATCATTTCAGATCTTCTTCATTTTCAGGCTGGTTTTGTGGATTTTAAGCAAAACGTTGTGCATGGGGCATGTATACGTGAGATATACAGATATGTGTCCTCCCTGTCCAAAACCAAATTCAAACCCTGAAAAATTTCGGGTTAACTAGCTAGTGAACGGATCACCTACTGAATGTACACACACGTTGCTTTTGATATTTAATGATTATAACAGTGACTAAACACCTACCCTGCTCTGTGGGAACCAGTGAAGGGAAGCAGGGAAACTTTGCAGATATTCTGCCAGCTCTGTGTGATCACAGTGTGTGCAGATGAACAGTGTCTGGCTTTCCCCGCAGCTCTGCGCCCATCTGCCAGTGAAGGTCTGGGCACTGACAGGGAGCTCCAGGAAAAGCCAAACACCATTCATCTGCATACACTGCAATGACAAACTTCTGGATAAAAAATGGCAAAGTTTCCCTTTATATTTTACTGTCTTCTGCTTCGTTTGCCAGGTGATGCCGTGGTTCACATTTACACTGTGATCTGTAGGCTTTAGGATTTTACTCTTTTCATCTTTTAAACCTCTTTTTGCTGCTTAGTGAGTTTGACATCCTGGAGATATCCATCACACAGAAATTGCAGGCTTCTGTCTGCTTCTTTCTGAAATTGCTTTTTTTGTTTTTCCAAAAATTTGATAATATTTCTTTAGGGAGTACAGTTAGTTACAGTGTGGGCTCCCTGCTCGCTCCAACAGCTTGATGGACCATCACAAAGGGGCAAGGTTTAGGGAAGGGTCAATGAACCCCCTTCAAACCACCACCCTCTTTTCTTTAATCCTGACCACTGTGACAGCATGCCCAGTCAATGTATTTGTCAAGCAGAATTTGTAAAACTAAATCTGAACATAATTGGTATCAATTAGTCAAAAGTATTGGTTATTACTACTTAATAACTTACGTTTAGAGAAGATGTTGCTTGCTATTTTAGAAGTTACCTGGCTAACCAAGTAATCCTGCTTGATGAGCTGATGGATACTGCATACATAAACACAGCTGACATTCCTATTCTTTTCAATGTATAATGCCGTATTTTACTTTTCTGGCTCATATATGACCTGTGAACAAGTGGGTACTTTTTGCAATAAACTCATCCGAGTGGCCCGGCATATTTTGTTTCGTATCACATGAACTTTGTCAATGTAATCCTTTTTTACAAAGTAGTGTGAACTATTTTCTTAGTAGTTTCAGTAAAACAAATTAGATTTCTCCCTAGGGTAGCTTTGTCTAGCCCAACTTCTTGCAGTGTGAAGTAATTGGCTGGCAAATAATGGCCAACTCTGTCTCATTCTGAAGTCATCACATACCGGTGCTTGGGCAGTGACTTCCACATCAGACACAAATTAAAAAAGCTGTCCTTTCACATTGGCATGATATGCAGCTAAGCGCTGTCAGTGTGTGACATCGCCTGATGCCGTCAGGGGTAAACGAAGCTGGACAACAATGGAAGTTAAGGGGGTGAAAAGTCTGAGTAGGGCGGGTGGGAGGAGTAATGAATTGGTCCAACAATCCCTGACTGTTACCTGGGAGGCAATTCATTGTGTTGTACCAAAGAACTACGTTTACTTTGAAAGAGACTATATGTAAACTGTACATTTCCTGTGAAAACATGTATTTTGAAAAGAAACAATGTGTGTACCATGCTGAAGTTGGCACAGCGTCCCTGAGCGTCAACAACAGACACATCCAGGCTACCAACTGCACATCATATATCCACGTGGAAAGTCCATGACCAAGCAATGATATGTGATGAGGTCAGAGTGAAAATGTGTTGATATGCGTTTAAAAATGCTTCCCCGACACTCCCAATTACTGCCATGCACACTTATTTCATGTATTTTAGGAGTACAATTCAGAGCATTATTTTTTTCCCCCCAAATTTGTTGTATTACTCAACAGTCCAAAAGAAAAATAAATTGAATTTTCAATAATGAAAACAAAACAAAATAATTAATACAAGCAGCAAATCTTCCCATTTGAGTTGCAGGAACCATTACAATTTGGTATTGTCATGCAGTATTTGAAATAACTTATCAAATGGTTGCAGATTTTTAATTTTATATTATTTGTTTATTTCTTGTTGTTGTTGTTGATTGACTAGTCAATTAAATGACAAATAACCCATCTTTGGTTGGCAGAAAACTTAATTCGAGTCTGAAACACTCAGACACACTCGCACTGATATTTTTACTGTATCCTACAGAGGGAAGTATGAACTTTGTAAGAATAAAGACAACTTTAAGTAATACATAGGTTATGATGATGTACATTTTTGGCCTGTAGATTCATGACCTCGCAAAATAAATGTGATTAAACTTAATTAAACACAGAGACCAATGGATACTGGGTATGAGCTACTATATCTACTTGTAATCTGTCAGGCACAATTTCACCTGCAGTGGTAGAACTGACAACCATGGATCTTTTTTTTTTTTTAATTTTATGTAATAAATCAAATTTAAATTCTCACTCCAAATCATTTGACACATAGGTTTGCAGACTAATGATAGACGCTACAGTTGACTTTGATTCAGCTGCTGCACTCAATCAATTTCTTCACAGCAGTAATTAAGGTTCTGATATAATATTATAATGTTTCGCTCCACTTTATGTGGAGCTAAAATCCAACGAATGAACAAAAAGACAAGAAAAGGTGATTTGGGAGCCAGTTACTGGGCAAGGTGACAAATGTTTCAGCAGGGTTCACTGAAAGTCAGAGTGAGCTTTTAAATCCAAGGTGAGTCACTCTCTAAATGTGTCAGTTAAACCAAAGCTTCAGTATCTTGACATGATGGGGAAAACAACTTGAGATTAATCAGTGAAACAGAGTGAAGGGCTGAGTTGGAGGAAATGGGTTGTTGATCCAGTCTGCCTGGATCACGGACTATGATGGCAGAAGACAGGAAGCTCTCTCCACACCAGTAAAGGTCAGAGCATTCACTGGCTACTGCACTTGTTCACTTACTTTCTCTCTTGTGAACTTTGCTTTAACACTTTTTATTTCCATGGACGGCCCTCGCAGGGAGGCCAGAGGCAGAGAAAGGTCAGAGAATGAGGAGAACATAACTGTGAGGAAGTAGTAAATAGTCAGCCTGGAGCTTGGTGTGTAGTGGTAAATGCCTTTTGGCTGCAAGAGTATACAAAATCACAAATTTTCACATAAAATGTCTGTTGCTCATGATTTGAATATCCGAGGATGAGGAGAATAAAGTGTGAAGGATAGAGAGAGGTGTGGTGTGGCAGAGATTAAACAGCTGTGGTGTACAACATAGCATAAAAAATAACATCCAGTGTTCATAGCAACATCAGAACAATTGCAGACACATTTTATCATGAAAAGTCAAACATATAATTTAAGCTTGAGTCATAACTTGAACTGTAGCCCTTTAAATCAGAATGCCAAACAATGGGAATGTCAGCAGAGTGGTGAAGAGAAACTCTGCACATTCGACAACACTTTCACCTTGAAGTGTTAGTGAATGGGGGTGTGGACACATTTTGCTTTTGTAACTTTGACCAACACATTTCCAATAGAATCAGCATTTTTTTTTTTTTTTTTTTTAACTTTCTGTTTAAACCCAAGCAAAAGGGATAGCAGAAAAGTGTTACCTTCAGCCCCGGGGGTCAGGTCGTCGGGGTCAAAGGTGGTCAGAGGTGAAGGTCCAGGACGTGAGCCATAGGACAGGACAAGGGGTGGGACACACATTGGTGGAGGTCACGGAAAAGCACAAAGACATGGCGGCAGGGAGAGGGAGGAGAAGCAGGAGGCACAACAAAAAAAGATGGAGAGATATGGAAGGAGGAAGAAGGGGGCAGCAACAGGGGAGGATGTTGCAGAGAGTTAAAAAGACAAGGAGGGAATTGGGAAGAAATGGAGGGACATGGCACCGAGAGAAGGTAAAAAGCAGAGGAGGAAACTGGGAGGGAGAGCGGCAGTTCCGAGGGGTTGGGAAGGGAAAGAGGCTGAGTCAATTCCTCTAAAAAAACAGAACTAAAATAAAAGGAATGAACCCATACCTTGGTCGTTTAACGTCAGGTGCGCCAGACCTTGAAAGGGAAAAAACAGAAAAAAAGAACAGAAAGAGGAAGAAAAGAAGGTCATAAAAGGCACGGGAAGAAAAAAAGCATTGTCACAACGTTGGACTGCAGTTTGTGACAGACATCCTGGGGCAGACTTGGATGTCAGAGTTCAAATCAAAGGTAAAAAACAAGAAAGAGAGATAGAGAGAGAGAGAGCGAATAGTAACAGAAAACAAGCAAACACTTCTTGAGTGAGGTGTGGGGGGTTTAGAAAAAAAAGCATTTTCATTTGGCGCAACCCCCGAAGGCTATTGCTCTCACAAATGCTTTTTTTTCCTCTGGAGTACTTATGGAACACACAGAACTGTTTGGCAGAAAAAGCTTGAACTGAATTCCTCATCTCTTACTGTACACAAATCATAAAAAAAGAATCGGAGCTCTGCAAGGTCTCACACAGAGAGGGTCAGAGATAAACCTGGAGAAAAAAAACCCGCTACGGGATAAAGTGTTTTGTGTTGCCTTTAAAAACTCAAAGCCAAAGATTATTCTAACACAGATGTGGGTATCCAGCAACACAACACCAGCCCAAAATATTTAGTTACTGTCTCTATTACTGTAGGCTATAGCACACACATCTTGCCAAAAACACAGATCAATAGATTTCAAAGAAAGATGTCCACAGTGAGATCCAGCTGTGGTTGGTGAACAACAGTTAACATCAAATAGCAAATCCATCCATCAAAACATTCACAAAATCAATACTGTGTAAAATTCTTAATAAATCATCTTTTTAAGGTCCTAATCTCTCAAAACTCACTGTCAACATCTACCGTCTCCAGATAATCACTGTAGCCAATCAAGTCGCAGCACAATGGCCTCAACAGAAATAGCAACCACATTTTCAAAGCCGTTATTAAGAGAAATGACAACCCAAACAAATCCTACTTGTTGAAGGTCATTCATTTAACTAACTGGAGTAAAAACAGTGAAAACAGAACAAAAGGACCTTACTGTCTCTGATAGACTTTGTTGTACCACCACAAGGAATTTTGTGCTACATAACTGTGCATGTCAACATGCACACTCCTGTCTAGACTGTGAGAAAATGAAAATAAAGATTCTTAAGCGGTAGTAGAGAAGCAGGGTTTACAACCACAGTGACCTAAAAACATAAGAAATTAGTATAAATCAATTATTGAAAGATAAGGCTTTCATTCTGACTAAAATTTCCTCACTTAAATTTGAGTAATTTATATCAAAAATGTCTTTAAATGGGATTTGTGGTCTTAACAGGGACGTTTATCCTATATAATACCTCTGTTTAAAATATCAGCCTCCCTAGAGCACCTGTTGAGGAAGGCTACTGCACAGAGGATCATCAGGGAGAAACGCCTGGCAGGAGCGATATAATAACATATCTCCTCAAAAATTATAGGTGACAGGGGCAGTGCACTGTAAACATACACTGGCATGTCTTGTCGTTAGAATTCTTGGAGGCAAACCTTGAAAAGAGAAATAGAACAAAAATGAAACATGGACTTAACTATGGCCTAAAGCAAGGTTTATTCCCAAATAAACTGAAAGGCTAAAGCAAATTGGATTTAACCCCGGGCAGCACATATCAACAATATTACGTCTGTTGGACAAGAAGTCCCAAAAGGTCAAATCGATTCAAGCAAACCTGTCTTTTCATTGATCAGTACCATTTCAAACGTAAGGCTCTCTGCACTACCAACAAACAACAACATCAAATTAACCTCTTACAATCAAGGAAGTACCGTGGTGCAGCCTTGGAGTGCTTTACTTGTGTTTGGAATATCACCATTTAAAAGCATGAACAAGGGTCCAATATACAGAAAATATTCTACAGTAATCTGCTATAAAAGCTATTTGCTACATAAAAGACCCTTCAGACTTGAAAGGACTTACATCACTGCTGGCTGCAGTTTATGAATGTTTTAGCACAAGATTTAGCTATTAAACATGTGAATATTTTATATTTGGAATTGTTTCCTCGGTGCTTGAGATTCATAGTTTGGTCCTGTATTGCTCTACATATACAGCAGTATGACCTTTTTTTCCCCAAAGGAATGCAGGTATTCTGTACTCACTGTTTTCTGCAGCCGATTTCAGAACTGTATAAAGGAGAGACAGTCTTTAAAAAAGCATGAATCAATGCCAAAACGTCAGTTTCCAAGCACAGCAAACTCACCTGGGTTCGTCTGTATGACATTTAGACAACGAACTACCAAACTGAGGTGCTCGACAGCTAAGGTTACTTAAACATTCAGTTGCTGCTTTTTTCTTGCAGGCAAACAAGAAAAAGATAGTGTCTAATGTCTCAGAAAACAAATTAACACTCAACTAGGGCTAGCTGCAGCCAGAATGCACAAAACATGTCCATGCCACCACCAGCGAGTGAGTAAATCAGGATGCAAAGCTCAAGCTCAAATGACTCTTGACTACAAGCTGTTCCTATTGTCTTCTTTCTTAATAACATCTGTGATTCAGGGGCAGAGGAAATGTACAGGCAGAGTGTTTTATTTATCTGGCTGCAGTCCGTTTCCTGCCGGCCCTTTGCAGGGAGTCCAATCATTCTCACTCTGCCTCCCTCTGTTTTTGTTCCCTTGCTCATAATCCATTAAGGAGATAAGGCGAAGGCTCCTGCAATGAAACAGAACGGTGCTGTCGCTGCATACCAAATCATTCAAATGCCCCCACCCCACTGCCTCGGCTTCATCCAGCTCAGGCAGGCAAAAGACAGTGGCATGATTTTATGGTAGAGGAAGACGAGAAAAGGCTGGAAAAGAGAGAGTAAGAAAAGGAAAAGAGGGATGTTGTCAAAAGGCATTTTCTCAGCCAGTGTTAACCAGAGATTTACAGACAGGTGTGCAGCGCCATGGCTGAGAAAAGCCAAAAATCAATCAAAAGGAGAAATTCATTCCAAGGTATCGTATCAGGAAATTAATAAGTTGTGATTTGATCCGTGTAACGTGCCAAACTTTTCTTTTCACACATTTTCCCCAAAACAGAGAGACACAAAAGCCACACACACACACAGCCAGTCACACACACTTTGTTGTCTTGGCAGAGGCTCAGGATGCCAGACTCCTACTCTACCATGCCAGATCCTGATCAGGATGTGATGGCTTTCACTAGCAAGTGGTTAGAGAGAGAGAGAGACAGAGACAGAGAGAGAGAGAGAGAGAGAGAGAGGAGGCGGCATGACTCAAAATTGAAATTACTGATCACTGTAAGACATCCGAATACAGCCGACATAAGGAAAAGCTCTATCTCTCTTAACTTCCGTTCTGCATTCAATATTGAAGCACAAATGAAATTACCACAGCCACAAGCAGCAACGCTTGCCACACATACTGAGAATGTGACAAATTCACAGCCCAAACTATGAGTCTCCCTGTCTCCTTGACATCTGAGCATTTGATTACATCCTTAATTCTGCGGTGAGTACAGATGGGAGTGCCGAATAGAACCGGCACCGATTGGTTGGTCATGATTGAGTGGCAGATGGAGCTGGGTCATAATTCTGCCATTAGGAGGAGACATGCTTACGTCTTATCTGGCCAACTCCTCTTCTCCTCTTTTTTCCACCCATTTCTCCACCTTTTCCTTGCTCCCCGTCTTTACATCCAGCCCTCCATTAGCCAGCTGCAGCTGCCTCCTGCTCTCCTCTTCCTCATCTGCCAATTTCTTCTGCTCTGCTTTCAGGTCTGATGAACACAGGCCACTATTGTTTTGAAAACTACCGATTTCATTCAAATGAGTGTTGGTGGCATAAACAACAGTGTCCTACCAGATAGTGCACGATAAAGACTAGGTCTGGTCAGCATGGCCTATAAATAATATCATAATATTTTCAGGCTTTTCTCCTTTAAACTACTAGAATAGTAAACTTAAAAAAAACTACTGTTAAAATAAAGTTAAATAAAATACTGTTACAATAGAGTTAAATAAAGTACTGTTATAACAAAGTTAACTTAAGTAAAACAACTTCAGTTAAAGCAAAGTTAAATGATGCACTGTCTAAACAAAGTTAAAGTACTGTTACAATAAAGTTAAATAAAATTTCATTACAATACAGTTAAATAAAGTACTGCTGTAATGAAATAAATACAATAAAGTAGAACCACTGGTGCTTAAATTCTGAAGCACCTAGCTCTTCTCCGTTCAACACTTAGCTAGTAGCAGTTAGCGAAAAGTTAAAGCATTATGAGGCATTTTTGAACATGAGAATTTATTCACTTTGAGCAGAAAACAAATTGACAGCTCTCCAGTTCATACATCAATAGTAACTGCAAGTTGCCCTGGTGCTTCATGGTCACAAAATGGTCATGGTCTGGAGCCCTGCAGATACAAAACCACGGCTGTTCACACACTATCACCCAGGAGAGAGTGGTGTGGAGGGGCAGGGGATTTTGGTGAGTCTTTTTTGTGTGTTTTGTCTATAAGAGGGAGAGAACTAAAGCGCCAAAGCGAATCTCATGGTAGTATATTGCAAAAATAATGTTTGCAATATAGTTATTTTATACATCCCACGTGGAACAAGCCATGATTAGAGTATAATCAATATATTGGCCCTTACAAAGACAAAGTCAGGCAGTGCCATATGTTTGTATACAAGTCTGTAGATACACCAGACTGACACTTGCACTTAACTGTTACTTAATCAATTTATCAAGCATCAACGAGTAAATATGTGGCTAATACTGTGGTCTCTGGCATGTCTTTGTCTGGACAGGTACAGCATGTTCTTGAATGACCTTGTAAGACATTACTCTGTCGCATCATCCTACACACACATGAACAGATGTGCTGGGTCTCAGGACAGCAACAACAACACACAATGGAAGGGAACAGAGAAGAATGGGAGTCATCATTATTGGCCCTTTCTACCCCTTCCGCACTCCCTCTCACTACCTCCTTCCCTCGTTCATCAGATGGACACATAGACTAAGTCAGAACGAAGAATGTGTTTGCTTCCCAAGCCCCCTGTGGTGCTGCAATGGCATGTTAAATAGCATCATCCTCCAAGGACTCTCGCTCTCACAACATATGGCCACCGCACTTTACGCGCCTCCTGAAGGCACATGCCATACTGACACAAAACCCTCGTCTTTCCTTGCAGATCCCAAAACAGCAGTCGGTTAAAACATATTTCTCAGCGACACCGCCTTTGATGACTTTAGTGGGAGCGAGCATTACCAAAAAGCAAGAACTATCCAAGTGTATAAAAGTCATGAAGTATAAAATAAGAACAATAAATGGTTTTATGTGCAGCTTATTGCTGGGTGCACCCTTGGCACAAGATATAAAACCGCACAATATCCAAAACATTTGACACGTCCACAAATCACTGGCTTTTACTAGGCCTGGGCACAGATAAAGTTTCACTGCGTAATCATTGCTGTATGTCTCCCATTGCCAAAAAGTGTAGGCACAGCCCTCGAGGGCTGAGAAACAAACCAGGGCAATTTGTAAAAACATCTGCTTAAAAGATGTGGGAAAATGGTTCTGATTGAATGTGAATAATATTCATCTTAGTTGGCTGATCCATAATGCATAGTGTCTTTGCACAGCTTTAAGTAATATAGAGACTGTGGCAGAATCCAAAGTGCTTTAATAATTCATTGTGGATATCTATTCTATGAGAGAGAAAGGAAGAGATAGTGGGAGGTGAGGGGCTACGAAGACCTCTATAATCTTGCTGAGAGTTATAGACTGATGTTAAAGGCTTCCGTGTCTTACAATGCTTTAAATTATTAACATGGAGCTTGCCCCATTTCAAAGGGAAGAAACATGTTCTATACTTTAACATCAAGTGAAAATCTTGCTCATTGGGTCCACAGACACTTACCGACAGTGTCGAGTCAAAGACTGCAGCTTGCTGTGATTTTAATAAAGGATATAAGACTTGCTTCACACACAGCTACAATGTAAAAGGAAGTCTCTTTCATCTTGTGAGGCTGCATGTGTGTGTGTGTGCGTTGGGCTGAGGACGTAATATATATATTCTGCTCCAGCTGGGCAGTTGTGATCTGACATAGCTGCCATACTACAGACGAGGAAGTAGTCAATTTCCGGTTGTACAGTTTAGCACAGAATATGCATTGCTGAAACTCTTTTGATACAACAATGGTACCCGAGCTGGCAAGACTTATCGGATCTGTAAAGTCGAGCTGTTCTCAACTTTCCCCTGTAGTGCCGCTGGGCACCTTTTAAATCTCTGTAGCACAGCGGGCGGCGCAGGACTGCAACGCCAGGTCCAATTCACAATGAGTAGCAGCCCACCACTCTCCGAGCTTTTGAGTTTCTGTGTGTGTGAACAGTGAACAGATTCTACCTTGGTCATAATTTGTAGTACATGCTGTGTATTCTAAGAAATGCTCGCCCACTGCTCTGAGGAACATCAAAATGCCTTATCGATGTTTCAGCTAAAAAGAGAAAAGAATAAAAAAAGGCATGCTGAGATGAAGTCTTGTCATTTACCTGACACCAGCACTGACCCTCAATTAAAAAGCGCCATCAAGACTGGAAACGCTTTGATCCACTGGTCCTTGTATGGTCAGTAGTTTAAGCTTTGTTCAGTACTCAAATTCAGTCAGTCAGTGTTCCATCAATGACTATGCCTGCTTTTACAGTATGAGCACCTGGGACTCCCTAAAAACTTGGTATTTCACCTGAATGGGGTTGGTTTTGCAGCACTTACTATAATCTCTGAACCCATTGGCTATCGCTCTGATGATGCCCCTCTTGGGACACGGCCAACATTTTGGGAGATTGAGTGTAGCTATTGAGTATCTGGGCCAAGAGTTTGTCTTCCATGTGCCGCTAATTTTGGCTGATCTCTATAGGCAGATATCTGCATATGAATGGGGATACATTTCAAGAAAGATTGTAGATTGAAAATCAAAGATTGTATTTGGCCAATGCGTTCCACCTCTCTGCACAGACTGTTTCCTTGTTGTTCAAACACGATTGTCAGCACTACTCAGACTACAAACAGACGACAAACAGAAACCAGTATACTTACGGTACCAAAATTTTGTCCCATCGCCATACAGATGCGGATATCTGTTTCTAGAGGTAAGACATAGGAGGGCAGGCTTCAGCAACTGTGGTATGTGTGCACATTTATTAGTTTTCCACTAATATGATATCCTGAGTGCACCTCTGTAAGAATGCATAACAAAAACTGTTTTATTTTGGTTTGACGAAAATGACAAGCTGGACTGAGTGGTGAAGTATGAGCTAGTTTTATCTCTGAAGTTTGGAAAATTAGGTAAACTAGACTGAAGAAAACAAACATACAATATGGGTTTTTTGATGCATGACAAGTATGAATGCATATAGAATATACTGTTCATGTTTTCCTATAATTTGCATATTTGCTCTCACACCTGTGTACATGTTTAATGATAGTCTGCTTTGGAAACCTGTTAGGGCCGGCCATCTACTGATGCAAGATGCTACATTGGTATCAGAATACAACACCCCTCGTCTGAACAGATTTTGTTGTTGGACATAATTCAGTCCTTCTGAATGTCAATATACAGTGTTTTAGGAAATGTTCAGTTGTATATATATTTTTTAGTATGATGTTATGACTGCCAATTTGAGAATTTATCAGCTGTCAAGTAAAGGTCATTTGGAAATCTACAGGGAAGTCTGGTTGCAGTCGCAGCCATGCCAGCAGTACAAGGAGCAAAATCTAAGTGTCATATTGTTAATCAATGATGCTGATGGCCCTTAATCCCCCTGCAGGGTTAATCTTGGGGTTAAGGCAAAGATTAGGTTTATAAACAACTGTTTTGCTAGCTTATCCAAAAAGTGCTGAGACAAATATGAGTAAACATAACTGTGCATCAGGCATACAACACTGTGTGACACAGGATGTAAAGTACCACCACTGGGTGAAATAGCAAATTTTTAGGAGTTCCATGAACACCATGGTCACTGCAGTGTCTTTTGTTTTGCACAACAATACACTGTAGCACAGCACAGATGTATGACATCACCAGTAGGATTCTGAAGGGATGTTTTAAAGATTAGATTTGGGTTAACTGCAAGCTGCCACTGGGAGTAAAAGTCCATCATTCAGCATTCTTAAGAAGCCTGGGTGCAGCTTGAGTGTGAGCGTGCACTAACCACTATGCCTGAGATTGAACTTTTGTAAAGCATTATGACACAAATACTAAGATTCACCACAAGACAGAAAGAGTAAGAAGTGGGAGACATAGTAATGTTGTTGAGTATTTGTTACAGCACTACACACAAGACTACTCTAGATTTGGGGAGAAATACTGCCATGTTAGCTGCAAGATGTATCTCTTGTGGCTGTGATTTAGTTGTATCAAGACAGGATCTGTAGGATGTTTCAGTTGTAGCACCACACAGGTCCCTCTCTACAGATTTATTCTGCAACAGTACCGCAAACCATCTCCCTTGAATGTTATGCACCGCAGCCCTATGATCACATTGCAACACGGATCGGACTGCTTCTCAACTGACCAGTTAGAACAGCAATGTGAAAAGAGCTTATATTTGAAGCAAAGGCACAGCTGTATTTCAGCAACAAAGAAGCAAAAAGGGAATTTTACACTGGCTGTACAATCCATTGAATATGAAAGCGGTGGACAGGTAATCTGAACATTTTTACAGAACCACGGCAAATAAAATTCACATATTAAACTATACAGGATTTCATTGTATTTCTGCAGTGAATATATACCAAAAAATTATTAAAAAACATGTTTATTTCTCAGTTTGGTGTGTTGGTTTCTGGCAGGATGTCCTAGATTCTCAAGGTATCTGAATAAAAAATGCACTCCTTTTACAGCAATTCAGAATTCTTTTCTGTGTGTGTGTGTGTGTGTGTGTGTGTGTGTGTGTGTGTGTGCGCGCGCATGTGTGTGTGTGCATGAGCATGCATTTGATTCCCTCGGAAATACCACAGGGAACTGTTGACCCCAGGCGAGGCACTTAAGCTGAGCGAGTGAAGCATTAAATCTTTATGGTCACTTTCCACTTTACACAGCAGCAACAGCCATCATCTGTCAGGGGCGATGCACTAAGTTGTTTGGAAGCCTGTCAAATGACATGATTTACTATTCAAAGTTACAATTAGACAGGGCAGCACTACATAATTAAGGTTGCACATGCCAAGGTTTGCAGACAGAGAATATTCAAACCAATGTTCCTTTGACAGGTAATCCAAAACATTTTTCTCCTGACTTGAATAAAGATCCAACTTTGGTGCCACAGCTTTGGTCTTTCAGAATTAGTGTAGGCACTGTCCCAAAATACTGCACAATTCAAGATACAAAAAATGAACATTCCATATGAAATTGATAGTGAAACATTTTGTTCACTAAGGGTTTACCCATACTGCAAACACTTTAAGTGTTGTTTATTGGCTTAATAACTGTCTATTCTGTACGTGGGGAGATCATAGTTAAGTCCTACAAGGGAAAATATCTCATATTGAGATATTATGCTCCCCCACATCTCCTAATTAACTGCATAACGCTGAGTGAATCACTTTGACTCGCACATTTTGTTCATTAAAACACAGCTAATATGTCATGGGATATGTCTGGAAAAATAAATCAGAGTGTCTTGGAGACTGGTGAGGAGTAGAGATCTGAACAGTTGCCGTTCCATCTTAATTAAACAGTTCATAAATAAATCGGACCTCCATATGTCGAGCCGGAGAATTTTGACTAATTTCATGTTTTAGCTAAGGAAGCTAACACACAGTAGGGATGTTGATGATTTCTTCACTTATGCTAATTTACACAAGACGGCCTAAAGATGCACAAAGGAGCCTCGATGTTTCACTCGTTCTTACATAACACCCCAATTCATTTCCTTTAAAGGAGGGGCTCTATCAACATCGAAAGCAAAATGTGTCATACAGCAAACACAGCATCCTCATGCCTTTGAGTATATCTCCTAAATTCTGTCCTCCTGTTTGCATTTTTTTCAGTTCCCAAATGTTTCGAGTTTCTGGCCTAGCAGAGCCATGGTGGGTCCATCTTGTGAAAACCAATAAATTCTATGTCTGACCTCTATTTTCCTTTCGTTTATGAGGTCAAAACTAATCATTAGTCCCCACTGAGATCTGGTGGCCTCTCTCAGAGTATCCATCTGTCCTTCCTCTCCTCTTCCTAATCTTCAACTGCCAGTGCTGCAGATGCATCCTACAACTGTTCCCCACTCCATCCGCTCTCTTTCCACAGTCAGTTTCATGGAATGAATGCCTCTGATTGCCACTTCTGGACTGTACTCATTAGGGAAGCTAAAAGTGGGGAGTGGGCAACAAAATGCAATGCCATCCTTTACAGTGTGTGTGTGTGTTTTGGGTTTTTTTCTCTGGGATGTTGGAAGCTGTAATTGCAACGTCAGATGTGATGAGAGACCGGCAGTATTGATGGAAGGAAGGAAGCCAGTCCTCAAGTGGATGATTAGCACATGCAACCACCCAAGGGATGATGTACAAAACCATTAAAATACCTCAACCCCCCACACTGACATAACCTACCCAAAGCCAGCATCCTTTCAAGTTCTAACTCCTTTTGCAATCTTTTGATCAGTTTGATCATTAGGGGTGTCATGATTTTAAGGTCATGGTTTGATTTAATTCAGAATTTATCAATTTCTTTTCAGCACCTGAGGCTATGCTATTGTTAGCCTATCAAGACGTGATTTGTATCAAGATCAAGCGATCATAGGTTTTATACCCTGACAACTGTCATTTGCATTTTCGAATTCTTCTTTAAAAAGATTACTACTACGACTACTACTACAAACTGCGGCCATTTTTTAAAAATGAACTAGAATATTACTAATAAACAGCATTGTGTGTACATTGCAGTTTCAACACGGTGCCGCTGCCATCTTAAACAACTTCTACGAGCAAGCCCTGCCACTGCACTTCTTAATTCCAACACAAGATGGCGTTTGTTCATCTACAATGACAGATTAGTCTTCCGGCCACTCAAAGGGCTCACTCACTTTGAGTCACATTCACTTATTAGCATACACACATGCACACACTGGTGGCTGAGGCTACCGTCGCCGGTGCCACCTGCTACTGAGTTTTGTTTTTTAGACATTCACATGCCAATTCCAGGTTCAGTACTTCAACATGTGGACTGGAGAAGCCCGGGATCAAGCTGCTAATCTTCCAGTTAGTGGAGAACCCACCATACTTCCTAAGCCACAGCCGCCTGCCATAATTACCTCCATAAACATGGCAGCAAACCTGAAAAGACGGAAGATAGAGAACTACTTTTTGTAATATCAAATGTTTAATTGTTTAACAGTTTCTGTTCTAGAAACACTGATTTTCCTGCCATGTAACTGGCCATGAAAACTGCATTTACTGTTGTCTACCCCATGACCATGTTGTCTCATATAAATTTCAAATCTCAGCTAATTTAAAAGCACAGAAGGAATTCTGAATGGAAAGATACTAAAAACTTAACCAGTTATTAGTGATGTGTCTCATGTGTCAGTATCTACAAATAAGGGAGATCACTCCGAAATCAATAAAGTAAAAAAGAAAAAAAAAATTAATGATCATTCTTTACTAGTAAAAATGTTCAGCTCCAAAGTGTATTAAATGACTTGTACAGGCAGATATTTTTTCTATCATTGTCGCCTCTATTGCAAAAGTAAACCCATGTCAGTGAGATAAAGTAAAAACAACAAAATCCCCTGGTCCTCTGAGCCATGGAAGCTCAAGTCAAGGCAAAGTAATCTACAGGGACATTAGTGCAAAATAGCACCTTGCCTTGAGCGTTTGTTGATGTTTAATGTTTCATTTTGACAATTTTCTCCCTTCAGCCGGCGTTTAGAGCACACATCCTGTTCCTCTCCACTAACAGCACGGCAGTGAACTGTAGTTTCGTGTTAGGAAAAAAAATAAAATCGTAATGACTTTTCCTGGAAATGTGGCTTCCCGTGAGGTTCTGTCAGGGCGACTTCCTGCCTTGTGTCAGGGGGTGGGTCTCAGCAGGTAACTACAACAACATCCCATAATGGAAAATTAATGTCTTCCAACTGAGACGATGCACTAACTACATTTAGCTCATTGGGTCGGGTAAACACCATTAGACCATGGAATCTGCAGTGCTCCTGGAAGTTCAGTCATTTGAGAGAGAGTTGGATAATTATGGCAAAATTAATGGAAATTGTGTAACAAATGTATTCATAATTCATGAGCCTATTTTCTGAGGCTGGAATCCTCTTTGTGGGGAACAATATGCTGCTTGATTTAACTGAGATTGTAAAATTCCCACCTGGTATATCCTCCTAACTCACAACAGCATAATCGTGTGTTCCTTTGCTGCATAATGGTGCATAAAATGGTTCTGAAGAAGTAGCTTGAACAGACTCTTTAGCAAGCTGAACTGTGCGAAATGTAATGTTAAATAGATTAGCCTTATATTCATCCTTAATCTCTTAACTGCCCTTAAAGCAAGATGACAGCTCTGACAATCAGATGAATTAACCAAGTCATTTTTGATACATTATGTTATAATAGGCCACTTCAGCTATTTCCATAAAATTGAAGACTTGAGAGCATTCTTAAGGTGAACCTTTACTGCGAACACTTTGTAATATTTGCTGTGTGAGTCTGAGTGAAGGTGCACTAAGCTGTAGGAAATGTCAAAAGGAAAATGTCAGGCAAATGTGGACAGAAGTGAGTAGTCTTAATGTGAACAGAACAATAAGTTCAAACAAAAAGTTTTTTGTTTTTTTTTGGTTTTTTTTGTCTAGCCATCTCTTCTGAAAGCAAAGCCATGCCATAAAATGGCAGAGCTCAACCCGAAATTAAGGAAACAACAAATCTCAAGTTGTTTTTTTCCCAGAGACACAACAGTATCTCGTTTAGTTCGAGCCGCTGAGCAAAAAGCCCTGCTGCTTGCTTTCATCTCGCCAAACTCTAATTAGGCAAACTGAACAAATACCAGCGAGCGAGAAGTCCTCTGCATATTCAAACAAAAGGGCTCCTGAGTTCGAGCGAGCAGAAGGAGCTGAAGAGAGGGAGAGAAAGAGGAGAGAGAGCTGATCACAAGAAAATTAAACGGCACTGAACCTTGTAAACAAATATTTCAACAATGTTAAACACAATGTAGGAGACGTCTGGTGCTGCTGTGCTGTGAAATAGCCCGGCTCTGTTTGGAATGGGGTTTCACGTATGATGGGCGCTGAGAAAAACCACAACTAAAGAGACAAAAAAGAAACAAAGTGTGTGTATTTGTGAATGGGTATCAGTCAAATAGTTTTACTACAAAGAATTCCAATACAAAAAGTTATACACAAAATAATGTAACCAGTGGAGCAGAGATCAGGCAGAACCCATATTTCTGCTCATCATCCTTCCTGTCTGGAAATGCCTAAAACCTGCCATTGCCTTCATTAATAATTTTTTCCTTTAGCGATGTGGAGTGCTTCACCTTGAAGTGTCAGCTATATTTCCCTAAAATATATGAGCTACTATAGTCAGTCCAAGAACGGTGAGGTGAAAGAGAAAAGACTGACACAAATCCATTTTTTCCCCTCAACACTGCCGAATTGTTTTCGTCCCAAGTTTTGTTCCTCTTGAAAGTCACTCATCACTTTTTAGGCCTTCTGTGGACAAACACTCGAGATGCTGCAGCCCAACCCTTGTTGGCATGGCAACTGGCTCCAGTATCTTTTCTACCATGACGATGGCCATACTGGTGTATTCGCATTCTGCTTCACATTCCTCTACTCTCTGTCTTTCTCCCACTGTCATTCTCATCTACTGATAATGTCCTCTTTGTACTCTTTTTTGCTTTCTCTGCCTGACTTTATCTTTCTCTCACCCTGTTTCCTAACCTCCATCATCCCCTGTTCTTTTGTCCCTTTTTTGGCCTCACTGAGGAGCTCACTTTTCCCTGTCAGTGTGTCTTTCTCTGCAAGCAATTAAGATTGCCATTGTGTGTTTTTATTACATTATCCACCCAAATACATAACGCTCAACTAGAAAAAGTCAAGGGGGATTTGCATTTGAATAAGGTTATAAAACCACATAAGAAAATTCAGTAATTATATTAAGGGTGCATTTGAATCAGTAATGACATTCACAAAAAAAATACTGTCTCCTGCTTCATTGCCCACAGAGGTAAACTCAGCAGAGATTGCAGGTATAGGGCAATGGAATAAACCCAACCCTTTCATAAATCTTCCCACAGCGAAATTGCCTTTTGGGGGTAAATCCTTTTTATATAGTCAGGAATCCTGTAGCCCATTAAGTCCACATTGCCAAGGCTGTATTCTTTAACTGTAAGCATTTGTCAGCATGCATAACAACACTGATGAAGTGCAGACAAGTGGAACGAACAAAGACCTGTATTAATTAACATTTTATTACATTACTATCATCTAAAACAAGCAAGTCGATATACGAGATGTATAAAATCACAATCCAACAGATAGAGATTGTAGATAGAGACCAGGCAGAGTTTATACATTTTGGCGGATCAAATATAGTAAAGTAGAGATGCGAAAACACATCACATCATCATATTCATTTCTCTGGCATCTGCCTATCTAGAATAACAAGAAAAACTGATTGGAGTAGTCTGTTAACCTGAGGAGCTCTCGGGAGAGCTAGACGCACACGCTTCAGGTGGAAGTCCATGTTATCTCACAGCCACACCTGATGTGTGTATGCATGTGCAAAAGTGTAGCTTTGCCAATGCCCTTGGGGCTTTGATACTGTACGCAGAGTAAACATTGTCATCACTATTAGCCAAAACCCTCACCACCGTTGTTTTGGCTAGCGCTCATACAGTCTAGGATTGCTTAATCGGATAGGGCTTTTGTACTAGGCTCAACTGATCCCATCTGTCACGACTTCATCCTCAGATCCGCCGTGCTGTTTCGAGCCCCACGACAGCTCTTTAAGAAAACCGCTCAATCTGTTCTCTGGGCTATTTTTGCATCCTTTGCATTTTTTCTCTCAAAACTGGAAAAAAGGGGAAGCATAAAGCTGCAGGTTGCTTGACACAAAGCAATATTTTCAGTTGGACTGGGAAAGTGGGTAGCTCAACCTCCCTGATCTGCGATCCCACCCTCCTCCGCCCTCCACCCACTACCTCCACCTCCTCAGAGGGATCTGGCAATAGATCAGAGGGGCTTGGTGCTTCCTGAGTCACCAGCTATTTGGCACTCAATGCCCTCATCTCCTCCATGGCAGCCGTTCCGAGCAGTGTGTCTGCGGCTGAATACCAGTCACCGCTGGATCGGCTCATCCCCAGGGGGCCCAGAGGAAACTGGATTAGTGGCTCATAACGCACATGAGAAAGAGAGAGACCCTGAATATGGCGCCTTTGTCCCTTAGTGTGTGTAGTGGCAGGGGGTCATTACTTGGTCATCAGTTTACAAGTTGGAGAAGGCAGATAAGACACTTACAGAGGAATCAGTTTCCAATGGATTTTTCCGTCACAGTTTTTAGGCTTGAATTGGATATTAGTCTGGCTTAAAGAAATAATGTCTGACCTTCTATAAATGAAAGTCCAGTTGACTACCCTGTGAACACTGTGAGCTCATGAAAATTCGCCATGTTGTACATCCACTGTCTGTTGGGTCCTCAATAAAGCCCCTGTCTGGAGGAGTGATTCCGTTTTGTTTCTAGTGTATTTGAACTACATAACTGTAACAGCTAGCATGAACAATGAGCATCACTGTGACTGAAACAGAAGAGTAAAACAGTGCCATGAACAGATGAAACAGAGTTACGTGAACGGAGATGCCTCAGAATCAGCTCCACTCTTTGATATAAAGTACAGTCTCTGTGCATTGCAGTGTAAAAACACCAAAGCCATGACTGGTTAGCACCAAAGATATCGCAAAAATCAGAAAAAAACAAGCTTCCTGAGGATTACTGCTCTAATCCATGATACTCTATGAATGCTAATGTGCCGGCTCGAGGCACAAAGAACTCAAATCCCCTGCGGCCCTCCACTGCTCTCCTTTGCTTATTAGAAGTTCTTATTATGTGACACTATAAAAAGATTGATTCTGGTGATCCACAAGAGTGATAACATTAGCATGTGTTAAATAGTCAGGACATGTTCACCGCTGTGTAAGGACTAGCTAAAGACCACTGTTGAGTATCTGACATCAGGTCACCAGGGATCAGGCTGACATTACTTGTCTAGATCATCTTGTCTTTCAAAAGCCCAAAACATACGTGCCGATGTGTACAGTACATACTTTCTCTCAGGCTATCTTCTGTCAAGTCCAGCAAACTGACCACAAGGTCACTGAACTGCTAAATCCAATTATATGCAATTATGCAGTGTGTCTTATACCAAAGAAAAGGGCTTTATCTGACCAGGGGAGAGGGGAAAATTGAAAAAGGAAGCAGTATTCTCAATAGGATCCACTCCCTGGGCCACACATTCATCCCTGGTGAAGCTCTTAAGGAAGGTCTGTGTGTGGCATGAGTGTGTGGCCTACGTGCATGTGTCCACTTGCCAAGTTGCCGTGTTAAACAAAGAATCAAACTCAAAACAAAATTTTCTTACTGTGATGGAAAACTTAATTTTAGGTGGTAATATTTCACCAGTATAAATCAAGCCTCACATCTAATCAGAGGTATCATGGCAGCATTTTAGAATGTGAGGCGTAAACAAAATCAAAATGGCTCACATCCTCCCGTTACTTTCTTGTGTGCAGCGTAACCAACACACTGACCCGTCCAACCCAAGGTTAGGCATCATGATCTACAGGAAGTGGCAAAAGTTAATGTCAACCCAAATCAGCAAAGAACTCTCACATGACATTAACTATTCGCGAAAACTGACAGTAACTACAATAACCACCAAGCAGTTGTTTGCCTCCACCAGCCAGTCAAGTTGCAGTTTGTATCTGTCCAGACTCATATGGAGACATGCCAGTAGACAATGTTGCCAAATGTTGTGATATCACATAGTCGACCAACTGGATATCAAATGTCATCACTTCATTCTATCCCATTTGACATTTGTGTGAAGTTTAATCATTATTAGCATATGATTTCTTAACTTATGGACAAAACCATGTTCTTTGAGGTCACTGTGATCTTGACCTTTGACCACCAAATTGTAATCAGCTCATGCTTAATTCCAAGAAGCTGTTTGTGTCAGATGTAATGAAATGCATCCAGTCAATCCTCAGATATGGTGTTCACAAGAATGTGACGGAAGTGAGGTCACAGTGACCTCATGACCACCAACATCTAATCAGTACATGTTTGAGTCCAAGTGGACGTTTCTGCCAAATTTTAAGAAATTCCCTCAAGACAGTACTGAGAAATTGGGTTCACAAGAATGGGACGGATGCACAACACCCTGAAATCATAATTTCTCCAGCTTGTGTAAGTAGTTTGTGTAAGCAGGCACTGTATTCCAAAATGGCCAAACAAAAATTTGTTTGGATTAAAACATGTCTCAGTAAATGTCGTCTTTACACGTTGCAACAAAAAGCATGAAAAAACAGTATCAGGACTGATACTATGTTTCGTTTCAAGAACAAAATGGATCTAAAATATTAATCTGGTCTACATCAAAAAGGAGGCAGTGTCTCAGAAACAGTCCATATTACGGTGATCCAGATCTATCAATTTCCATATAAGCTCCTGTAATTAAAATTAATTGTTCGGCTAAATAAGGCATCAGAAACTGGGATAAAGATTGATACCAGCTGTAGTGGAATGGATCTGCCTTGAAAAAAGAGTCAGGCAGCCAAATCAATAACTGTTTCTGAGTATTTCATCAGTGTCAGTAACAAAAGCATATAATTAGAGCTGCCTCAGAAATACCAAAATCAATCAAGGTGGGTTTTCTTTTTCGCCTGGGCTTATCACTGACAATTCACCCCTTTTGTGTGTGTTGTTTTTAGTTAACAAGATGGTAGCACCGCCTTGTCGGCATACGAATTCCCCCAGACACTGCCTCCATGTAAAGATTCTGGTTTGTTTGCATTCACCTCCCATATTGCCTCACCTTTTCTGCACATTAAGTATCTCTCAGCTCCTCTGCATTTACTGAAAGTGAGGGAGCTCGGGGAGGAGGCGGAAGAGTGATCAGTGTCATCTCCACTTCATTTCTATGATCAACGGCGCCTCTCGGGGCTCCAACCAACAGATCTGGGTACCCGGCACTTCTGAACAGGCGCCATCTGCCACTGCCATCCCAGAGGCAGGGCGGCAAGCTGGGGCTAGGGCTCTACGCTGGTGCGACGGAGAATATGAGTGTATATGTGTGCGAGCGCATCACCCTGAGTTACTGTGTACGGTTATACATATTAATGAGCATCTGTGCTTACGGGAGCGCTCTTGTTGAAATGCTTTTAGTGTTTTCACACAGTACTGGAGTAGTGCAATTCAACAGGTGTATGTGTGTGCATACGTTTGTGATGTAGCTCGTGCAAATGTGGTAAAATTTAAACTGATTGTTAGTTTCCGCTCATATCCTGAGGGATAAACTAACAAACAAACAGAATCCAGGCTGGTGCTGCAATGAAAGCGCTTTCACAAAGAGATGGAGGTGGGAAATGCAACACGTGAACGTGTGCGTTGAAGCTGAGACGGCAAGACTTTTAAAAGTTTTAATGTAACTAATCTCTTCATAGGAGCTTAGTATTTCAGCCCTGCAATTTGCAAAAGAGATAAATGCTACTCCATTTTAACAACACATCAAAGTATAGTATCAATAACAGTTAATGCTACTTTGAGTTGTTCACTTGATGTTGACACTAGGCCACGACAGAATGTGCAGAAATGTCCACAATGTGTGTGGCTATGTACATACTACATAAATTACAAAATTATTTTCTAAAATGACACCAGGACTTCCTTTGGATTCTATGTATGGAGGTCCCTGTGTCCTTTTTTTAAGTATGGACTATGTGCATGTTTGTGTGAGCATGTGTGGGCATGTGTGTGCATGTGTGCGGCCTCCTCTCCTTATCTCCTTCAGCCAGGCCACTCTGCCGACATACACTCCAAAGAGCCCCTAGTTGTCATTCACGGCGTCACATAGCCCTGAAAAATGTCAGCATAAGGGGAAGGGGAGAGACAAAGAGAGAGAAATACACACAGACAAAGTGGCGAGTGATGAGGGTTTGAAGCCCGACAAACCACCTTGCTACCTCGGTGGGGTTCCGTTATCTTCTCTGTTATACCTCGTCCTTCCTGCCGCACCACTCGCATATACACACATACACTGTGCCTTAGGGCAAATCTGGCATATGCCATAGCACCTGGCACACTAAAACAAGGTCTGAATGTGTTATTGTAACAGAGAAGTGTGAAAGGATGTTTGTTTCAAGTTCAAAACATCCGCTCAAAATACAAAGGAAATGAGTTTCTCGGGTTGTAATAATTGGGAATTCACTGATCCGATATCGACATAGGATATCGGGCCAATACTGACTAAAATAGCTAGACAACGCAGCAAAGCACTAGCAGACTGCATAGGTAAGGGAGCTAACAGCAAACATGTTCTGACATTGTCAAAAATATGGGATGCCCATCTCACAGTGTGACTGCTGTTGCAGCCTACGTCCCCTAACAAACAAATGGAAATGACACACTGATGCTAAACCCAAACAAACAGACAGGTAGCAGCTAACCATGGAGGCAAAATGTCGCTGTAGATGAGGACCTGCTTCCCATATTACAAATGAACGGCTCATTTTAAGGTAACAAAAACAGATTCTTTTTTTCAGGTGATTATACACTAAAGAAAACATACTTACTATATTCTATTTCATTTCTGCCAGAGTCCCCACAAATCCTACACACTGGACCTTTAAACACTGGTATCGGAAAGGTACTCAGTATCGGCCAATACCCAAGCCCCAGATACCAGTACTAAAAAAGTAGTATTAGTGCATCCCTAGTGAAAATGCAAATGAAAAGTAGGATGAAAAGTGCTCCCAGACTTTTCTGACATACTGTCAAATGCCTGAATCCAAAACTGCCTGCAATGTCTTAAATAAGTAATAGAATTTTGTTGGTGATGTTGTTGTGGAGCGCTTTAATGTCTGTATTTAATTGTAATGTCTTTTTGTAGTGGCTGCATTTGTCTGACAGTTGCCACAGGCACAAAGAGAGCTTCCAAAATGATAAACAAACTAACTAAACTAATAAGATAAATTCTGTGCAGCAATAGGATATTAATCGAAGATTTTTGCGAAACTACCAATTTAAAGCTACAAAAATCTCATCTTAGCTCTGAACTTCAACATGATCATTAATTAATCAGATGGCAAATTACCGATCTTTCCAGTGTTGAAAAATGAACAAACTAGTAGACAAGGAACCTGTTTATTTGTTCCATCACATGCAACATGGATTACAGCCAGAGCTCAATACAAAGCAAACTGGGCTGCTGAACAGGATTTAGTGCAGGACATGGCAGCTTCATTGTTGGCACTTTGTGAAGCTCGGCAGGTGATATTTTTCCAAATAAATTATTGATTTGGCACTTGCATGTTTATTACTTGCACATATTTTGCACACCTGTTGTGGCTTTGGGCAGATGTGTTAAATGCATACCCTGTTGTGCCATCATGAAAATGTCATGATGAACTGATTTGTGGCATGTGTTCACAGTCGCCTACAGTGTATGGAATGTAAGGACGCATTCCCATAAACCTAACAGCCTGATGGAAAAGTTGAAGCTGCTGGCGCGACATTGAAACAAGCAGATACAAAATGGTTTAAAGTTTGAAAAAAGAAGAAAAAGTATCACTTGGGTTAAAGCATTTCAGCAGAGTTATATATAAAATTGGGAGTCTGCAAAGTTTAACCGAGTGAATGTTCACACTGCTATCTAGGCTGCAAATTGTCCCCATGATGATTTTTTACAGTAATTATATAATTATAGAATGTTATATGAAAGACACACCTGCAATCAGCTGAGCATCACCCTTAGGGTGTAAGCCTTCTCAAATTTAAATTGGAAATCTAATCTGGTACATGCATGTGATCAGAGCGGAGGAGACACCATCCATGTCCCTATCTTTATCTCTCTTTATCTTCTTCTCTGTAAAACACACACACACACACACACACACACACACACACACAAACACACACAAGGAGCAGAGCGCATCGTACAGTTATTTACCACAGATACTTATCTACCAGGTTCTAGCCGAATGGCATTTGTGCGATTACCATCTTGTGGCAGCTGACAGCCCGCGTGGTGACAACACACGGTGACGAGTGGACGGCATCATAAATAATGACTGCCATCCATTCTGACTGTCAGGATGAGCAGCGTCTCATAACAGACCGAAAAGGCAAGAAAAACACAAACATATGCTCGCACACAGAGACAGTGATTTATAACCCTTTTACCTTCTGAATGCAGGTGCATGGGCAGACTCCGATACTCACACACAGACACACAGACACACACAGACACACACACACACACACACACACACACACACACTTATATACAGTACGTGTGCACAAAAATAAAATGCAAACATTGAAAACCAACCAGATAGAGAGAGAAAAAAACAACAACTTTCAGACACCCACTACATGCCTGCAGGGATACCGCAGCATTTTTACCTGCTGTATTTTTTTGTCACGTCATGTGAGTCATTTCATTCCATCCGAAAATACTGTGCCCCACAATTCACGATTTTTGGTTGAGAAGGATTCAGGAGGGAATTAGCAAGCAGACATGTCTTAAGAAAAAGGTTGCTGTCCAGCTGCAGGTTCACAAAAACACTTTTCACTCTGGCCAATTCAAATAATTTATACATTCCATCAAAAATGTGAGTAAAATAACTGGTATAATTGCTTTTGGAAGCACTGAAAAGACTCACATGTTCCTGAATGGCCTGAAAAATATCCATTTGTTGCATTTGAACACATTTCATTGCTATCATCATACCCTCTTGAAAGCCCCCTGTCTCCCTTCTGCTGCTGGAATAGATTGAAACATCCCATGTTTGTCACTGATTTGACTTGACGGACAGTTCCATTACAATCTCTCTCAGTCTCTGGTGTATGCATGTGTGTGCGTGACTAACCCGCCATCTGTTCACACTAGCAGTTGCTAACAGGGAGTCGTACCTGTGATGCAGAGTATTCACACAGGTAAGAGAGTTTTACGCTATCAGTTCCCCTGCAAAATGTTTTTCTATTCCGTCGTTTTGGGATGCTGAAGCACATCACGGCAGATAATACCAAGTGGTAGTGATGATGATTATCTTGTAATTTCACTGTGGAATATTTTTAAAGCAACAACACACTTGAGCTGATTGTCCTTATCTCTTCCCGCTGTAAATACAGACCTGCTTGTGAGCATGTGTGCAAATGAACACAGCGACTGCATACACACACACACACACACACACACACACACACACACACACACACACACAATCACACACTCGGGATCCAGCATGGCAGCATGTCAATTCTGCTTCTCCACTGGGTGCAACAGCTCAGAGGGTACATTCACTAGGCAGGATTTTCAGTTCTGAAATTCTGTTCATTGCTGCAAATTTTTTGATTTCTACTGAGATTGTCAGATATTATGAACTGCCAACTATTTCTGAAAAGACATGCAGCTTGTGTTTTTTCATATTTTATTATGATGTGTACCTCTTGAGTACAAATCAAGCGAGCAACATGACTGTTTATAGGATCACCAGGCTGAAATGAGCACCAAAATTAGATGACTTTCTGTTTTTCTGACAACAACTAGCAACTACCAGTTTCCACATTTACTTCAGTTGTTCCACCATTGTTGCCACAGGGAATAGTAACTGCAAAAAACGTACATGAATACTCCTCAGTAACTGCTATAGCTACTGATGGCTACTGGGGAAAACAACATCCTCTGCTCCTTTCTAATCGCACATACAACTAATCTCTTGTCTCTGTCTGTCTGCTTGTGTGTGCATGTGCATGTGTTAGGTTAGGGCTATTACTAAAATAATATCGGGGCAGACTGGCTGGCTTCGGGGCGCTTCCGCCACCTGTCTTAAGTTGAACTCAGTTGTTGAGCTCATGCAAATGTTGATTCTGTCATTATTCTACAGCCACTACATTGTGCAATCAACACTTACAACACAATCATAAGTTAAAGCAAAAAAAAAAAAAAGTTATCTGACAGAGTTATTATTTGCATCCAATAATATTCTGGGTATCCAGTGCTTCATAAGAAACATGGTTTTGCATTTTATTTTGCAGCACAAACTGAATCCTTGTGGACCAGCTTTTTGCTCTTCACACTGAGTCCCAAACATGCTGTTGGTGACACACTGGGGGAGGAAAACAAAATCAGTGGTGGGACACTTTTGGGTGCTGTGTGAACATAGCATAGTTTTCCCTAATGATAGCTCCTCTCAAGCTACATGCTGTCAGGGCAGGCCTGCAGCCGACAGGTAAGAGATAAGATAAGAAACTGTTTATACAGCAAAGGCAGAATAAATCCCATGGTAAGGACCTCACAGTGGCCCGGTGTGTCAGACTGCCAAGTTGGCCTGATCTTTGTCAAGGCGTGGGGGTGTTTTTTGCCCTGCTGTGGGTAGCAGCTAACCCTGCAAAACAAATACCACCTCTCCCATCAAGGCTCATCCTCTTCTGTCTCTATGGCCTTCATAGCGAGCGGTTAAGGAGAGCCCTCACCTGTTTCTCAGTGGCGGAAACCTCTCCAGTGTTCAGCCTGCTCTGTTCTATTCTTCCTTTCTTTCAGTGCTGCATGTAAGATTTTTCCGCTAGATAATCTAAGAAAACTGGGTTAAATGTCAAGGCTGTGATGTGTGGGTGCATCCAGGAAAATGTCTGGCCTCATTGTATACGGTGTGTCATTAATGAAGTTGAAAAAAATGCAGATGTATTCACTCTAGAAAGCTGTTGAATAACCATACGAATATGGATGAGTTTCTGCATTTGCCTGGCAATCAAAAAGATAGGGCGCTGCATGTGTCGGCTCAGAAAATAGGAGTCAATCAGAAGTGGTGCAGACACCGTGGGTGTCTCTTACTCTTTCAAACTTGGAAACATTAGAGGAAGCCACTTCGACAATAAATGCTTTAAAGACACAATAGAGAATACATGAATTCATTTGCTAAGGAGGTGATTTCTCTATTCAAAGACTAAGTGTGGGCTGATTGCAGCTGCACAATGAATAATCACATCCTTTAAATCAAATTAAACGGGTGGGCTTTCCAGAGACTTCATTCTTTAAAAATCTCATTTAGATCTTTATTTTTGTGCACGTATGATTGACAGTGGACAGAGGGCTCAACATATATGAGGTAAGGTAAGGTAAGGTAAGGCAAGGTAACAGTAATAATTGCCTTAATCAGGCCACAGACCTCCATCAGCAATGACTGGAGTGGATTTGATTTGAAAAGCACCGGCTGATTGGGCACTCATGGTGCATGAGGCATGCTCTGTTCTTTGTATTAATATCCATTAGCTATTGATTGGCTGGTGTGACAAGAGGAAATAGAGAGACACTTGGAATAAACGCTGTAATAGAATTAAGTACCCATTTTTTTAAAAAGTTTGTTTCAAAAAATATTTGTGGAAAATTCACTTAATGGAACATATTCATATTCACACAATCATAAAGTACGTAACTGCAAAAAGAGGGAGGGACCTGTCAATAATTTGATTTCTTAGGACATCAAAACAAACGTTATCACTTGTTTAAATGAATGGGCATGGTCCTTCAGTACTGTACAAAACGCGGTGTGATGTCTTCCTGCTAATGCTGTTCTGCCACATCTCTTTTGAGTCTGTGTTGCAGGCATACTGTCTAAAGTTACCCACTGGAGTGGCATGATGTCCTCATTGTTCAGTTCTGTGTAAAAATGTAAAGCAGACATAAAGAACAGACTCTGTTGCAGCCCTGTGAGACAGTCTCATTGTAAAAAAGACTTGTGTTTCCATTTGGCTGCTTACATGTACCTAAATGCATGAAAAAGACTTTGCACAGGGAAGGTTAACAGCAGAGCTGAGGGTTGAAAAGAGAGATCACTTCATGTAGTGATGTGTCCTCGTATTTAAAATCCAGACTCAAACTGAAACCAACACAAAGTAGCCTCCACAAAACCTCGCTCCAAATATAGGTAATGTGAATACTGACTTGCAGTATATGCAGATTTATAGTATAGGTTATTACAGCACATGTGGATATACCCTCTGATTAGGTGCACAACCTGGTCTCTCTAGGTAACCAGGTTACTTAAGTGCATGGAAATCCCTGCATGTCTTTATTGTTCCTGCTGTGCCAGAAAGCACCATACTGCCAACAGCCAGATATCAGTCCATACAGAAGTTGCAAAGAGTCATGGTAGTCATCAATCCGGTACCATTAAAGACACAAAGCCAGAACATTTTAAATGCCTCCGAATGGTCTATACCAGCATCTCAGTTCTGACTTGCTATTACACCACACACTCCACTGCAGCTGGGGAAATCTTGAGAAACCACTTCTTCCTTCAGAGCAAATCAAAGTTCACTGCAATGCACGGCGACAATAAAACAACAGAACAGCACACTCAAAGTGAGCTACTGTCACACTGAAGAACAATGGACGAAAGATAAAAGCATTTTTAAATAAGGATCTCGGTAAGTCATCTATAATAATTGTCTGCATCGCCTTCAATGAGATAAAGGGAGATGAAGCAAAAGGAAAACGTCAAGCTGGCCAGCATCACCCTTGAATAAAGCCAAGCTAATTCGGGAACTAAAACCCCTGGATGCTTCATTTTCTGATGACTCACATCCGAGCCCAATTAACTGGATATTTGATGAGCAGAACGGCTGCACCAAATACCTAAACATAAAAGAAATTAATCAAGATGATTTCTTCCCCTTCCAGATTAAAGTCAGGCAAGTAAATTGACATTTATTTTCCAGCCAGGGCTATGCTTCCATGATTTAGTGCAAAAATACAAGGAACAAAAAATGCCTTGGGGCCACAGAAATGCAACATATTGAAAATTAAGTGGAGTGCAACTGAATGCTTTTGCACTTTGCTGCAAGTTATAGTAAAATAAAAATCAATTTAAAAAAATGCTGTTTAAATCTTGGTTGCGGTTTGTGGAGCTTGGTAAATCTTGCATATGCACTGAGCACACTGAGTGCTTTCATTATATATTTATTGGAACATTAGAGTAAGACACAGTAAGCAATACAACCCAAACAATAAAAAACCTCTGGGATATGAATTTTTGTGTGTACTAAAACATACACACAAGAGGCGCACATGCAGAGCGCACCCAGCACCCAACTTATTCCCAGCAACATATCAAACTGATCGGCAAATACAGAAAACGGTCAACTGTCTTGATGCATTTTGATGAACGATAGCTGTAGCACTAATATTACTGACAACCACGTTGCCTTTCCTATGATGACTTCATAAAAAAGTCAGCTTGCATTTTGCCATTTTAATGCTTTTAATGTGAAGCTGCAGCAGTAGGAAATGTTTGGCTTGCATTAGTGCCAACCTAATACAATGCTCTAATGATACTGAGCGACATTAACAAATATCTTTTCTTGCAAAATGTCTTCTGTAATTGGTAACACCAGTGTTGTCATGAGTTTATCAACTGCTGGTAAATTAGCCCTGCCTTAAGAATATCTACACAAGGCGCTACAAGAGTCATTCAGGATTCAAGCCACCAGGATAATGACCTTTATTCCCTGTTGAAGTTGGGAAGAAGGTACCACGTACACCAGGCCTACACTGACAGGCTCAGGAAGTCACCATGTACATATATTTATAACTTTTCCTAGTCTATTTAAACTCATTTTAATGCAAAAATTAAAGGAACTGGCAGGATAACGTTTCACCTGAATTGTACCTTACCTAATTATTTTTGACAAATAGCATCGATTGAAATCTGGGACAAACAAAGACAGGAAAAGAAGCAAAGAAGTCCAGAATAAACAGATCAATGTGCTTAAGTCTTGACCTGATATGAAGCCACTGAACTGTGCTGCTCCATGCATGAATCTCCCAAAACAATGTCCTTGATGGCAGCAGTGCAAGTACCTAGTTCTTGGCATGACTATACTGTAGACGGCTCCAGTTCCAGCTCCAGGATGAAGAGAGATGTATTTATGATTTTCATAGCATCCATTATTTGCACAGGGGTAAAGAAGTGTCATGAAATATTCATTAGGTGTCTGATGTCATTTCATGTAGAGAGAAAGGGAAGGTAGAGATGTAGGAGGAAAGAGGAAATGGTGCAAGTAGGGACCACAAAAAAAACCCAAACTGAACACGTAGAAAGGAGGTAGAATGTGTCAGCGCCTAGTTTTGAGTGATGCCTCTTTTTATTAAAAACACCAATGGGGTTTCCATACAGAGCTCTGGATGAATAAGCAGGGAAGCCGAGTTGTGATTCCTTGTACTCTGCCGTCTCCCTCTTCAAACTCAAATGCCTCTCATCTTCTTATGGCTTCCCCCTCTCTCTGACGTCAACCTCCTCCACTGTTTACCGCACCCCGGGGGTTGGGGCTGCATGGTTGAAGGGGTAAACACCTACTTGAATGTATATGAGACACTGCAGATGACAATCCTGTTTCAGGGCATCTATCAGCTACTTCTGCAAGTGACAGCATTTCCTGTGAGGAGCTATGCATCTTTATTTAAGTCAGAACCAAAACAGATACTTAATGGTTTGGCTAGTTCAAACTGGCTGACAGGCATGTGTACTTCTGAAACCAAAGGTTTTCGGGCTCCGGTTTAAACAAAAAAAAAAAAAAAGTGTCCACACGAGTGGTGTGATTAAAAAATATGATATCGGAAAGGCCAATCAGAGGTCAGAGTCAATAGGGAAGTGTGGAAAATAAGAACAACCCGATCCCCAAAATAGCACGAAACAACCTTACCCTTCTTTCTTTCTTTCTTTCTTTCTTTTTAACCAACAATGGCGAATTGAGGCAGGGGAGAGTCATTCATGTGGACAGATAGCAAAGTAGAATTGCTCCTCAAAGTAACAAACGAATACAAAGTAGATAAAATACAAGAAAATGTGGATTGGGAATCTGTTCAGGCAAAGTATGCCGATAGTCAAGCTTCACTGAGCAGTACCGTGAAACACACTCACAAATAAAGTTAGCACCAGCATGTTTGTTTGGTCTGCCATTTCACTAGCTATTCACCGTCGCTCTCACATCAAACAATGGAGACAGGTAATAAAATACTATGGTTATCCTATCTACATGCAACCGCTGGCACCAGAGTCTTCCAAAAACTTCACCCTGGACTCCGGTTTCAAAGAAACGCGGTTTCGAGGGCCCAAAAGTGCGGTTGCGTGTGGCCAAACAGCCAAATCGCATAGAATAATACACGGTTTCAGAAGTACTAGGCCTAAGAAATGAGACACCTCTTTAAGACCCTGTGACATCATCAGTCACTATCGTCATCATCATCGTCAAAATGATTCAATCCCCATTCAAGTTAGCGGAGGGTTAAACCAGAAGTTAGCCACTCAACCAGCAAAGTCTCTGGTGTGCCTACCTTCCTGGTCCAATGATGTCAAAGATCAGGGTAATCTTACATCTGGGAAGTCAAACTTCTTAGGCTTCACCCGCCACTGAGCAACCTTTGTAAGAAAGAACAGGGGCCGCCTGAAAAGCTATATATCCAGTTCTCTTATACATCTATGGATAAAGATAAAGCATGCACTCGCAATTTGTTCACAACTTATGTTATACAGTATCAGTTGATAAAACAAGTCATCAAATAAAAAAGAACACTGTTTAATTACTTGTAAGCTAACGTTAGCAACACGTGCTCCTGCTCTGCCAGTGTGCACTGATATTAGCGGAGTGGTAACAAGTGCAGCAACTTCACTGCTGGATTTAGCTAAATTTCAGCCATCATATGGGCCATAGGGAAATCCAAGTGTAGGACTGTCATGCATAATTTTTTTATTTTCACTTTTTTTATGCATTAAACTAAGATTATTTATTAACGAAGACATTACATTTGTGGGCCTCTTTTGTTGCTCGTGAGGCCATTTTGCCGATGAGCTGTCATAACACTCAGTTTGGAGTGAGCCTCCAAAGAACCTGTTTGGAAGGCCATGTAGCCCAAACACTTTGACACTCTGCTCTACCCCTCTATCCAAGGTCTGAAATTCACACCAACCAAGCACCAAATGAGGGTAGAGTTTCAGTTTGGCAAGTAAATCTCACAAGGCTATCCACCTTACTCGCAGGTAAATGTCTGTACCAGATAGTCAGGTATTTAAAAAGTATACTCTGAACTAAGAGTCTCTACCACATTTAAGTGTCATTCACGGTCACACTGCATCTGTCCTCTGCTGTCTGTCTGTGTCGGAGGCAAGTCTGACACACACAGCAACAGGACTTCAGGGTGCATTCAGGTGCACCTTATAAACTGACACATTTTGGTAAATTCATTATCACTTGCCGTCGGTCTGCTCCTCGCGACCGTTATTTTGGCCTGTTGATTTTTTTCATATACCAGTCCCCTTGGCCAGTGAGTCAAGGGTTAATTTCGGATACTGCCTCCATCACAACAACAATCAGGACACCCTACCCTTAGACGTGAACAAGCATAACAGAAGGGTTTGGCCGAGTGGAGGGGGCAAGAGTTGTCTTGGGATTGAGCAGAATATTATGGGTACAATACAGTTCTGACTCTGCAATATATTTCACTATAATGCAAGTCTTTGTCCTTTTGATTCCATTTTACCTGTGTTGAGCCTATCCTGAGCCAGCAGCCAGGCAAACACTGGCTCCACCTCCAGCCTGTATGTAAGCCACCAACCATGTTTCTTTGCATTTCAACAACTCTGGATGAAACATGTGGTTATATAGCTATGGTTAAGAAAAGATCATGTTTACATTTAAAATACCCGGTTTTAGTACCACAATTACAACTAAAAATGTCAAAGATGTCTCGCTAAAAAACACCCAGTTTTCTTGCCTGTTGGTCACAACAGTGATCTGTAGCTTGGCAGTCATCTCGCCTCGGTGTCACGCCATCCACCATCCTCTCCACTTCCCCATGACAAACTGAACTCATGTACATGTAATCAGAGCTACATAATTTTAGAAACATTGATATGACACGTCTGAAACATGCAAATCCAATCTGTTGTCTTGACGTATAATGCCAACATTTTCTTTTGACAACTGAGCTGAAAGAAGCGACTCTATATGTAATGAAGAGGGTTATTAACGACGTCTCTGTCAGTGTATAAAGAGGTTCTATCCTTACATACAAGGACAAGCTTAAGTGGTTCTATGCAGCCTGAAAAGAACACTATAATGGATTATAATGAGGGTCATTAGAATATGTGTGTGTGTGTGTGTGTGTGTGTGTGAGAAAGAAGACAAAAAAACAGTGAGATAGAAAGTTACCATAAAAGGTTGTGTGGTGACAGAGACTTGGGGTGAAAGGTACTGGGCTACTACAAGCACCAGATTCCTCCCCTACATATAAGCTATCTCATCTTTGAACTGGAAAAAACACCAAATGCTGCAAGCAGTGAAGATGCTACTGCAATCATCTAGACTATATAATATGTGTGTGCTTGAGCAGATCACGTGGAAGCTCCCGGATTACATATTTGCATGTTTGTGTGTTTATTTGGCCACAGCGGCGAATGAGAGTATTCACACCAGAACGAAAATTACACAGGCCAAGCCAAAGCCAACCAAGTCTCAAAAACATTTTCATAATGATATCACCCCCTCCCACACACATCCACCTGGCTGCTTCATAATTCAAAAGAGGGACTTTCTTTTTTGAGGGTTTGGCAGCTCAGGTCACATAAAAGCAGCTGCAGATTTAATGGGGGCACCACAGAGCTCTGTGGATGTCTGAAAGTCAGAACACAGTGTGAAACAGCTCCAATACAGGAACAAATCTACTCAGTGACAGAGACAGAGAGGCTAATGACCCTATAAGCTCTGGCCCCGGCATAGTTTATGCATTCTGCCAACAGTAGTTGTACACATGCTGCTCTCGTACAGACCCGGGTCCAGCAACCACAATAAGGCTGAGGCATCTGAGATTTTTGCTTGTTATTTATGTGATCTATGCTCCCACAACAGCCCACAATGACAGAAATGAGCACAAACAAGGTGCGCTTCACTCACAAGCAGAAATGTCAACGAACAAAAAAATGCACAGTCGCCACCGTGATGTAACACTTGCTGAAATAAAATGGATCATCAATATGTTGTAGTTTCTATACAGCGTCTCTGCCGCAGAATTGAGCTGTTTGCGTTTAACAACAACCGGTTACTTTCTGTGAGAGAAGAAGAGTTGAGTCACATCTATTAGACTTTCTTCATGAGTGGGATAAACAGTGCACCTGTTGCTTTAGCGATTCAGCTCCTTAGATGTGCTAATCATTGCTGCCTAGGGAAAGTAGCCCTGATAGGAGTCTAGCAGCTGTGGATATGATGTGTACAGTTCACTATGGAGAACGCTAATGGCTACTAATAACACAGTGTTATTATTGGGTGGGAAAAAAAAAAACATGGGCAAAGAGGACAGCCCTGCTGGGGCCCCCAAATGGTGACAATTATTAAGCAGGGAAAACAGCAATAACAAGATATGCCATTTTGGGTGTCCTCTGTCTCCCATTAAGATTGTTGTGGCAGTAAATAGCAGGTAAATTGGTCTCTTCAGGGTCTTTGGGAATGCATAGTGGACTAATGGCTGGTGTGGCTGTCTGCTGCCTTCTGATACAGTTGTGTAAATATCCCAATTAATTTCTGTTAATGTTGAGGCTACATTCCCTGCTCAGTTAAAAGTCAACAGCCGCATTCTAGGCTTTACCTCAACACAGCAAACATGACTATAATATAAAAAAGAGCTAAGAGAAAACTAGCTGGAGAAATGTTAAGAGGAGCATTAAAATGCTTTCATTGCAATACTTTCATTGCAAATTAGAGAGATAGTGTCGAGAGAAATGGAACGACAGCAGTGTGCAAAGGCAACAACACCGTTAAGTGGAGGACAAAGAGTCCTTCCTGTTTCTTTTAAAACTGGGATCGATGCTACAAGGAACAAGGGTCAATATAAATTTGGTGAAATAAAAGCTAAATGGTCCTGAGAAACCAAGACTTGTTGACACCACTTCCAGGCTATTTAATTAAAGCAGCAGCTCCCACCGCCATATACTTGTGATGTCAGTCTATGCATGACTAAAAAGTCAACCAAACAGCTGGGGGAAAAAAGTTCACAGGCAGGACAGCAGACATTTTTGCCTAACATTAGAAAGGCACCTGTCGCTTTGTTGGTTTTCCTTCCCTTCCGCTAGTGCAAGACAGATTGCACTATGCATAAAAGAGTGCCCCGACTCTTATCCATGCTGCTCAACAGAGTATAGCAAATCTGTGTAAATGGCTGTAAACGTCAAAAGGGCAACCGTGTTTCAAATGGACTTAAGTTACCACACATGGTTCTGTGCCTATTCTGGGTTTTAATAGTATCTCTATGTTTTTATTTTTTGAATGTTTGCTTTGGGAAATCAGTGTATATATATATATACACTCACCAGTGATTTTCTTTACTCTTTATTCTCTCTTTAGGCTTGTTGAGGAGGTAGTGAAATGAAAAAAGCCAATTTCAAATGAATCTCTAAAACCATTTTGATTATAATCTCTCCTGTGAGTGTGAACATGCTACTAAAAGCTTGTTTCAAGAGTGAAGAAATCAAATTCGCATGAAGTAAAGATTGCTTGTCCTGTTGCAATCAAACCTTTGGAAATGAGTTCAAATAATGTTCCCTTCCTCTACGCTGGTGTGCAGACGCTTTGAAGCACTGTGAATTTCCATCCAAACATTTATTTGCCTGTTGACATACAGTAACATGAAGACGCATGACATGGCTTCTTTGTTTGAAGCTGAACTGAGATGTCGATGTCAAGGATGCATTTTCCAGGACTTGGCTTCAAGGGTTGGTGGGGGCAGCACGTTGCTACCGCCACCAGTTCCAACATTGAAAGAGGGGACCAAAAAAACCTCAACTGTGATCATTAATTTTGTCCACCTGCCTGGCTGCTGGAAATGAAAACAGGCTGGCAAGATGAGGGCCCGGAGGGCGAGAGGCCCAGAGTGGGCATGTGTCTGCCTGTCATACATTGGCTGGACCTGCATCAGTCAGTGCTGTCATAGTGCCTACTAAACAGTGGCAGGCAATGACAGAAGTATGAGAGAATAAGGGGAAAGAGCAAAAGAAGACTGCCAAAATGTGCAGTGGGGGTGTGACATTGTCAAAGAAAATGTATGAAATGTGTACAGGTCTTTAAAATACTTGCACTTTTTATTAGCAGGGTTAGAGGGGACTCCTCTTTATAATGTTTTGTATTGTTAACAAGCTTTTGAGAAATTACAGAAAACTGACAAGACAATGATATCTTGAGCAGCACATGTTTTAAAGGATAGGTATCAGCCAAAATAAAACCAACTAAATTCTGGTCTTCTTTGTCTGTGCCTGCTCGTGTCGCAGTACTGCTCTGCTCTTACAACAGCCCACAGTGTGAGAATGTTGCTCGTATATGGGAGTGACAATTAGGGTGTTTTGCTGTGAAAAATCATTTGGGGGCACTAGTGCAAGTGACTCGGAATTCAAATGTCAGACTATCAAAATAAACAAATTCGTTTAGCTGCAACTCTGGCACTCTCCTAGGGCAGCAGAGTACAAAACATTCAGCTAGCTTCTTATTTTTAGCCTGCGCTTCGAGGTAAAGTTGCCAGCTGGGGTCACATGCGTTGCCAGCAGGAGCTCATACTGTATATCTGTAACTGTGCAGTACCTGCTGTACAACTGTGTGTACACTGAGCATCTCTGTAGTTTCAACAACTCCAACAAGGTAACACTTAAACTTTAATTCTTATCATATCAATAATTTAAGCAGATCAATTCAGTAGTCTCGAACCAAGGTTTGTAGAACTTGAATTAATTAGCTTGTACTGTTATTTTCATGTGCCAGACACATTTAATGCTGCTCTGTGAATATATGTATCAGACTGGACTCTGTATTGGCGTGTCTCAATTTTTAAAGGACTCAGAACAGGGGCCAAAATGACATGATTGAGATGTTCCTCACAATAAAATACACTTAGCTTCCAGTTTATTATGTGCACTGAGCTAAAACTAATGCAGTCTTACACAACAGTCCTGCTTTTGAAAAGCATCACGCTATACCAACAATTGTTTCTATTATTCTGTCCAGTTTATTCATATCAATACGGTTGATATTGGGACCACCGCTTTGTACAGGACAATACAGTTAAAAAAAGCGAACATTATAATCTTCATGACAGAAAGATATACAGCAGGACTGTTGTTATTTATTGGGCTGCATTTTTATAGCTAGGTGTATACTTAACAAACTGGAAACTATATGTTACAGTGTCAATGTGACCCTGTCCTGATATACTATTTCTGATAATCAGTCTCAATTTCTATATGCTAATCTTTACATGCCATTTGTAATAGGTAGGAGTCAGACACTATGATTTCTTTGCCCTCAATGTAGCAGCCCGCTCAGCTGACCTCATTTGTGGATCCACATTCTCTTTAATGTGGTGCTGCCCTGCAGAAATGGGGTCTAGCTCATAAAAATCTAAGGTTTACAGGGTGACTCTGAAATTGAGCGTAACACAGCTCAGTGCAGCCATGATCTACCCCTCTGCTGAGTCTACGTGTGAGCAGAGTGCATAATAGACACTTGCTCGGTTATTATGCTGTATCATTAGTACGGTCAAATGACAGCATGCCAGGTTCTTCTTTGATAAGTTTATTCTGGAGCTGCTGTCCTGGAGATGACAAAGGTTTGTCTGTGAAGGGGGCTAATAACATTAGCTGACAGATCAGGAGGCAGCCTGAACAAGCCAAATAATAAAAACAACATGAAATCAGTCATGCTATTACCTAATCAGAGTTCTCTTTATCATAGAAAGAAAAAAAAAAAAACAGAGAGGAAAAAAAAATCAACCTTTTTCTGTGCTTGCATAAACACAGCCATTATCTGGGTAAATAATTATTCACAGTGTGTGTGAATGTTGATTACAGCTTCCTCCTGTTGTGTGTAATAGGAGGGAGACATTCACTCATCAAATATGGATGAAATGGATGTTGATGCTTTCCATCATGGCACTTAATCATGGCCTTCAGTAAACGGTAAGGGCAGGCGGGATGTGATATGGCGACTGTAACTGATTGGTAAACACTGGCTGGTTTGCCTGCTCTGTATGTGGAGGCAGTAAGAGGCAATGATTGTGTTTAAGCTAAGCAACTCAAAACTCTTTAAACACTAAGGTATGGCTCATGACAAACTTTGTGTGAGTGTGTGAATACAGCTCTTGGCATGTCAGCACATTTTTGAAAGTTAGTGTTGGGGAGTTTGTCTGCAAATTCTGTATCAGCACATGTAAAATGTTAATGGAAACTCTGACTAATTTTAAGGAGGGAATATATAAACTCTGGTCTTTGCTTTTGCATAGTGCTGTGACAGGCTGCCACAGTGGTGAAAAAGCTGACCTCAGGTGACAGTCATCTGCACTTTTGTCCACATGCTGTGCTGCCATCCTGTGTACACAGTGCTGGGTGCACTGACACTCGCAGACCTACAATCGCCTTACTTAGCAATATGTTTATCACCCTGCCATAGATTTCCTCTCAAACTGAATGATGAGCTGGAGCCAGCTGCAAACAGGCACACATCCAATTATTGCACGAGTTTAGCATGCAGGACTCATCGACCCGCAGAGCGCAGACAAACAAAAACCACAGACAGGGAAGGAGGGGGAACGAAAACCCTGTATAACCAGAGCGACTAACCCCTTGATCCTCACTTGATCTTCGCTTGTCTTCAAAAGGTAGGATCAGTGTCAGGCTAAGGTCAGAAAGTAAAGGCAAGGGGGCCTATAGGGAGAGGGGATGAGTTTCAGCCCTGAACCACAAGATAGATCAAGTTCAGGCAGGGGACAAATTGGCAAGTAGAAGGAAAAAGAGGAAATGAGGGGTATTTTGGATCACAAATAAATGTGGAAAGAAAACCTGGCTGTATCTGGGCTGATGGATCAAATCTGAGTGGCTACCTAGCACCATATGCAAAGCTGCCAGAAGCCTAAGGGTAACAGAGCTCCTCCATTACCACATCCTACAGTCTACTTTCAAGGAAATACAATCCGGCAGCATTAAAGAAATAAAAACCATACTATAAGATAGCACAAATCTGTCTTGGAAACATAAATGTGCAGCTTGTTCCTGAGTAACCACAAAGTTTCACTCTCGCTCGATGTTTTGAAAAAGTGCACCAGCAGTAACACATAACACAGAAAGCGGTCTCGAGTAGCTAATTACTATGCAGGAATAACTAATGCTTGCTGAATGCACTGGTGTTTATTTTAAAAAGCCATTACGTAAGGTAATGAATATGCGTAGACTCTGGGGGCCAGCGGCTCAGCAAGCTCAGTGTTTACTCTGCTTTAAAAGGGTGCTGCTTGCATTTGGGCTCATTATAAGCTGCTCTGTATTCAGGGTAAAAGTGGTTGATAGTAATTCAAGGATTTGTGATGTATAGACTAAATTAGGGCAGTGATTTACGAAGGATGCGCAGCTGACTGCTGTAGAGAAGTTTTCAAATTCGTTCCTGATTGAAAGGACTGACCTGCAGTTTACCTGGGAGGAAAAGCTTCCAGCGAGAATAGACCACATGGCTGATTTTCTTTGTATTGCCTTTGATAAGCTGTTGGAGGCCAGTTTTCTCACAGTGGACATATGCAAGTGTGTGAATCACTTTTATTTGCCTCTTTGTGCTACACTTCATGAATGTGTGTGAATATATTGGCTCAACATACTTAAGTGTCACGTCTGCCTGCCTTATTCTACAATCAGAAGACGGTAACCGAGACAACTAGAATTATCGCCTTGTGGTTGTATTCCTTCGCTAACCAGTCAAGTCACAGTTACAGTTTAGAATCATGTCTGGGAAACCACAGATGCTTTGCGCACATCTTCACCCCAGCAGCACAGAAGATCTTTATAATCACCATAGTCTCAAGATTAGTGTCGCCAATGCAGTATCTGACCAAATGTCTTCCCATTCTGTTATTGTTTGTTATAGTTATGACACTAAATAATGTCCAGAAGAGATTTTTTTGCTGAACATTATGATGTCACAGTGAAGTTGACTTTTGACTTTTTGGATATATGATATCATCACTTCATCTTTTTATCATATTAGACATTTGTGTAGATTTTGTCATAATTTCAGTATGAATTATTGAGTTATGGTCAAAAAAATATTTTGTGAGGTAATAGTGACCTTTACCCTAACCCTCCGTTAATCTTAACCCTAACCGTCAACCACCAAATTCTGATCAGTTCATTCTTGAATCCAAGTGGGCGTCTCTGCCAAATGGAAGAAAATTCCCAAAAAGCTTTTGTGAGATATCATGAGAATGACACAGGCTAGGGTTGGGTCAGTATGAGGAGAAAAAAAAAAAAAAAAAAAAGGGTCCGGTTTTTGTGAAAAAAAACAAAAAAAAACAAAAAAAAAAAACGCATCAAGTTGGTAATACCAGATTTTCGCCACTTGGGGGCGCAACTGACTCATTTAAAATAAAAAACGACCTTAGGACAACAGAGTGACAGTAACAAGTTGTTTCTTTTATTCCTTACCAATAAATTTTGCAGCTTACTCAATCAGTGCAAACAAGGTTCGCCTCCTTCGTCTGGCTCAAAGCCAAAGCGTTGCCATAGTGGCGCATTCCTTGATTTTGTCGAGACTAAATTGTCCGCCATTATCGACTCCCCGTCACTATTAAACAAACTCCAGGCTACATTAGAGGCGCATGTGCACTCGCACATCCTAGCTCAGTCCCCGCCCCAGCCCCTCTCTCTCCTGCTTGCTGTGCACTTGGTGAAGAGGCAGACACAAGTGCTCACAGACTCGGGCGTACTATAAGCGGAGCGGACTACGTGTAAAAATGTCTGTGAAAAATCCCTGTAATGTGATAAATACATGCTGAACAGTCTTTTGTGTGACACTGGTGCGCGAAGCGAAGTCCGCGCGGTTGTGCTTTGCACGCACAGGGCTTGCGTACGTCCACTTTTACCGGGCGGACCTCCGCGGCATCCACTCCGCGTACGTTCTGCCCAAGTATGTGGTCCAGTTGGTCTCAAAAAATAAAACCCGGTCCAAGACGGAGTATCGGACCGAACTGGTATTACCGAGAACCGACCCAACCCTAACACAGGCAAGGTCACAGTGACCTTTACCTTTGACCACCAAAGTCTAAACAGTTCATCATTGAATCGAAGTTTGTGCCAAGTTCAAATACATTCCCTCACAGTGTTCTTAAGCTATCATGTTTACAAGAATGAGACAGATGCAGGGTCACAGTGACCTTGATCTACGACTTCCAAAATCAAATTAGTTCATTGTTGAGTCCAAGAGGACATTTGCGCCAAATTTAAAGAAATTCCCTCACGGTGTTTTTGAGATATCCTGTTCACAAGAATGGACAACCCAAAAACGAAATGCCTCCAGCCACGGCTATCGCCGGTGTGGAAGCATAAAAATGTCTGACCATGGTAGTGATGGGTATAATGCTGGGTTTACACTGGATGAAGAAGGGCCCCAATCTGTTAATTATCACGCAGCCACCCATCTGCAGTCGCCTGGCCATTCACACCAGCAACAACGCATTGCTCCACACCAATCAGAAAAAGATTCTGCTCTCTGCTCTGTTTAAATCACATGTAGAGCTATGTTTCTGTTTGCTTGTGACCGTGTCTGTGAGTGTGTGTAATTTCATGTCTGTGAGGCTCTGCACGTCTCTTTCGCTCTCTGTTTAAACACAACTGACAAATATGTGGAAACCCTGAATATACAGTACAGGCCAAAAGTTTGGACACACCTTCTCATTCAATGCGTTTTCTTTATTTTCATGACTATTTACATTGTAGATTCTCACCGAAGGCATCAAAACTATGAATGAACACATGTGGAGTTATGTACTTAACAAAAAAAGGTGAAATAACTGAAAACATGTTTTATATTCTAGTTTCTTCAAAATAGCCACCCTTTGCTCTGATTACTGCTTTGCACACTCTTGGCATTCTCTCCATGAGCTTCAAGAGCTAGTCACCTGAAATGGTTTTCCAACAGTCTTGAAGGAGTTCCCAGAGGTGTTTAGCACTTGTTGGCCCCTTTGCCTTCACTCTGCGGTCCAGCTCACCCCAAACCATCTCGATTGGGTTCAGGTCTGGTGACTGTGGAGGCCAGGTCATCTGCCGCAGCACTCCATCACTCTCCTTCTTGGTCAAATAGCCATTACACAGCCTGGAGGTGTGTTTGGGGTCATTGTCCTGTTGAAAAATAAATGATCGTCCAACTAAACGCAAACCGGATGGGATGGCATGTCGCTGCAGGATGCTGTGGTAGCCATGCTGGTTCAGTGTGCCTTCAATTTTGAATAAATCCCCAACAGTGTCACCAGCAAAACACCCCCACACCATCACACCTCCTCCTCCATGCTTCACAGTGGGAACCAGGCATGTGGAATCCATCCGTTCACCTTTTCTGCGTCTCACAAAGACACGGCGGTTGGAACCAAAGATCTCAAATTTGGACTCATCAGACCAAAGCACAGATTTCCACTGGTCTGATGTCCATTCCTTGTGTTTCTTGGCCCAAACAAATCTCTTCTGCTTGTTGCCTCTCCTTAGCAGTGGTTTCCTAGCAGCTATTTGACCATGAAGGCCTGATTCGCGCAGTCTCCTCTTAACAGTTGTTCTAGAGATGGGTCTGCTGCTAGAACTCTGTGTGGCATTCATCTGGTCTCTGATCTGAGCTGCTGTTAACTTGCGATTTCTGAGGCTGGTGACTCGGATGAACTTATCCTCAGAAGCAGAGGTGACTCTTGGTCTTCCTTTCCTGGTCGGTCCTCATGTGTGCCAGTTTTCAGCGCTTGATGGTTTTTGACTCCACTTGGGGACACATGTAAAGTTTTGCAATTTTCCGGACTGACTGACCTTCATTTCTTAAAGTAATGATGGCCACTGGTTTTTCTTTAGTTAGCTGATTGGTTCTTGCCATAATGTGAATTTTAACAGTTGTCCAATAGGGCTGTCGGCTGTGTATTAACCTGACTTCTGCACAACACAACTGATGGTCCCAACCCCATTGATAAAGCAAGAAATTCCACTAATTAACCCTGATAAGGCACACCTGTGAAGTGGAAACCATTTCAGGTGACTACCTCTTGAAGCTCATGGAGAGAATGCCAAGAGTGTGCAAAGCAGTAATCAGAGCAAAGGGTGGCTATTTTGAAGAAACTAGAATATAAAACATGTTTTCAGTTATTTCACCTTTTGTTAAGTACATAACTCCACATGTGTTCATTCATAGTTTTGATGCCTTCAGTGAGAATCTACAATGTAAATAGTCATGAAAATAAAGAAAACGCATTGAATGAGAAGGTGTGTCCAAACTTTTGGCCTGTACTGTATATTTTATCATTTATCATAGTCAGATAATTTATATCATTCAAAATGAATGATCAGTGGGTTTTCTTGCCAGATTTGGGTACCATCCTACGTCAAGTGTGAACAACCCAATCTGTTATCAGCGCTGAAAGCAAGCAGGCAACGCTCCATGGAAAATCGCAGCGCTTCCGCATCCTTCATGAACCCGGCGTAAGGCTATAGCAGTAGAAAGGGCAGGTACACTGTGGAAAGGTGAAAAAAGGAATGAAGCTGGAGGTGTATGGGACAGGAGCTAGGGCTTAGCATGGCTGCCACGTCCACTACTCTGACAACTAATTTGCCCTAACATTTCAGCAAAAAGGTCAGACAACCCTCTGCCCAAGTTTATGAATAGTGTATAGGGGCTCTGTCTGACGGAGAGGAGAAACAGTGAACAAGGCAGGTAGAAGGTCTCTTCATTGACTTGGCTTTGAGAGACGAGGGAGGCTGCTCTTGTCAGTGTCCAGATGGGAGCTGCTCTGTATCCTCTAAATCAGGAATGGAGTTCTGACCTTATCTTATTCAACTGGGCCACACGCTTAAGGCGCCGAATTGTTCAGCTTGCACTCTCTAGTGCCTGCAGATTTCAAAATAGGACCTTTGACAGCGGTAGAGAATTAAACAGTAAAAACACACACACGCAGGAAAGAATTCCTCGATTGTAATAAATTCTCCCTGCATGCAGACGCAATACCCTTAGGCAGTTTATGGTTATGCCTTTGGTCCTCCAGGATGTAAATAAATGTGCTTTCACACACTGCTCTATTTTCATATTTTAAGGGAACTAAGGCAACAGCAAATTCAGAGACTTCCTTCTACTTGTGGCACTGACTGAAGAGGAAGTGCGCTTCCATGTGAAGAGGCGGTGGACTCAATTTTTGCAGCCAGCAGTACTATCAACCTACACTGGTCCTGAGAGCCAGAGATATGGACAGGACATATACCACACCAAAACAGGATAGCACTGGCTACAATTTCTCCAGATGAATAATATTAACTTAGATGTAACACAACAAAATGAGACCCCACTCTCTCTCTCTCTGCTCATGTGGGATTATTCAACACAATCACAAAGCAGGCGAGTTGTGAGGAAAGCCTCACTGAACGGAGAAATGATAAATTAAGGACTGGAATGTTTAGCATCACAGTGCACAGTGTAATTCCTTTGAGAAGGAGCACACAGCCCTGCACAAACAGGCTTACGTTTACAGTACACTACAGGCTCTGCACATTAAGCTAAAAGATTAATGTTGCTAGTTTGTCCTCCCACATGTTACCCGTTTACCGTCTCCTGAGGTACTCGCAGGGTCACATGGCTCCAAAGTTACTCTTCCTTCCCAGCCATTCAGACCACGGTCCACATGAAAACACCCAATTCCCAGGATGCTTTCTGTCCAGATGGGCCGAGCCAGCGACACTTGTTCAATTAAAGGCATCAGGGGAGACCTAACCACTTCATTATCTGCAAGCTGGCCCCACATTGATCAGCCTGTCTGGGACCACTCACAGCCTGTGTGACAGCTTAATCTGGGCCCTGCACATGCACAAACTCCGTCTTTCACTCTCACACACACGCTCACTGACACGTACACACATAAACACACCGATACTCAATCTATTACAGAGTGATGTGGATATACTCTGGATTCTCCACAGGTGTGAGCATGTTTATTTGTCTGTCTCCAGTCAGCAAAAGAAGACAGAGCAAAAGGAGGAAGGACGAGGTTCTGGGGGATTGGATCGGTTTCATTCATTTCCAACTGTCGAGCCATGAAAACAAATGGCTGTCTTTCTTTGAGTTTCCTGGTGAAACCTGGAGAAATCAAATTGCTAGGATAGAGCTAAAGTCCCAATCTGGAGTACAAGCTTAGTGGCCACCTGTGGCACCTGGATTGGTACACCACTCGCTTTCTACATGTTCATGTTGCAGCACTGATGACTCAAACAATCCTGAAAATAAGACCGCCTGACCTGTTGATGCAGGAGTCATGGTCTGAATTTCTTATAAAAATGATTCAAAATACAGAGTTACCGTGGGTTTAAAGAACATTTCAATGAATGTTATTAATTCAAATATCAATAGCAATATGGGGCATATTCTGCATTACCTAGTTGCTGGGGCCTTGGGTTTAATGACTTGTTAGGCCATGTCTTACATTTAAAAGGAACCTGTCTGATTTTGTCGGAACATCAAGATGAGAAAAAGACGAACTTAAGACAGCTCACACTGACTGTTATGACCACCTTACACTAATCGATCAAGTTCACAGCAGCACACACCAACTGAGATAAATCTCAGGATTTAATTCCAACACTGTGACACTGAAAGTGCTTGTAAGTCATTTGGTGTAAGGCGCGCATTAGCTGATGCTCTGTCACAACAAGTATACTGTATAATATGTTAGAGACGTTGGACGATATAACAGAATGGTAGATACAGTATGTGCACACTGGTACAGATTCAGCAATACCGTATCTACCACAGGAGCAAATCAGGACTGGATTCTCACAAGATGTTGCGATTCATTAGTGATCTTGTGATCTCACCAATCCAGCTGCCTCACAAGGTAACGTGGTTTGGGGATGGAGGAGGAAAGTAAAACTGTAAATACTGAAACTTGTAACAAGTTTAATCTTGTCAGGAATCCTAAAGCTTTTACTTTAAAAGAACTTTACCATTTAGAGTCTTTTGTTTTTAACTTAAGTATATTTTTTTTGTTTGTATAGATGTTCTTAATAAAAGAAAAATATATCTAAATATGAAGACGAATGGCAAGGTTATTTTAAACCACTTCTTAAATGAATTTATAGAACAATTACTGTATCATTATCAGTGACATAAAATAACATATGCCTTGATAGAGGATTTTGGCCATATTGCCCAACCCCGGTGAAGACTACAGTTTCAACCACCCACCAACACACCCAGGGCTGAATGGACACATGGTGTGCATTTTCTGGATGACACTGGCTTAGTTGACAAAATGAAACCCTGGCCTTGCTCAACAGTCATTAACAGTGAAGTATCTAGGCCATGTCTCCTTCCACTGAAACAGCCCGCTGGTTTGATGCCTCAGCTCTTGAGATTTCCCCCAACTTCTACTCATCCTCACTCTATCGCTTCTCTCCCGGATCCTATCCCTACGTATTTATTTCTTCCTCTGTTTGTTCCTTCTTTCCTTTGCTCCTTGACCCCCATCTCCCTCCAGCCCCTGTCCTCCCTCTACTCCCTTCATTTCTACTTCTCCCCCTCCAAATGATCACATGCTGAGAAAGCAAGAAGGCCAGGCCTAAGCCAGCTCACTAAGTGAGCACTGAAGGTCTGTGGCATTAAAGCTCCTCCTCTCCGGCCCTCGGAGAATTGGAGAGGCGACAGATAAATAAATAAGACCTGTAGGGAGTGAGTCTTTATGGCAGCTGCTGCACAAATTTATGGTGTTTCTGATAACAACTCATCATAGCTGTTAGGCCACACTGACAGTGGAGAGAGAAAAAGCAGGGGACCTCTGTTGGTAGGGATGTTGTAAAAGGGATAGTTCAACTATTTATTTTTCTCAGAGATGTCCATTTTGTTTATCATAAACTAGTCTGCAACTGCACACAAGAGGCCAGGGAGAGCATGGTTTTATATCAGAGCCCTGAGTTGAGCAAAGCTGGCAAATAAATCCAGGGTCTGGCTTCTTCCCAAAGCTGATTTTAAATCATGATAATTGAAGCCTGATATGAACTTTAAAGCACAGACTGAGTTCACACCGGTTCACTACGGAGAAGACAGAGTTAGAGCTGTGATGCTCGCAGTCGCAGGGCAGCAAATATTAATCAAACATTGATGAAAACATTTTTTTTTGTGAAAGTTTTAATAAATGCCAAAGAATGAGCCAAAGAAACTTAAGCAAGACACTTTTATTTAATCAGTGGGGTGCAGAGCCTGGCAGGAGCCAGGCTGTGATAAATGAAAAAGTGCCTTGTTGTATAGTTCGTGTAAAAGATGACTTTGTAATTTTGTCAATGCAAGTTTGAAACCAGGAAGACTAATTTTTTCAGGGTGAGATGTCTAGAGCAGCAGAAACTCCTTATAATAATAATAACCAGAATAGTTGCCGCTCTGTGTTCTGCAATATAAGAGTACTGTTAAACACATTTTAATATGGAATGTAATGAAATGTGTTTGTTTTGTCAAGACATTTGCCATTTACACTTTACACCCAAATGTATTAAGTGTTAAGTTTTTAATTATGTAGTTGTGTAGATGACATAATGGCCTCCACAGACTAGAAATTGCTTTCAGACAGGTGTATATACTCAGTTTAGAGCAAAGCTTTAACAAAACTTTCATTACTTTCTTTATATGGTATTTAAAACAAGACTCTATGTAACCACAGTTACAGGATACAAAATTATGTTAATGTCTATTTACTTATTTATATTTGATGCAGATTTATCTCTGCAGCATATTTAAAAATTTGACCAAAGAGCAACAGCCACGTCTGAAGCTAAGTTCATGGATAGGGGAAGCTTTAACAGGCCCGGTCCTAATCTAGCAAAGTCTGGCTAAACCTGTGAATTCAGAGATTTGAGCTTGGAGTTGTTGCTGTAGACTTAATTATTGGCTTGAGTGTAAGAACACTAAACCCTAGGCTTGTGTCAAGTTGTCAACAACAACTAGTTATCCACATGTGAGAAGAGCAATGGACAAGTTTGTTCAGTCTCTTAACACACACCATCTCTTGTATTAATTGTGTCTCTAAAACAAGAGACATAATTAATGAGGAAAACATATACCTGGATTATTAAATCAGACACTGTGTCTGCTTGAGCCCAAAGGTATTTTTGGATTTAGGAGATTTGACTGCTTTTGTATGTGTTTTTTTTTTAAAGCATACACAGTTTAAATACTTTTATCCTTCTTGTAAATCAAGTGCTTCTAGCCCTGGATTACCATTATCAGCAAAAGCTAACAAATCTTAAAATTAGAGTTTGTTTTAAATCAATTTACCTGTCAAACCACACAGTCTTTTAAACTACAACGAGAATTACTGCCCAGTGGTTGTGTGCCTCCACAAACCGGCCAAGTTGGATTTACACTTTACATCCATGTTTGTAAGAACAGGGATGCTTCACACACATCTTCACTATACTCACTATAGTCACTATACTAATTCAGTATCTGACCCAATATCTCCCCTCCCTTGAGTTATGACACTTAATAACAGCCGGATGTGTTTTTGCAGAACATTATGATGTCACTATGAAGTTGACCTTTGACGATTTGGATATATACTTTCATCACTTCATCGTTTTATCATATGAGACATTTGTGTGAAATTTTGTCAGTATTAGCATATGTTTTGTGAGGTCACTGTGACCTTGATCCTTGGGTCCAAGTTTTTTTATTTTTATTTTATTCAACCTATATTTAACCAGGTGAAGTCCCATTGAGATTAAAAATCTCTTTTGCGAGGGAGACCTGGCCAAGACAGGCAACAACAATAAACAATAAAAGCAGTTCCAGACAGAACAACAAAAACAACAATACAGGGAATTAAACATATTGATGTTTTTGTTGTTCTGTCTGGAACTGTTTTATGCCAACTTCTAGGAAATTCCCTCAAGGCCTTACTGAGATATTATGTTCATGAGCGTGAGATGGACGCATGGTCGCGACTGTCGACCACCAAATTCTGATCAGTTCATTCTTGACTCTAAGTGGACGTTGGTGCCAAATTTAATGAAATTTGACCAAAAAGAAAAACCACAATGCCTCCAGTCATGGCTGTTGCCAGTGCAAAGGCATACCAACCAGTTTATGATTATTTCTGTATCAACAATGAGAAGAGTAAAAAAACAAGCTGGTACATCTATACATTTCTGTGTTGCAGTATATTACGCAAGATATGTTAAAAACACAACATGTGTAGACATCACAGATCAGGCTTTGAAGAGTAGAGCTGCAGTCAGTGGTCTGTGTTAAATGTTTTCCCATTGCCTGCTTTATTCACAGGAGGGTCAAAGGTTAGGATCAGCTACAGTGCAGCAACCCCTCAGCTAGTAGGGATGCAATGTCTTGCTGAAGGACATTTTGGCAGCTTGCCTCAAGTGTTTACTGACAAAAGGTTTGAACTTGGGTTAAAGGCATTGTTTAGCTGACTTCACATCACTGTGCAATTGTCTGGACTAATAGAAATGCTTTGGTTTGCTCTTATTTTCCACTGAGATAGCAGGTAAATGCCATAAATGCATCCATCAAAAGCCAGCAATCACCATGGTCCTTCTATTCCATTACTAGAAAAGATACAAAAAGTGTCACAAGTTTAAGGTCAAATCACACTACATTTATTTCTAAAGGTAACTGACTTAAACTTGAAAGGCAAAAGGTGGTGAGTCAAAATAACAAAACATGCTGAGAGAGCAAGATGGTGACTCCAGAGTAGACAAAAAGGAAACAAAGGGAAAAGACGTGACGGGAGGAAACAAAAAGGAGGATGAAGAAAGAGAAAAACATATTCTTCATTCTACTCCATTCAAATCCCAGAAGAAAATCATTTTACATTTGAGCAAAGGGAGCTCCTCAGTGGCAAAACAAGCTCACTCAAGTGTTACTATTTTCCCATTATGAAACTGAGGAAAGGATGAGGAGAGAATAGCTCTATTCCCCATTTCCCTTCTTTTATTGGTCACTCTCATTCATCTCGCCAGCCTATTGATCTCAATTTTACCAGACCATTTCTCTCTGCGCTGCCTTAGTGCCACCAACAGCCGTTCATACTTAGCTGTGGACCTGCTAAATGAATGTTGGACAACAAATAAAGGCCAGGCCCCAAACAAGAGAGTCACAGCAAACGTTCACCTGGTGAATGCATCAGAGTGAAGAACGAGTTTGCTTTGGATCAAGAGAACAAGAGAGTCAGGCAGTGAGACTGAAACTGTATGACAGTGTGGTATTAGGAGGGGTTGGGCCTTAGAAAAGCTTAAGTGATGGAAAATACACATGCAGGTGTCACAGATGCACACACATACAGTAAAAAAGAAGTGAGAAGTCTGTCTTGTGAGGAACACATAAAAACACATGCACACAGAAAAAAAATGAGGCAGTTACCACTTCCCTCAACCTTTTGGCTTAGAAGCCAGATGGAAGTGAGGGTGAGTGCGAGTGCTTTTATTTTCTTAGAACTGGCTGTTGGCCGGGTGACGAGCAGGAGATGGACTTTTCACCAGGCTCTGCCCAAATGCAATCTCTGACAGTGTCACCTGGCCAGCATGGACCCCTAGGTTTGCAGTCAGTGGCATTTCATGGCATAATTTAAATCAGAAAAGGCTGCGGGTACACAATAAGAGTGTTCTGACACACTGGATACAATGACAAGAGTTGTGGAGTGGGGTAGGGCGGTGGGGTAAAGCAGTGACTCTTTACTTGAGGAGTGGACAAATCTGGCTATGAAAGTGGAAAATATCAAAGTTAAAGAGTTGAAGATCTCTGTCATGGATTGCAGCAACATCGTCTGCATGACCGCAAGAGTTGAGACAAGAATAGAAAAGCCATTTGGCATTTTTTTCGTGTAAATAAAGTGCCAACAGTCTTGTCAGCTCAGCTCTCTTTTACTTCACATAATTCTTATTTCTTTAATTTGTAATTTTTATTTACATTTGTTCTTTAACAGCCAGTCTCTTCCACCAGAGATGAGCTTATGAACATCAGGGAAACAACTCCAGTGGATTCATTTCCTACTTTTATCACCTTTTTCAGTGGAACTCGTGGACATTCTGGTCAAAGGTGCACTCACTTCTATTAAAGCAGTGAATTGTGCAAGAGAGGGAAACAGGCTGGTGCATTAGTGCACTAGCATGGACTTCACACTCTGTTACCAGGAATATTTTTCTCCGATGTGCATTCACTGTGCAGCACACAGGATGAACTTCAGCTACTGGTGGGAAAAAACAGAGTTTTCTTCATCCTCCGTTTTGTGCTTCACAGAGATGTGACTTTGAGGATCGATATCAGAACCTGTGCTGCAGCTGCCAGGCTTTCAACTGTTCAGAGTGAATCGTGACACAGAGCACCAAGGCAAATCAAAAGGTGGAGGAATCTGTTTTTATACTAACAGTGGCTGGTGTAATGACGTGCCAGTGATCCTACAGCACTGTTTTCCTGGTCTGGAAACTTTTTTCATCAAATGCAAACCTCACTACTTACCCCTTGAGTTTATTTCATTCATTCTAGTCGGAGTTTACATTCCGCTGCAGGCCAATGTGCAGGAGGCACAACTCATGCTTTGCTGACCAGACACTGTTTGTGTGGCAGACAAACCTGTATTCCCTAAGGGCTGTCCTCTGTGACTTTAACAAAGGTAATCTCAGCCACAAACTCCCTGAATACAGTTTGCTAAATGCCCAACTACAATCAGCAGTGCCTATCATGCCGTCCCCCATGCTGCATTGGGACCCTTTGACCACCTCATGGTCCACCTGATTCTTGAATACAGGCAGAAAATAAGGCTCTGTAAACCTGTTATGAGGATATCTGCAGGCATGGTTGGATTGCATATTGGGATGTTTTCAGGACTGCTACCAACAGTCTGGATGAGTTCACAGAGGCTGTGACGTCCTACATCAGTTTCTGTGAATACAGCTGTATTCCATCACACACCCGAGGGAGTTACAGCAATGACAAACCCTGGTTCACAACTAAGCTCAGACAGCTAAGGTTGCAAAAGGAAGAGGCATTAAGGAGTGAGGACAAGGACAGGTTTAAAGGGTCCAAGTACAGGTTTAGCAAGGTGGCTGGAGATGCTAAAAGTCTTTAATCTGACAAACTTCAACAACAGATCTCAGCAGATGACTCGGCTTCTGTCTGACAAATCACCAACTTCAAACCTAAAGCCCCTCACTTAATTAGCAACCTGCACTTGGAAAATGAACTGAATGAGATCTACTGTCTAATCTAATCTAATTTGAAAGACAATGGGACAGTCCTGACAACATCTCCTGTGACAACACAGCTGCCCATCCCAGAAGTCCCCTTTCTCAGCACATTAGCACTTTTAACACAGGGATATCCCATGATACCACAGCAATAAAGTCCCTTTATTATGCCAGTTTTGCTTTTTTTAATACAGAAATAAACAAAGCAGGCATAATTCCACCCTAATGTGTGATTCTAGATAGCCTGCCAGCACTCTGGAAGCAGAAGACGTGTGACAAGCATGACATATACATAACAGCTTTGGCCTCTAGTGTGACATATAGCAAACGTTAAACACAGCACTTTCTAAACAATAACAACAGCATAACATGGCAATAACAAATAGAACACCTGCACTCACAGATACAACAGCTGAAATGTGTCAGGTTCTGTTAATTTTGCCCACATTAAATCAGTAAATTTAACTGTGAGTGCTGGTCATCAGTTTGTTTTGGATCATCACCACAACTGTACACCTCTATATGTTATATAACATTTATGGGGTTGTGTGAGCTGCTATTTTTCACCATAACATGGCAATAACAATCACTTACAGTCCCTGTTATATGGCATTTGATCTTGTCCTCTGCTTGGGAGGTAAGGAGCTGCGTCTTCTCTGAGTTAGCTGCTAACTGCTGCTAGCTGCTTTTAAAACTTTGTGGGTTCCACACATGACATATTGTCAAAATGTCACATCCGCACCATCCTGCCAGCCTGCGCTTTTAACACAGACATCAATTCTGCTCTATTACTACCTCAGCTGTCGGCTTAAAGGTGAGATAACTCTGTACCTCCATTTCCTTTTATACAGAAGGACAAGGCAGAATAATGTTCCAACATTCCCGCCTTAAACAGGTAATGTAAAAGGGGCTTATATTTATGTTAAGCACTCATACACTGAAGCAAATTCCTTCTATGCGAAAACCTACTTGACAGTAAATAAGACTCTGATTCTGATTTTGAACATTTAGAGCCTCTATAAGAACAAGGTCAAAGCTTTAAAGACACTAACAATGGATGCTATCACAGGAGTTCTAAAGTGTTGCCATCTGATATATTATGAAGTGTAGGCAAATTAATGTCTTCCAGTTCAGTAACATCGCATAGCTATGAAAACAAGCTCTAAATATCACAGTGTGGGCGCCAGTAAATAAACCTGAGTCCACCCCTTATTCCTTGCGTTTTCTTCTCCAGTCCACTCTATATAGCCTTCAATAACTCAGCAAAGCTGCATTTCACAGTTTCCTATAGAGGCATCTCGCCAATAAGCCTCTTAGCTACAACCTATAAGTTTATCTACCAGAAGAGGGAGGAAGGTGACCGAGATTAAGAAGAGAGGACAGAAAAAGAGAGTGGGAGGATTGGCAAAAGGAACGGAAGGAAGAGATGTCGAGAGTACAGATAGGTGGCAAGAAGACAAAACAAAAATGGGAGATTGATGAGACAGGGATAAAGCTAAAGATAGGTGTAGGGATAAGGGGAGAGGAAGAGGGAAACCATAGAGTGATAGATGTAGAGGGATCAAAAAGAGAGGAGGATTACTAAGACTGTATCCCTGACCGGGCATAAATTAGTTGGTGAAGACAACCAAACGAGAGATGAGGCAATATAAACTCCAAATACCCCATAACCCCTAAGTCCATTGGGAAATACTTAAAAGACGTTATGTATTTTTTCCTATTTCCAAAGCAACAAAGGCACAGAGGTGCAAAACAAAATTTCATTTTAGTACACAGGAGAAGGGAGTACTTTGAAGAAAGCCTTAAAATCCCTCCCAAAGCTCATTGTAATACAATGTCATTGTAATACAGTCGAAGTGCTGAAGATATGACTTGTGTGTGCTTGGAAGGGAAAAGAGTCAGCTGAAGGGGGGGTGATTTCAAAAAAGTTTTGAAGAGCGCAATGTATGCTAAAAACACTGGTCCAAAGCATATTAAAACTGCAGCAACCTTTCAGCGACTCAAAAGTGCTCGAGTCAAAAAGAATTCGACTTGGGGAAGAATTTGACAAAGCTCTAATATTGAAAACACCATAATTACAAAGTCTACCGCACTGTATGTATAGAAGTATCAGATAGAGGCCTAACTAGGGCATATGTAGCCATTTAAAAGTTTTACAGCGCTGCACTAGTCTGCAAATGTGAACAAAGAAACCCTCAAGCAGAGCAGCAAAATCTGGCACACATAATTCTCTTCTTCACACACACAGACAAACACACAAACACTATACAACACCAGAGCTCCAGGCCATGCATTGTCCAATCCATTTCTCTCTCCATCATAGCAAACAGTATTGCCTGTGGCCACGCATGTTGACACTGAAGCATCTGGAGTTGCTCACAAGTGGACGCCCACTCCATCCCTTTAGACTTTGTTATCACAAAGCAGAAAAATAGAAGGAGAGAAAAGAGTGTGAGCTGTGTGGGGTGAAATTAACGTCTTGTGAGAACAGGCATGGCTGGACTTTGGCTCCTCCAGGACGTGAGGATGCTTAATCTCACTGCAACATCTGGCAGAGGCTGGGCAGGCAGAGGCAACATCAAGGCATCCTACTGTCCAAAGGCTCTTGAGCAATTTCAGAGCTGAAGAAAGACACCATTCAGTTCTGTTCCACCCTTCCACTCCTTGGTATTTTTTTTCCCCTTCCAATGAGGTTTCTGTGTGCATGTGGGTGTGTGTTTGTTATTGTGTTATTTGCAGGCTATTCTTTTCTTTTTTAGTGCTTGTGAGTAAAAAGCTAGCCAGCAATCTTCTACAATCGATTGCTTTGTTTGAACACTGCAAATCTCTTGTGCGCCCAATGAAAAATGCACAGTTAAGCTTTATTGATCATAAAGAATGGACAAATTGCGTTGTTATGCAACGCAGTTATATAAATAAATGCCTATCATTCTCAATTGCTTTTGCAATTTATCATTTTTTGGCAAGATCAAAACCAGGTGGTCGGCCCTTTAGCCAATGGTATTCAAAAAATAACGACAGCAGTTGGAATTTGAACAAGGATCATGTACAAGCACCATTTGTTCCAGAAACAAACAAAATCTAGGTTAATACCATAATGACATCAGTACATTTAATATTTGCCCGACTGTGTTTTCTCCTTCTGTTGCCTTGACGTACACGCATTTAGAAAACATTCAAGTTTTTAGTCTATGATTTTGTTTTATTCCTTGTGCAAATAAGAACAAAATCCATAATCTGGTTTGGATGATCCAAAGTAATCTCCTATTACTACAGGCCACACACAAATCTATAATCCTGTATCTTTAGCCAACATCAAACTCCATTTTTTACGTTAGGGAGAAGAAAAAAATTGTTATTGCCTTCCCCAAGGGTGAGATTAAGTTGGAGGTCTGCGTGGCTCAGAGAGAAAAGATCATTAGCCTTGATCAGATTGATTAAGATCAGCGTGGGCAGCTCAGAACATCTCTCACCCAAACAAAGCACCGGGTCACTAAATCTATCAGCCAGTCTCAGAGGCCAGCAACACTGACCACGGTTAGATTTGATCTGTTACTGTCCAATTGTATATGAGCTGGTTTCCACTCAGCCGTGCTCATGGTCATGGTCTGTCAGACCATCATTTCGAGCAAATTAAAAATGGCTAGCCTCCAGCATCTGAATGAACACCATGCATTTTTACTGCCTCTGACATCTATTGCTTCCTCAGTATTTTATTTTTTGTAACTATTTAAGAGATCCTCTCTTTCATATTCATATTGTTACAATCAAACTAAAAATTTCATCCACACTACTGTTTTTCTTTGTCAACCACTCTTAACAACACCAACACAAATCGGTGCAGTGAGGTGTTGCATTCCAGATCCAGGTGGTTCAAAGGGGTTCCTCTAGGTCACGAGACCATTCATCTGACCTTTGACTTCCACTGCTTTCCGCTTCAGTGTCATTTCTTTATTAGCCTCTACAGGAACACTACCGGACCAAGCAATGATGTAAACTGCTGTTTACATGATCAAACTATACATCACACACGAAGTCCAGCGGGCAGAGGACATGCTTAGCTATCAGTACACGGATAGCAATGCGTGGCTGGCTCGCCGGTAAAAAACAGGTCAATGTCGCAGGCAGATCATCAATCGCCCCAGAGTACACGAGCGAGGGCCACCAGCCGCCTTCCAGGGGCACTGGCCCCCCCGGGGCTTCCACGTCCCTGTGCATCATCAATCTCAACCAACCTTTGAACACATGGTCACTGACACTAATTAGACCAAATACGTTCACAGGGAAACCCTAAAAATAGAAGAGAAAGGAGTGCAGTAGCACTCTAAGGGTTTAGTATCAGAGACAATGAACCATTAACTAAATCTATCGAGCTGTCATGTTGATCAGAACACACAGGGAACTGGGAACACAACTCCTTGTTTTTAATTAAATGACATGACTTTGGAGAGCACAAATTAATTGAGGTGTTACCATTTACATTTCAGGACTTTCAGTTTTAGTAAGTATCTCAATAAAACCTTGGAATGTGTTTCTTAGTCAAAATAAACTATAACGCAAAAAAAGATAAATTCTTTAAAAGCCCAAGGGATCTTTCATTTTGGAATTATGGTGTTGCTGAAGAAAACAACTGGACCTCTGCACAAGGAGAGGTGTTCTCCTCTCAAATTGCCAGGAGCACACATAATTAATACGAACCTTAACTTACAACATATGCCCTTGCCCTTTGCCATGCAAAGAAATATCTGCAGAATATACTTGAAATCAGTCAGAAAAGTGCAAGTACTAAGCCAAAAGGTTAGGCTCTATAAGTCTGAACTGCACATGTGTACATGAGTTGGAGAGCCTGGCTTTACTTCTGCAGTTTGATGGAATTTAACAGAGGTACCCGGGGTCCCACAGGAGTTGCCTACCCTCCCTTGGATCTGTCAAAAAGTAAAATTCACCCTCCTCTGCTCACCCTCCACCGTCCTCCCTCTCTCACTAAGCTTTCCTGCCCCTCACCTCACTCCACATCAGTGTGGAGGGGCTTTTCCATCAGTCAGAACTGTGGAATTGCCACCATTTATTCCTGTTCCCCACCATCCCCCTGACATTTTCCCATCAGCAGCACTGACGTGGCACCTGCTGCAAGGGCATTCTCACACACACACACACACACACACACATACATACAGTAATTACAGGAGGCCTGCATCTCTCATGTAGGAACACACTGAGAAAATGTCAGGTTCAAACAGTCTACAGGCGCACACATTCTACATACCAAGAGCAGACCAGAATTCAAATAGAGTTCACTGAGTTAGCAGATAACAAGGATGTGACACTATGACATATGCTTTTATATTTCCTATATGCCACAAGATAAACACCTCATGCTTGGTATAAAGATTGAGAAATAAATGCAGCATTAAAGTTTTCAGCTTTAAAGAAAACCTGGAGCAAGAGGGTGTTTGTCATAGTGATTTCCCCTGCTGGTTTGGGCCGTGTGATAGGTAATCCATCACCTCAAACTCAGCAAGGAGGAAATGCAACTCCAAAACATGCAAACACCAGCCAGCAGCTCCACTACCACTCAACACAGAGATTCAAAAAGAGCTTTTTTTCAATCTAACAGAGTGTCTGATTTGACTGACAAACAGATTCAGTCAACCAGTGGGTGAACCTCTTCCGGAACAGTGCAAAGTGGAGACAGGCAACAGCCTGCAGACAGACAAGCCAAGGCTGATCCATCCCTAAAGTCTGCTACATCCAGCACTGGTTTAGTGCCTGACCCTAGGGCTAATGAGGCCCCTCAGGGGCCCCGACAGGCAGCCTCCGTTCACCTTTGCTGGAGATAGGAAGGAGGAAAGCCGGAAGACAGTATCTCAAAATTGCCATGTCATATCTTGTTAACTTTAACAAAACTTTGTTAACTGGTAAACAAGCTCAAGATTCCCAAGATGCCATGAGTGCATGACTATATTCCTGAGTGAAATATACAACCATATGCTTCTATCTGTGGAGATAAACTGCAGTAAAACAAAATAAAGTTTAAAAAGACAAGATAAAATTTAAAAAAAAAAGGAGATAAAACAGGGATCGTTTTGGTTGTACATTCATCACTTTTCGGAAACTGTAATTTAGGCCCCCTGGAAGTCACTTATAACCGCAGTCCAAACTGACAATGCCCCTCCCCAGAGGGAGAGCATACAGTATTAACAAGCAGCCAGCATCAGCATCCATGACAGCATTAAGGGAAGCCATCAGAGGGCCCGAGAAGTTAAGCGTCAGTCTTACCTTCAACAGCATACTCTTCAGCTTCAGGGAGGGTCCAAAGGGAATGCATGAAAAAGAGGGAGAAAACACACAATGAACAGACTCATTAGATGTTACCTTTTCTTCAAATAAATGTCTTCCTATTTTTTCTTCAAACAAGTTCTTTATGAGAAAAAATCTAAATAAAGACTGCCAATGAGGCTTGAGATCTTGGCTTGACAGAAAAACAAAGTCTGCTCTGAATACCAAGTCTGAATATCTATGCTGATGTCTTTTTTTCCTGTCAATTTTCTTAAAAGCTTGCAAATGCCCCAATCGTTTCACAAACACCCATATTATTATCTTCAAGAAATGTCCAATAGGAGTGTTGAGAGCCCTCAGCCAGCATACTGTAAGCACACTACCTCCCATAGAGGAGAGGAGGCTTCAGTCAAAGACGATCCCCAACTGAGAGACACTGACTCTCACACACTTCTCTCTGGCTTAATGATACAGTGAGATGGAGTCACAGAGTTCAGGCTACAGCAGGACGCTTTACTCACAACAGCTACCCCACAGCTGCAGAGGCCAATCTGTAATGCTAGAAAAAAAAAGTACAGCCGTCTGCCACTCTAGAAACCCCAAGTTGGAAGATGAGGCCCTAACCGAGAATGTAAAACAGCCTCTAGCTTGGTATGGCATCTCCGCGGAGAACTTGGCATTTTGATCTGGTATTGTGGCTGCTGGGCTTAGGTCTTCATGGGACGCTCCTGTATTAAGCTGTTGCACGGTCAATAATATTCTATAGTGACTCTAGACTGCACCGGGTCCATGTGTTAGTCTAGTAAAGTATTTCAGTCAGAGTATTAACAGCTGCAGGCCATTTTGTACCACAGCAGCACACAATTTATGGAAAACTATGAGGTCACATGAAGTGAAAAATATTCTACATTTTAGAGCTAAAAGGGCAAATCCATTTTTTATATATAGTCCATAAGTGTTAGCCTCCAAAGTTGTAGTTGCTTTTAGCATTAAGATTTTATTAAAACAGCATTTCAAATTTATCAGTCTGATATACACTACCAGGGGCCCAACAAGGCTGAAAAGTAAGCAAGTCAACCAGATCTCATAACACATCAACACAGTTCCTGAGATGGACTTCTCTTGAATTCAACAGTGAATGGACCAAATCATGTTTCTGAATGAGAGTTAATTATTATTACTGACCTATTTGATATATAAAAGGATATTGAGTTGAATCAATGATTTTACAGGTAATTGGAACCACAGGGTTAATAGAGTAATTACTCTGAGGGACGTGATATTCTCATTTCACTCCTCTGTTGTCCCGCTCCACACGGAGCTAAGACGCCAACCATACAACACCAATCCTCAAGGACATCTGAGCAAGACATCAGGGGTCCTGTTACAGAGACTTCCTAAGTCTGAAATCCTATCTTATCTCAATTTAGGATAACACTGATGATTTCTGGCATTGCAGAAACATGTTTTTTTAACTGTATTTAGGAATAGGATAGAATAGGACTCAGGCAATTCAGAACCGTCCTAACTTCGGCGCTTCTCCAAGTTAGAAATCCAAAATTATGATGGTATAGACCTTTTCCTAAATCCACAAGAACTTCCATAAATGGCAGCAGCACCGCTATCTGAAACTAATTTGGTTGATTCACCAGCTAAGGGAACTGGTAAATTAAGAAATCCACCAGTCAAGTATATTTTTTACAGGCTAAAATATCAAATTGCTTTTTTGTGTAACATATACATTTGTTCCTGCATATTTAGTGGCGACAGTAAAATATATAAAATTAAATATAAGATATGTAATTTGTAAAATATGTTCAATACAAACTTTTTTTAATATATTGAACAACTCACAACCACAGCTCCAGCATGTGAATAAGTTCCTTCTGTTAAGCAGTGATGCAGTGTTCACATCTAAGGCTTTTATTGTGAAAGGTAAGAATGGAAGGAATGAAGCCATAATGCACTGCCGTTAACAATATGGGAGGAAATAAAGACTCTGCTGTCCTGGTCCAGCCTTTGTGTAACTATATTATTACCTTTACAACAATGGCCGCAACCCATTACACTTGGCAACACACAAGCCCAAAAGTTGCTAGCAGCAGACAGGTGGCAAGTAAAGAGTTTGGTTAATGTCCCGCACAATTAAAAATGCCGAAAAAACTAGGAGTACTCAAGATGGTCAGTTTAGTTCTACTGATGTGTGTTAGCAGCGTGACACAGACAGCAGAGGAACAGCAAACCAGCACACCCATAAAAGACACCAAAACACAATAGAGACTCCTGGGAAAGTTTGTTTTGTTTTCTTTATCACATGATGATTTTGGTTCAGACATTTACCCGCTAATGTGGTGAATAGCCTTACTAGCAAAGCAGTAAATCTACCCGCAGTAGGCGCTTTGCAGGTGTACATTTCAGACCATGAGCAGCACTCGTCATACAGTCCTGAATAGTGTCTCCGACTCCTTGTAACTAAAATTGAACACTCGTCTCTTTTTGTCCACGATAGAAAGCTAGCTGGCCAGTGACAAGTCACAGCTATTGATGTTGTGGTTCGTCCATCCTGAGTACCCTACCGCTACATTCTAATCAAAGAAACAGGCATGACAGGGTGAGTGCAGATTGAAAAATCAAATTTACAGTTATAGTTAGGATTTCTTAAGTCAAGACAGGAGGTCTAGCAAGGACAGGACACAGCCATGAGTTTAGTAATTGCTTCTGTAATAGGAAGATTAGGAAGATAATAGGATTTTTTTTCCTATCTTTGAAACTTAAGATTGGACAAATAGTTAGGATATTTTTTTCTACAATGAGGCCCCAGGATTTTTTCCAACCTAAGGATGTTCTCACTATGTATCCCTGATGCCTGAACTGAGTTCAGCAGGACAAGGCGATTGTCACAAGTCTTACCATTTTCCATATAACCATCAACATAAAACTACACAGATTAAATCTGTCCTTAAGTGTAAATAGTCTGTGGTGCATTTAAACAACAGAAAGGATACCACTACACCGACTGAAAGCCCTTCATGAATGACGGAGCATTTGCCAAGATGAACCATGGGAACCATGTTTGTCTGATGTAGAGCAGTGGCTGTTTATATAATCACTGGCCATGACTCTGCCTTTCCTCTCGTCTCATCTCTGATCATAGTCCATCATCCTTTCTTTCATTGTGCTCCCTCCTATCTTCTTCTCTTTCTCCCAAGCTGAAGCAAAGGATGTTTGATGTACAGTAGTGGACGTTTGTATCATCACTGGCCATGACTCTATCTTTCGCTTCCTCTCATCTCTCAACATAGTCCCTAATCGTTTCTACCTTTGTAGTCTCTGTGTCTGTCAAAACTCAGCATCATTTAGTTTACATTCAGTGACATGGAGGGAAACTGCTTCTGTTCAGACATGGAGAGATAAAGGAACAAAAATATTTGTTTTCATTCTGACACACTAAATTTAATCTCTTGGATAATCTGGATGTTGGTTTACTCGATACATGATAAGACCCTTAACTTCTTGTATAATGTTCTAGTTAAAAGCAAAGAAACATTTAAAACAACAAACACTGACAATTTCAAGACATAGTTTTGGGTTTGCACGTAAAAGCCAGAGCAAAAACTCTGTTGTTTTGACTTTTGACTTTTTTTTTTTTGGCCATGTTGCCTAAAGTTCATAAGAAAGACATTGTATTGCTTGAGAACATTAACAATCATTTGTCAAGAGGCCATGCTACAGGAAATGGTGAGCACCATTAAATGTTAAATCCATACCATTTCAAGGCTGACTCTTACTCAACAGATTTTCCTTTTGAGCAAGCATTGTTTCACACTTGGAGTAGATGTGAAATCTAGCCTTAGGGAAGAAATACGATTTCAGTCAGACACTTGGTGGGATATACCCCATCCCTCTCTAAGCTTGTCCCTTTTATCCCATTGATAGTTCACAGTAGTCTTTACCACCTATTACTTTTATCCCAGAGCTGTTTTCCATTAGGGTGTAGCCCACATAGCCTCAGGCTTTAAGCTCCACTGGGATCCTAGTCTTTTCAATGTACTTTGTGATTCATATGGGAATGTGCAGAACGTTTTTCAGAGGAAAATACTCAAAAGCTTTCCTATGTATATGTGATGCCCCGGTGCAAAAACGGGGCCCTGGGATAAAAAGAGGAATACAAATTCTTTATTCTAACCTTTTCCATCTAATCTAAGACTGAAAGAGATCTAAAAAGCTGAAATCCAGCCTAACTTGCATTAAAATTGACAGCCAGTCAAATATGACATTTCTTTCATATCTCTAAATTAGTGTGCAATACCTCCAGAAACAAAACCAAAATTAATCAAGGAGACAGTCACAGGGTACAAAAAGAGAGCAAAAATCAGACGTGGGCTGCAATAAAAATAGATAAAATAAATACCAAAGTAAAATTCAGATGGAAGCAGTGGAGAAGCTGGATTCCTTCACCAACGAATCCCTTGGGGCTTTGGAGGCAAATGAGAGACTTTTCAGACCTAATCCCAACCAAGCTAACTAAAGGATTAACCAAGGGGAGAAAAGCATGCCTGCATTGAAAAACAACCTCCTCTCCATCACTATCCTCGCGGTTCTGTGCACACGAAGGAAGCTACACAATGAACTGTTGGTTGAATACAAAAAGATCATGAATGGGCATGAAGTAATATTGCAAATATTGAAAGGCACAACACTGTAAGTATACCTTACAATGTTAGAACTGAACTGCTGGTTAAATAAAGAAGCATGAAAATGGAAAGAAGTTCTTAGGAACTATATTTCAAGAGGATATATGACAGAAGAAATGGTTGCACAAAGAGCAATAAATGTCTTTTCAAAGTCATTCTGTCGGTTAATATTAAATCAGTAAAAAAAGAGTTGTGGCCTTAGAAATCAACGCACATCTTGGGAAAATCTATTGTGATTGTTGACTTCTTTTTTTTTAAAAAAAAATCGTCATTTATAGTTCACAGAATCATTTTCTCATTATAGATAAAAGGGCTAAAGCACAGCAGCAAGTCGTCACAGAGGGAGCCCAAGCTCAACATCACAGGCGCAGAAAAAGTGACTGCATATCTCTCTCATTCTTAAACTCAGCTGGAAAAGCACATGCAAATCACACTAACGTCAACATTTTATGAAATAGCTACAAACTGTGAAATTCACTGTTGGATGTATTTATATTTTTTTTATCTTTAATAACAGTAAAAATGTATAAACATATAAATACAGTTGTATGGATAGCCGTTGCCGCTACTATTACTTTTGGAAGCAGCTAATGTTGTATTTCACCTTGAGAGAAGATGTGGTACTGTCATCTGCTGCATAATGATATGTACAATAAATAGAACATTAATTTAGTACTGTATATGTATGCCTGTGTATGTATACACTGACATACTAAAGGAGAAACCTGGACATAAGTAAAAGTAAATTTTCAATTCAACTTATTTAAATAAAAATAGATAACAATGATATTGTTTATAAATGATCATCAGTAATGTGGATATAATGACTAAGTGGGTAAAGACAAATAATAAAACAGGTAGAACAGTCTGGTGACTTCAGAAAATTACATCACTTTACTGTAATACACCCTTTAAAACCAGAAAAAGACAACTCTTACAATATTACGATATCCAAAATCTTAGACAGTATCTAGTCTCACATCATGATATTGATATAATACCAATACACTGCCTTGCCCTTGTCAGTACTATTCGGACTACAAACGGAATACAAAAGGACACAAGAATGCTTTTGATACCAAAATCTTGTCCTGTTGCCTACAGATTTTGCATACATATACAGGTAGCCTATCTGTTTACAGAGATTTCAGCAAGAGGGGAAAGTGGCATCTTGTTGTATAAATGACAAGACAATGGGAATACTTTGCAGTCTAATGCGATCCAATACAACAGCACTGCAATAAAATGTGTGAAGCTTGTAATATTGGATTCTTGTGGAGACAGTAACAAAGAATTTTAACTCTGTACTGATGTAGTATGATGTACTTTAAGATGAACGAGACTGAACTGTCTAAGTAATTAAAATATAACACATTTTCACTGTAGATAAAAAAAATAAATAAATAAAAAAATGTCAGATTTATACTGCATATACACCAGGAATATTTTTTTCCATGAAGCGGTTGGCTTGGCTAATGTTCCCAGCTGCAGTTTACCTCCCCTGTATTTTGTAGTTCAAACCTGGCATAAAGCAAGTAAGTCACCAGAGTGGATATTGGAGCGGCACACAGTACAACATTTTCTTTGGATCCACACAGGTAAGCACTTATCCAAACAATGCTGGGTTAGAGTAAGAATGGGTTGTTTTAGAGTTTTGGGCAACATCTTCCAACAAAGAGGCCCCACAGTGCTGTGAACAATACTGGCTCTACTGCTTTCTTTGGTATACCACGTATTGAATTCTGCATAATAAACCACAGTGTAGCACAGTGTATTGCTTTTGAGTCGGCGTTTCATTCCAAACTTCAAATGCAAACCATTATTTTACATGCCCCATGCCTTGTGAGTCTCTGTAGTTGCACTGGAAAGACACTGAAAGTCTGTTATTCTGGCCAGAAAGTGTCACTCAAGTAACTGAGTTCAAAAGGTACAATGGAAGAGAAAAAGGCCCTTCTGTCCACGGCTATTTGACATGACTTAAGAGAAGCACCAAGGGAAAGAAATAACAACATTACTGAATAACGTAGACGGGTAAGTAGACAGAAGACAGGCAGATGGATAGAAACATGTGCGTACATACACACACACTCCCTACACCCCTTCTGCTTCCTCTTTATATTCTAATCAGAGGCAGGCTTTGTCCTGAACTCTCCCACATTGTCAGAAACTTTCTCTCTGACTGACAAGTTAATCCACAAGACATGGCCTTTGCAGATTTCACAACAAATCTCGACAGCTAAACACAAAACTTCCACCCGACAAACGTGCAAATATAGCAGAGGCTTTCTAATCCTGATACAGAAAAAAAATAAACATATTGACTGATTTATCTAGCAACAACACAACATATAAAGCATTTGCCATTTAATGCATGATGTGAGGGAGGGAAAGAGAGAACTGGGGTCAAATGGAACGGATTAGAAAGATGCAACCTTAAACAGATGCATAGGGTTTTTCTTCACTGAACAGTAAAAGCTTTTTTTCAACCTCAGATCTACGTAAAATGTCCTGAATGAAAGTAATAGTTAGAAGTCTGGCAAAGAAGTGTGTAAAAGATTTGTTAAAGTGTGACAGGGCATGAACTCCCTGTGACTGTCTATCATTTTGTTTTTTTTTCAGGCAGATCAGATCTAACTATTCTAAAAAACAAAAATAAATAAATAAATAAATCCATTTTTAATAGACAATTGTTCAGCCTAGTCACACTTGTGCACTCTGAGTGCCTTCTAGACGCACTTATTACAGAAACAATCATGCACATCTGTAGCATATCTATACTTTCAGGACTAACAAAGACAGACTGGTGTAACCTCACACAGTGCTGACTCATAAAGCAAAAGCAGGTATCACAGGGAGGTCAGGGAAAGGTAATAACTCGAGAAATGAATGGGGATGCACCTCTTCTGCCAATGTCATCACTGCACTGAGAGTTTAAGTTAGAGGACAGGGAAAAGGCAATGGCTGACATATTATCGGTGCCCACGGATGAGGTTCAACGAGGACAAGGTCAGACAGAAATAAATAAAGATAAAGAGACACAGGAGACAGGTTGAGATAAAAAAAAAACAGTGGGAAACTTTAGATATTAAAATGAGCATGTTTATCTAAAACAATGATCTTCCATAACTAGTTCACTAATTTAAAATAAAGCTAATAAATAAAGCCATTTTACCATACCCTGTGAGCAGAAAGGTTTTGAAGAGCTTGAGCTGTAAAGCAGCACAGCAGTTTTTTTTTAATAAGAAAACAGCAAAGATGTGTTTCAGCAGGGGAGAGCAAAACAGAACGGATTCCAAACAGTTCAAATGAGATGTAGGCTAATTAAGCGAGAGATGATCGCTTGTCTAATAGGAGCCGACTGGGGAGAGTGAGGGGTGATGGGAGGCAAAAAGACAGTAAAGAAAGACAATTTGTTGATGCTCAAAAAGATATGGGCATGGGGAGGGGGGCTATCAGCAACATCAGATTATACAACCCAAATGGTTCTGTGAGGAGGAGCAATAAAAAGGTTTTGTAAGGTCAAACCTTGAAATGCTTTTCCATTTACTAAAGGCAACCTAAGTAAAAAGAATAACCTGACAAACATTATCGTAACATCCATGTTACAATAAAGTTTGTAACGTGACTGGATTTAAATGGGAGATCATTTCCATTCCACCTCCATTTCCCCCTGTGGGTGTCAGGTGATTGACAGGAAGCAAAGTGTAAAATAATACAGCAATAATATGAAAACACTCAACTGAGGCGCAATGAAATATTGAAAAACCTGAGACTTTGACTGAATCAAATGAACGCAGTGATGGATTATCTGGCTGTGTCTATTTTCAAGTCTGTGGAACTAGTTTTTCACAATATATACAAGGATGGATGGAAGCAAATGGCTTCTTATAAAGGGAGGAAAATGAGCCTGGATATCTGTAGCTCTGCTGACTGTGTGCAGACAGCAAGAGGAAGCAAGCGGACCACTGACAGCACAAACTACAGTGATTATACATAACGGATTAAATGCATTGCACCTGTGTGGTTTAAAATGCTTAAAAACACTATTCAAATACTAAAAAACACTAAGCAACATGAATATTTAAAATCACAAAACAGCAGGTACTTCATGATGGGGGTCGGGGGGGTGAGTGTATCTTTCACCAATCAAGCGTTGGCCCGGCTTGGCTGCATCCTGTCGATTAGGGCCCTCTTGTCTAGCGGACTTAATGACATTTGATTTTCAACTCGGCTCATTTTTCACTACATTTAACCTTGATTTTAAACTCCACTGCAGTTTGTATTAGTATCATTCACGTGTCACCGCAATTAAATTCTAAAGTAATGGCTGGTGCTCAGTTAACTAACATATTCACAGAAGAGCAGAGAGGAAGCATTTTCATGTTTCTATTCAAGATTTGCCCTGAAAGAGGGGCTGCTTTCACTACAGTTACTGCTGACCGTGGGATGAACTGGATTTTATAATATTCTTATGTTTGAAAGAGATGTAATTCATTTTTACACACACACGCACATACACACAAAAAGAGTACTGGGTTGTCAGGGTAACAAATTAAAGGAAAACCGCACTCATAAATCAAAGCACTTCAGGTCGTATTTCTTGATGAAATGTTTTTGTGTACAAAACCTGCCTGGTGTAGTTCTACAGTAATTTCCTACATTTCCCAAACTGTCTTTCAACAACGCCGAGATGCGTATGTGAAGGTGGAAACAACAAGAAGCAGCTGAGCATATTAAGTTTCATCCAGTGAAAGAAAAAGTGAGCACTGCGCCACACCATCCAAACAAAACATGTCTTGTGGCTGCCTGGCATTCTGGTCTATTAAGGCTGCTGTCAGTGGGGTATTTCTGCCTCTTCTACAGCACAATGACTTTCTCCCTGTATGACTGCTCAACACTGATGTAAAATGGCAGCTTGAGTAAGTGCAAGCAAGCCCTTGCTCTTTGATTATAATGGGCTGAAACCAAAACCTGACGTTTGCTGGTGGTGCATCAGATAGCTGAATTTTTCTCTGCAATTAAATAGCTCTCTCGCTACGTAGGAAGTATCTCAATGTGGCATCATGTCATCTGAATTTGGAGGGTTATCTGTGGAAATGACACATATACATGACAAAACAGAAAGTATGCAAGCTGTATTTTAAGGGTGATTCTAGTTTGGACACACTAGGCAATCTAAAATGTTTCAGGATTTCAGGAGAGCATTTGCTTCAAGAAAATATTATACTGGTAAACTAAATTAAAGGTGACATTTGTTCTCCATGAACACAGACTATTTTCTCTACATCTAGACATATCTGACTTTTTATTACAATTTGAAATGAGTTTGTGTACTTTAACTAATCCCTCTTTAAGGTGACCTAAAGAGATTTGTTTCCATTGCTCCTGAAATCTCCGGCTTTGATCATGAACTCATCAAATGACATGAAGCGATCATGTTTCTTTGTCCCGCACTATCAAATCCTCTAGATTATTTCTTCCGATGAACAAAACTAAGGGTAAGATTATTATACAAATACACAAACATGCAAGGCTGATTTTAAATTAATGGAGAGCCTTTTCTGTGTTTTTTAATCAGCATTCAGTCTACTACAGAATGTTTTATGCTTTACTCCTATTTCACTAAAGGTACTGTATGTTCACTTTAGTGCCCTGTTTTTGTTCTCAACAGATGATCAAACAAGAGTGCTGTTCAGGTCAAACAGTGCAGTACAGTGATGCTTGGTACGCTTCCTGCATCCCTGACATGAAAATCTGAAAGGACGCAGTAAAGTCACTATCATAGTCCAGGGGATGCACCCTATTATATAACCTGTTGCATATTCTCTGATAATGCTTCACTGGGAACAACAGGTATGTGTCGAAAATAGACACAGTGGCATTGCGTGACCTGTGACTTGACATGTTTTGGATGTTAATATCATACTGTCAGTGATGTGTTTTTGTTCTGGTGCTCTGCACAGATCTCACAACTGCCCGCCAGCCATCATCCCTGGCCATGTTTTTCCCCCCAAAAAGCTACATTGTGATAATGTGATTAAGCCACTGATCGACACTGTATTGACTCATGTTGATGATGCCCATATGATGCTTTAGTGTCTAGAGGATGAGCCCTGTTCAAAAAATATTTTCACCAGCGGCCGCCTTTTTCTTACCAAATCTATCATGTCTTGTGGAAAACAAGATCCCATTTGTTCTTTGTCTCGATAAGTGAAAGGAAAATGTAAAAACTCTTCTTAGAAGGGAGGACAACAAGTATATTTCTCAAAATGTTAGACAATTACTGGCTTATTTACATTTTTATGGATTATCACATATTGCAATCATATATCACATTTGATTTACTTGATACTGGGTTGATGATTTTGGTGCTTTCTATATTCACTCAAAATGTGACATTTGTACAATGCTGTGTACACAGACTGTATATAATGATGCAGTATGTAGGTAAGTTTTAAGATTAGGGATTTTATTTGTTTACAGTAATTATCGGATGCATTTTCAACATACATCAATATAACCATGATTTAAACCAAATAACATCAAATGCGGGTTACAATTTGTAAAAACAACAACACATTTTTATTATCGACCCTCTCAGTTTTCCTGGAACCCTCTCAGATGACCTTCCTTTCCATCCTGGGGGCTCACTGAATTGAAAACCTATCAACATCACTGATAGTACATGCGGAAAATCTATATGCTGAACCAAATACTGACACCCTCTATCCATAAAAATGGACACGTGAAGAAAAATGACCTAAAATTGAGGCGTTGGAGTGCACAGGTATCAATCAAGATATTTGTGTGAACAAATCAAACTGTGAGACTTCAAGCAGCTGCTGTGAAGCACAGAAGTGAGTCACAATCAAACAGAGGCCATTTGCTCTTACAGAGAGTTACAACACGCCTCTAGTAAAGCCTCAGCATTTACAAAATTGACAACTATTGACTGCAAAACTAGTCTGAAAGGAGAAACTGAGACACGGGATGACATCATTGGCTGTTCAAGACAGCCCGCTAGCACAATCTCTGTGAAGTCACTGCCTATTTGATGCCTCTTTCTGAGCGATCAGTAATGATTAGACATCAACTGTAAGTGTGGCTGCCACACTTTGGAGATTTGACTTTTTTTAAGTTTCATTCATGCTCTCAGTCTGTATGACTGGTGTAAAGGAAAAAGTCAAACGACTCATTTGCTGTCAAAGCATTGCAGTGACATTTCACCCTCTGGGCTCCGCATCTCAAGTCTCTATCCCTATGGCAAAGACACACTGCAAAGTCATTTCTGTGTGGAGCTCTAAAGACAGAGCACAACGCTAATGGTGCCAAGGTTTGAGATGTGGGTCCCACCGGGGTTCCTAGTGCTAAATATATATATACTTATGATGCTCTGAGGGGATTTGGGTAACAGTGTTCACCAAGATGACACATACAGTTAGGTTCAATCAGCAACGGTAGATCCACCTCATTGATGTCACTAACTGTTAGCTGGCAGCCACTCAGCTCCCTCCCTCAGCCCAACAACTGTGAGCAAAGACACATCAGCACACATTAGGTGACATGTTTGCTGCTCCATTTCTCTACCAGACCCCTCAGTGAGTAAGCTGATGTCTCTTGGTGCTCCCATCATGTGTGCTTATGTGATCTAATGACGTGTTTCTATCATGTTTAATTCAGCTATGTAGAATATTAATAAATATAAGTTTAAGAATCACTTGAGGCATGGTACAAAAAAGTTCTACATGTCATTGACTTGGGCACAAAGGAATATTTTATCAACATGTCGCTCTGCATTACACCTGTTTAAAAATGTACTCAAATGGAACATGTATGTATCTTTAAGATTTTTTTATTTTCTGTATTGTTGCTGTAGAAAGGTCAGGAGAGGTGTGGTGCAGGTCGGGAGAAGGTGGTCTGACAGTTCATCGACCCCAGCAGCACATTAGTATCGACACCAAGAACTCACTGGGAAAGCAAATCTTATCTTTGTAAAGCTGGGAAGACAGGGGAGATGGGAGTGAGGGGGGAGATAATGGGAAAAAGAGAGGAGTGGGAGAGGGAGGGAGGGGAGTTTAGATTGGGGGCGAGGGAGATATGAGATGTAAGAAACCTTGGCAGGGAGCTTATCTGTTATGTGGAATAAGAAGCAGGATGAGACTGAGGAGTGCTGTTTAAGGGTGGGGCACTGAACAGAAATCTACACAATTTACTGAAACAACAAGCCAAGCAGCAAACATAATACACCAGAAAATTCTGCATTTTTCACAAGTTTTAATTAGGACCAGCCGATTATGGCTTATAAATAATATCTCATTATCATATTTAGGTTATGCCACAATATATATCACAATATTTTCATATTTTCTCTAAAATAATATCATGTTGATTGTAATGTTGCTTTTATAACAAATGTAGACAACTGACTACATGTCTCAAAAGACAGGACAGCTACAATGAAATTTCAAGCCACTGCAGGAAGTTATGAACTGATTCATTTATTTATTCTGCCAGTGCTTACTTAAAGCACTAGTGTTTTCAATTAGACCTATTGTTTCTAATCACAAAGACGACTCCTCTCACCCATCTGTGACCTTGCACTTGTTTTTAAGAGATATAGTATACACTGTAGTGCTAGTTAAACAAGCTAATAACCATTGCTCTGATTTCCTTATTTACAAAATTAATTACCCTCTACAGGTACACACAAAAGCAGATGCTGAATGAGTCAAGGTTAGTTTTCTCTGAGTATCAAGGTATTATGTTTTGTGATGCTATATAGATTCATTTTGTGTTGCGTTTAATCCCCCGACTGCTGGATCCTTCAGTGTTGTAATATTTCTTTAGTCATTTGACTCTTCCACTCTAACAAATACAAAGAACACAGGCCTCTGAAATGGCACACTGCTAGCATTAACAGTTTCCTAAAATTTGATTTTGAAGATTCATGAAAGTAGAAAGTGTTGTTGTGTGGTCCACAAGTAAAAGTCTGTTATGTTTTACATCAGACATTTCAACTGCAATAATAACGCATTTTCTTATTTTCTAATGACATGTTTCCGACATTCATGATACGGTTCAATTGAATGGCAATAAATGTAAAGTCTGAATCATTTCCAAGCCTTACATGTCAGACATTATTTGGGACTGTGGAGGAATTTTACTGAAAACTTGCTTTATTAAGTCAAGGTTACTTGAAAAGAAAGATAACGCATCACACTCAGCATGTGTTGTATTGATCACCGGTGGGGATTTTAACATGAGCTGAAAAATGTGACCTGCTTCAACTCTTGTTTGACTGCAAAGAATGGAGACATATTCATCATTTCTGCTCTGATACCTCAGACTCTTATGCAACATGTCTTGGTGCTTTCAATGCCACCTTCAGATGTAAACACCTACACCTTTCAGAAACCTTAAAGATTATGGAATGGCAGCAGAAGGTAGGTGAATCGATAAACAACTAGGTGATTGAGGAGAAGACGCTGTGAGAAGACGGTTTGCCAGGATTTTGTGTTTTTGTCTTATCAAGAAATTCTCTACTTGCACTACAGGAAAAAGCAAGTTGTTCGAATGGAGGGACTTTAACTGGAAGTAGCTCTAATGTAGTGCTGCTTCTCATTTTAAATCTATATTTTTGAATTCAGAATACTTTCATGAAGAAATAAAAACATGGAGCGTGATGATATTTTGAATATCAGTCTCAGGACACGTTGGAGTGTACCGGGATGGCTGCCAGAGAAAATATGAAAAGAAAAAAAGAGAAGCATGCACTAAAAAGTGACAAGGCAGCCTGGAAGACCAGCAGCATCCAAGATTGAAGGGGGATGAGCAAAACAAACAAGCTGAGAACAAAAAAAATGGAGGGATAATAAAAAGGAGGAACAGTGAGGTTTGGGGGGGGGGGGGGGCGCTTGACAAATCTCTTAATCTCTCCCTCGCTCTCTCTGGCTATGTTTGTTTTGTGCTGGTTTTGGCCTCAAGTCGCCCGTCGATCCCCTCATAAATTGCCTGTGTCGATCCAGCCTTACAAGCTTCCCCACACTCCCTGAGTCCCTGTTAAAATGGTCACGCCAATAAAAGCCCATTCACTTGTAATGAATTGAGAGAGAAGCAAAAGACTAAAGGGGCTGATTTAGTGACAATTGTTGATGATCCTCGATTGAGTTAGGATTGAGCTATCCAGCCTCTCCGTTCCTACAACATGGCTGCTATTGTTGGAGGTTTCTGAAAGAAAAAGACGGCTGCCAATTCCCATCGCTTCTCATCCATCTCTGAAATAGACTTCTCGACAATGTACAGTACGAAGGGAAACACCTCACCCTGGAGACACTGTAACGAAATCTATGGGTGTACTGCATGCTCACAGCTGTGTACTGTGATGAGCAGGATTCTGCCATGTGCCTGTAGACACAACAGAGCCACTGCAGACATACATAACAAAACAGAAAAGAAATAAATGATCATAGCGTGTCATCTGACGCCATCTGCTTAATTAATATAACACAAGATGTCCCAGTTTTGGTGACAGCAGTTCAAACTGTCAGGATCCGCTCTAAGTGTGTGCTTAGATGGAGAGCCACAGCTCAATCCTTGCCTTTCTGATAATTGCCCCGTAAAGTCACAACAAATCTCCAAGTACCACAGATGAGGGAAGAAAAAATATCGCCATGGTAGGGTAATGGCACTCAAATCCTGCGGGGTTGCATTGTGAGTGAACTGCTGATGCTGTAATCTCCAGGTAAGCTGTTGTAACGCTTCCATCCCTGCTCTTCACTCTCTGCCTCGTGCTTGAACGTTGAGCATGGGATGCTTGCAAAACACCATGAAACCCCCCCCCCCCCCCCCCCCCAAACACCACCCTAGAGCCGATTACAGCTGTGGGGTCAAGAGAAGCTAATGTGACTTTGTCTGGAACTGCCCCGGGTGGCCCCAAGGCCCCTGGATTACATGCACGAAGGGATTCTAAAATAGAAAAGTATACAGTGCTAGAATTAAATACAAAGTAGGCAGAAGGGGGAAAATTGTTTTCTTTGTTTGCAAAAGCTAAAGAAAGAGCAGAACCGTCTGAACAAAGGTGAGCAGGAATTCTCTGTTGACACAGAAAGCAAGAAATAAAACGAGGAGTATTGATTTGTTTCTCTACAGCTTTGAAAGATGAGGTGTTATGAGCACAACAATGTGCTGTAGAGAACACCTATCATTTTCCTCTGGCTTGGAAGGATATTTTGTCCTCTACAACAGCCAACAAACAAAGAAATAAGAAAAACAAATTATTTCTAATAAACATTATGCACAGCTCTTTGCCAAAAGCCTCCAGTAGGACTGTAAGTCATCTGACAGCCTTTGATACAGTGTAAAGAACAAAGCGGAAAGGCGATTTTCACGTCAATAGGGTAAAAACAATCATAATTGTATTTTATATGTATATCAGTGAGGGGTGTAACAATACATGTATTTGTATTGAACCTTTAGGTACGAGGCTTTCAGTTTGGTACACATTACAAATGGAGCTATTTGTTGAACTAATTTTATCACAGTTGAAAAATGACAGATACAACTTACACTGTGTGAAACATAATGTTCTCAGTACCACTGCCCTCAACAAGACAGCCCACATGACCCAACAGGCAACACGCTGTCTGCCCCTCCCACCCTCTAACCAAAACTTCTACTGCAGGGAGACACACTTAGAGGCATGCTATGTTAAGCTAGCTCATTGCAATGTGATTGGTAACAAGGGATGGGCATTTTCAGTATTTTTAAAAAAAAAAAAAAAAAATCTATTGCAAGAATGGGAATGTAAATTGGCCAACAACAAAAAACAAGTGCAATTTGAAGTTAATTTATTGGACAATCAGGCCCCAAATAACCTGCTAAACCACAGATCGAAAGTCTGCTGCCGTTGATGTCACATAGGTTAAACACAGCACTGAAGGACCAACTTTCTTGTCATTCTCTCCCCAGTCAGTTCACAGTCTGCCCGTTAGTGTGAGCTAACAAAGCAGCAGCGGCTAACATGTGGGCAATGGCGAGAGAGTGGTGGATAAAACAACAACAGCAGGTTGCATCAGTTGGAATACGTGTCAACTTGTTTACACCAACATCACCCTGATGTAATGACAGGTGGAGATATAGACAAAAACAAAGAGCAAGACACATGCCACAAGCTAATGTTATCCCCACAGCATTTAGGCAGCCAGTCCAACTGATTCTAACAGAGCAAAAGAAATTCCCATAGCGAGTGGTAATATCACATTTACAGCCGCAGATATGAGACATGACTCTGTGGAGGAAAATAAAGGCTTTACAAACCACTCTTCATGTCTTGAAGCCCCGTTACAATATATTCCCAAAAACCCATTTCAGCCAGACAGTAATGTACAAAAAACAAGAGCCAAGAGAGTTGTTTCTTTTTTTATATTTGTTTATAACTATTAATCTACATTTAATATTTATTAAGAAGCTGTTTTTGTTTTGTGTATATATGTATATTATGTGTGTGTGTGTGTGTGTGTGTGTGTGTTTTATTGAGGGTTTTGAATAAAGCCGTCATCAACCTAAAAAAAATCCTCAACTTCAACATCAACTTCAGTGATTCACTGAATGAAATTAGTCTTTTTTTTTTAAATCAAATTAACTTTCTTTAATTAATAAATGTTATTTAAGGTGCTTTTTGGTGCGTGCCTCCCTTTGTGTGCAGCAAGCAGGAGAGCCAAAAGTTTTTTGACTTCAGTGAAAATGTTGTTTTGAAAGGCTAAACGCCAACAAATATAAACCAAAACTGAATATTATATTAGATAAAAATACATTGCAAATTTTGCAAATGTTTACATGTATCTTTTGTTCAGTAAATTTTGGCTTTTGGACTTTACAACAATGTGGAGTTATTAGAAAGGTCTGGATTGTACAAGTTGAAAACAATCCTAATTGTAGTCTGCACAGCATTCAAATGTCGATTTAAAATTCCAATGTCAATGTTATGAATGAAGCTTTGAAGCTAGAAAAGTATTTGTAACAACACTACAAACACAGTTTTTATATCCTATTCTTGCCTTTCAGGTTTTTGAGTGATGACCATCTGGTCACAGCATGGGATGAAGTTAGCTCTCTGAATTCTGTACCAATGCACATGTACAAGGACACTAGTATAGAGAGAGACTCAGACAGAGTACAGCCAGGTACTGTACTGCAAGTCCCAAAGTTTCATAGCTTTCCTAGAAAGTTCTTGTATTGTTTTTTTTCCCCTTTAAAAATAGCAGAAAGCAAAATTAGGTGCATGATGAAAATACCCTGCAACCTGAAGTCACACTGAAGGCACCTTAGGGGTGAAACTGAAGTTAAGGAAGCAAACAACTGAGCAGCCTACCTGCCATTAATGATATATTGTTACCTTTTGAATTTAACAATGTAAAGGGAAAATCTACTGTGTAATGTAGCACTTGTTTCATATATTAGTGATGTTTATTGCATCTGCTTGATTTATATTTTACCAAGTTGGGTTTTGGACCACATACTGTCGCATCACATGTAGTTACCGGTATGATGAATCTTAAAACAGCTGAAAATAATGAGCATGCAGTCAACTATCACATCCATTTTTCTCTGGTTTTTAAGGGATACCTCACTGTCAGACCTTGGGTTATTTACCTGCTGAAGAGGTCAAATACATTTACATAATGGACAACAAAAACTAAACCATGTTCCTTTCATGTTACACTTAAAGAACATTTGAGTCAATTATAAATGTCCTCCTGTATTCAACAACTGCCCTCAGCTTGAACAAAGCCACCTTTCAGCCACAGACAAAGTCAAACTATAAAAGCTACTGATGTTAGTGAAAGGTCAAATGCAGGGAATGTAAGTAGTCACAATTACAGCTCTGCGAGTCCAGTATTTATCTGCTGTTCACCTCCAAAGAAAGAAATGTGAAAGATGTTGGCAAAAGTGTGAAAATGAAATGCTGAGCTTTCAAGTACCATCATCTTTAAGAGGCTGTGTCTTTATCAGTTAGAGAGGTAGAGGAAAAAAATCTTAAAAGTGTAGAGAGTGCAAAAAAAAAAAAGCACCAGCTCACCGAGTTTGAACCCACCCAAAAATATAAATAAATAAATAAGAAATAGACATGCCATTGTCAAAACGATTGCTTCATAGTTTCAACACCTAGTCAAGTGTCTCGCCAGGTGCCAATGTGTGTCTAACTCAGACTGCTGTTCCAAAAAGGAAAATATATATAAATATTTGTGAAAATATGCATACTGAAAGTAAACAATGCAGGTAATATGTGAAGTTTCTGGAAAACTGTTGGTAGCCTGGGGGCATCCCCCCGCCTTCCTTCCTTCAAGGTGTATGACAGTAAATCAATACTCAGTGTGTACGTCTGTATGTACAGTCAGTGCATGTGGGTATTTGAGTGTGTTGACCTACATTAGCTCAAAGTGTGGCTACTGTGAGTGTCTGTTTGGGTTCTAGTATGTTTCACTGCCATAATCCCTCTGTCCACATGAGATTTCACATGAGAATCAGAGAATGGATAGAGCTATTTTAGAGAAGTGTGTCGCAGCAGGAGCTTGTTGTCTGTACAACCTGAAACAGGTTTCCTTTATAAAGTGAGGCCTCTCCAGCCAAGCAGTCTGACTGGTCAAAGAGTTATTCTAGCCAGGATAAACACATTCACAATAGATACATACAGTTTCAGATTAATACTGCACTTAACTACCATGGTTACCAAACATGGACTTGGGCTGGGTATTGGTCCTCAACACCTACTCAGTACTGATAACCCCGTAGCAAGAAGTCTTTACTTTTCTTCAGGATAACTGTATTCGATCCTTTTTATGACCAGATCTACAACCCTATTTCCAACACAGTGACACAGTTGGAAGTTCAGCCAACCACATGTTTAGAAGTATGACTAAACTACAAACCCGTAGCATCTGGTGGCATTTTACACAACTAAGTACATCCATTTACATAATGTGTATCAAATAAAATAAAAAAAAGAAGTTATCAAATGAAGTACTCTACTGGTTTAAGTATTACATTAAGGGCACTGGTATTGGTACTTCTTGTATAGTCTCGCCAAAAGACAATCAGAGATCTCCGCCTTCTGATAGTCTGGGGACACTCCTTTCTAAAGTGTGTTTAACACACCGGCGAAAACGGCTGGCAACAAAGCAACGCCTCTTGTATTTTTGAAAAGGACACGCCTTCTCGGAAATGTGCGCTCCTCCTTTTCTTGTCCGCAAGGAAACAAACACACAGAGAGCTTGAAAATGGATGCCGAAAGATTTAACTCCGTTTTATCAAACGTGTGCTCATCCGTGAAGAAAATATTTTTTCCAGCGGATGTCTTAGTTACAACATGATTGAGCTAACTGGAGTAGTTTCATGTCGTATCCGACAACGGGAGGCTTTTAACAGATGACGTCCTGATGTTAGCTTTGCTGCTAGTGTTAGCTGTCCCTGTCAGCTGCAGCCACTGATGCTTTCTAGACATCGTGATTTCCCAAAACTGAATAAATACCACACATAGCAACACAAAACTGCTTTGCTAGCTCAATCATGATGTAACTGAGATATCCGCTGGAAAAGACATTTTTTCACGGACCGTTTAATGAGTTATTACCTATTACAGACACTGCTAACGGCTAACAGGGCTAACAGCTAACGGTTAGCCCTGCCCAACGTGCACACAGAAATAGTAATGTTTGTTCAATCATTGTGTTTATAGACTTTACAAACATCGGATTCGTCCAAACGATGATACATTGATGTGAAAAATGTGATATATAGGCTATATATATAGCTAAAAGCTCTGCTGGCTTTCTACCCGGAAGTATTTGTAAACAACAAGGCAATTGCCTCTGTAGTCCGGCCGGCCGGACGGATGAGTCATAGCCTTGTAAAAGATTATGTTTGTTTCTTTTAGTTGGCGAGAATGTGTCGCTGCAAACACGACAAACACCCACTAACTTTGACAGCGTTTTCTGCGAGCACGGCTGAGCCATTTTGTACCGCTACACCTGTTTCTAGTGGGACTATGTTTACGAGCACAAGAATTCAGCGAGCCACCGAAGGACCGCCCTGCAGATTTAGTATTGGTTCTGCAACGTAGGGAGTTTTTTAAACTCTGAAATTGTATCCGCCCATCTAAACACAAAATCAGGGAGAAAGTCATCAGTCTTTAGTTAAGCAAAGCGTCTAAAGACTGACTTGTGAGTCTACTTCTTGTAAGTTATATGTGTAAATGTTATCCAGCATTACCATGGACTGAATCCTTCTCATTAATTCTTAATTGTATTGTTTTGTAACAAAACAAAAAAGGGGATAAAATATATAGTATAGGGATAGACCGATATGGATTTTTTTTAGGGCCGATGCCGATACCGATTTTTTTCCATCACCCTTAGCCGATGACCAATTATGGACTGCCGATTTTCTTGAGCCTTGCTCGCTCAATTTACATAAAAAAAAAAATGACACAATGATAACAAATATTACAGATCTCAAATTTAAAATAAGAAACATTTATTGAACAGTAAAAAATACTAAAACAAGATGGAAAGTTGAGGTAGAACAGGTAGAATATTATTATTATTATTATTATTATACATTCAAATAAAAAAAAAAGAGTTCAGTGCTCTTAAATCTTCCAGTAATGTCTTTATAAAATAAACAAATATTTAAGCTGAAGCATAAATAAAACAACAACTACTGTACACAACAGGATTCAACAGCTTTGTTCAACTTAACCACATACTTTCAAATGAAAAAAAGTGCCAGGGAAAAATAAATCTGCGAACCCACGCGCGTATCAGCCGATGCTGATACAAGTAAAAAACTCAAATATCGGCCGATATATCGGCCGGCCGATATATTGGTCTATCCTTAATATAGTATACAATATAATATATTGTTAATAATAATCTCATTATACTTGTGAAAAATACTCTCTAATGGCTAAAATTACAAGTGCTCATATTTTTTCACAGGAAAAAAGAAACGAAAGAGCATGAAATTTTTTGAGATGGGGCCATTTTCATTAAACCCATCATTTCTGTGAAAAATGTCCTCCAAGGTATAAATTATATTGATTCCTGACTGTATCAGAGTAAAAGCAAAAAGGAAAGAAAAAGCATATGTATCAATTTTAATAATGTCTTACTTGCAATCTATACAGACATATTGCACATCCCCTGGAATCTTACATCTTAAAAAATTCAGTACAAATATATGAGCCAGTATAAGGATGATTTAAACATGGTTATATGTTAAAGCTGCTTCACAAAATACACAGCACTGTGCATTCAATACTGTGCTGTTAGGCTGTGGGTACTAAAATGCATACAAATGTAGGACTAATGGTATGAATGCACAAGACCTTTAGCTTATACTTAAATCTGATTTTCTTGAAACAAACCTGACGTCATTAAGCTCCGTTTCCAACATGTTACTACGCTGATAACCTTTAATGTATCTGAATGGATCCATGAGACAGTAAAACCACTTGAGCTCATCAAAACATTTCAGATGAGTGGAGTGATGCCGACGCTTTTATTGACAACAACTCAAGGTTGTGTACTTTCTGGCCATGCATCACGTTCAGGCTTCAAATGATTCTGGTCAACTGGACATTTCTGAATACATCAGCAGAAGATGGATTGAAAATCAATTTGTAAGGTTTTCATCTGCAGGATTTAAATGCTCATGGTCGGACCAGCACATCAAAGCATGTTCATGAAATATCTAACAGAATGATCGGAGGGGAAATCTATCTCTCTGTGCCTGCTTGTCTGAAGGACATTATCTGTCCCACATATTTCTTTTTTTATGATAACTTAGTACGTATATTTTTCTAAATATGTTTGGAAAATATCATTTATTCTGCAATAAAACTGTATGTAGCAACTACAGAACCTCGAGTTTCCAGATTTTGATTCTGTTGCTTTAGCAAACTCATGCGACTTGTTCACCTTCAAGTCTTTTCAAAAGAACAACCGATTCGTGAGTCTACCCACCACCGGAGACAACTCTCAGCTTCCTTAGACAACGTGCATTGGATTTGAGAATTGGATGTTGTGACATTACCTTACAGCACATATAGTTCTGTGAAAAGGTCAGTGCAGCAGGGTCTGTATGAGTTCAGAGACTCAGATTCAGAGACTCGGTGAGAGAGTGGGAAGGCAGAGGAGAAGAGCGAGGGCATCTGCTTTGACCTAGACAGGGAATAAACAAACAAACAGCCTGCCAGGCTATCAGCACACACAGTGAACAAACAGGGCGGCTGACAAATCTCCCTCATATCTATGGAAGTGAGCCAGGTATCACACAGGTTAGAAAGGTGAGGTGTTGGAACAACACATGGGTGGTGTTGATGCGACTTTGGAGCAAATCCCTGCAATCTTAGTCATATCAAAGCAGCCATCTTTTCCGTCATTAACTCATAAATTATACTCGTGCTTTTAATTGTCATGTCACAGCATCACTGCCCCAACAGAATGATTTCCACCTTTGAAGGTCAAAGACATATAAAACCAATGAAGTGATCAAATTGACTGAGCATTGATTACTGTATTACAGAGAGCTTTACTCATTCACGTCTTACAAATGTAACATCAGGTATCATTCATCATTCATGGCTTGCTCTTGCTAATAACACGCAGTGAAACCTATACTTGTCCGCTGTCAATAATATATGTGAGCAGGGTGCCGGTGTCCACTGCTAAGTCTGATCATGTCGCGCTAGAAGTGTGCACCTTCTCCTGAACACTGCACCAAGCACATTTCACTAATGAGTTCCTATTTCTCAGGTTGAAATTGTGCTAATTACTGAAATCAGTTGCGTTGTGTTCTGGCTGCGGTGGAAACCTTCATCCTCCTGGCCTTCGTTAGCGTGACACTGCCAGGCCGGGGAAACGGCAGAGCAGTAGCGGCGCTGTATTCTGTGAGGCAGGGATGACAGCAGCCACCCTCACTATTAAACCTGCTAATAAAAGACAAATGTGAGCTTCTGATTGCTCATTTTATTGAACAATGTGTGGAGAAAGCCAGTTCGATTACTTGTCATATACTGCTCTACTTCTTTGGCAGCAGACAAATAAATAAAGGTTGGAGAAGCAATAAAAACAGCTGTTACTGTATCACCCTGTCACACACACAAAAAAAAAAAAAAAATCATGTGTGCTCAAACACTCAGTAAACAGAATGATTACAAACATATGCATGCTCAAACTAAAGTTTGCAAAATACATCTGGGATGTACCTCAATCTCCTTGAAAGGTCACCTGCCAATAACGTGCAGTTGAGTCTCAGACACGCGTGAGCTCTGCGTTATTATTTTTTGGTTCCACTCCACCACTGTTTATTGAAATTTCATTAGCTCAATCTCTGTTATTCTAATTACACAGACATCTTTTGCAGCAAATAAAAGTTAATGAGCTTTTATGAAAATGGCTTGACGTGACCTTTTTATTTATTCATTTATACCCCCCCCCTCCTCTCCACCTCCTCATGTCCCTGTCAAATTGCACTGTGGAAGGTCCCCGATATTGTGGGATTGGGAGGGATGGACACACCCCTCCCAAATACACACACAAAATGCACACTGCCAAAAACACTCTTTCCAATCAACATCAATGACTCTTTTTCACCCTCCCTGTTTTCCATAGATCATTTAGCCTTGTCATCCATAAATCTGCAAAATGCCCTTTTCAAGCTGCTCATAAACACCTCATAGATCTCCAAAAATGCCACCACACTCTGAGGCAAGAGCTGTTGATGGTAGTGAGCCCACAGCAGTTCAGCTCCCTACAGTCAGGAAGTGATGAATGTCAGAGTGAATGTGTACATTACAGTCTGCTGGGTGAGGCCGATGGATTTTGGGTTGAGGTGTTCAAAAGGGGTAAATGTAAATGTTATTTACTTGTGTGGGCTAAAAACCCATAAAGTGTGTCTTGGAAAAAACATTATTCAACACTGTAGTTAAGGAGTTCTGTGGTCTCTGACTTTATTTGCATAGCACAGGGGTTTAGTAACAGGGTGACTTTGGGAATAATCTTTGTACTGAATTGTGCTACGTTAAGATATCTAACATTTAATGATTTGACATCCCAAACAGAGGTCATGTCAACCAAATATTTTCTGTCATGGACTGATTTTTATTAACAATTATGGAATAATCCAAAGGCCGTCCATCATTTTCACAAATCAGAGCACTGAGGTACCTATCATAACTTTAAGTAATTCACACCCTGTCCAGCTGGTGGCATGTTAATCAGCTATTATCAAGTTTTGTCTTTGCTGTCACATTAGCTACATAACCTCGTTGTCTAGTTTGCTTTAGCCAAAGAGGTGACCACTTTGGATGAGCCATTGTATTGATAGGCTCTTTTGCTACATACCATTGAAAATGTCACGACAGCTGAGTGTCAGAGGCTTCTTTGAAAAGCCCAAGAACTGTGATGGTATTGATAAACAAGGCGAAAAAAGTGTATCTGGTCAGTTCAACATCTGCCCAATTAGCACAAGCCAACACAGTAGCAGCAGCTAAAATGGTCCCAACAAACTTATACCGACACTGAAAAGGCTTGACTCTGTTGTTAAATCTGTATAGGTGACATCAGTTGTGTATTGCTAACAGTTGGTCCCGTCATTGTGTGTGTGTGTGTGTGTGTGTGTGTGTGTGTGTGTGTGGGCAGACTCTCACAAACTGTCCCTGGCGCAGAGCTAATACTTCGACAGCACTGTCAGGATAAACAGTGAGAGTGGGGCAAGGACAGGCTGAGAGAAGTCACCAAAAAAAAGAAAGAACAAAAGGAGCCAGTGACAGCTATAATTGAAATGAGGGCTTATAATGGAATTTTTTTGACTCTGTCTGTCTAAATGACCAACAACAAGAAAATCCAATGCACCCTCAGTCCCCAAATAATATTGGACAGGACCTGTTTATCACTGCTAGCTGGTTGGGGTAAGCTTTCTAGCGTAACAGGTTTCTTGGTCTGATGTGTCTTTATTACTAATGGGTAGTAAAGGGAAGGAAAACTTACAACTCTTGCAATATAGAACAGCTGTATAACAAGACAACCACAAAATAACACAAATTGTATTCATTTAATACCAATCCAACTAAATTTGATGAACAGAGAGACTTAATTCAACAGCAAAAAAGGAACTTCTAAATTTTGCAAAACACCCACTATCAAATTCCCTTTCTCCCTCTTTAAATGAGTCATATACTGAATTATTGCTACCAAAATCATTATGTGGCCTAGTGGATGGTCCTATGCTTTATTAGCCTGCTCTTTGCTGCAAGAGCTCCATTATCTTATTGCCTTTAATGTCAGAAAAATAACGGGGTAAGGTGGGCAATGACTGCTGCTGCTCTGGGCCACTGCACTCAAGTCAGAGAGCTGAAAATCCAATATTGCAGGGGAAGATAGATGTTGAGGAGAAAAGATAGATCTTAACTCAAAAGCTATTACAAAGTCTATTGTTTTTCAATGCTGATGTAAATTACCTCGAGTGGCTTCAAGCGCCATTTTGCATACCATAATTCATGTTTGTTGCGAAGGGGATCAAGTAATAATAACTTTACTTGTACAGCACATCACTAAAACAATATTTACACTTTCATAATCAAGACAAACTGCAGATGCATAAACATACATAACCAGGCCAGTAAAAATAGTGATATAGCCATAAAGGTGAAAGAGGTTTGAGTAAGAAATGATGGGAAAGGGAATAATATTATTTCTGAGTACTGCTTTGTGCTTTGGGAAAACATGATGGACGTGTCTGTGGTCTGCATTTTAGTTCAGAGCACATGAAACACAAGCAGGATATGAGAATCAGTCTAGACTGTGGTTGGCCCTTGCTTCAATTTGATTTGCTCAGTTTTCCAAAGATGAGTAACTCGGAGCTATCACATGTCATCACCTGTCATTTTGTACCATCCTTGTACTTGATTCATGATACATTCTAACTCTTATTAAACCAAACTCCCTTTTCTTCTGGACAACAACTTCGTCCTGCTCTTTCAGTCTTGTAAAGTGCAGTTATTTACCCGCGTTAGAATATATCCGAAAATCCAGTGTGGCATTGTTCTGACCTGCCCCATTGAACCATGCTAATGGAATAAATGCTCCAGAGTTTAAACAACTTCCATCGAAAAAGCTAAGTGTGAACACAGCCCGAGACATGGCTTACAGGATGATTCACATCCACCAACAAGAAAACCAAAGACACAGAAAGATCACAGAGGCAGACAGCACAGACTTCAAACTGCTGCTTTCTTTCTTAAGGTCAACGACTGCAGCATATACCAGAAAATCCTCAGAAAACACAGCAAACAATCATGACTGCAGAGGCGCTATTTTGTGAAAACCTTTAAAGCCGAGGTAGCACCTGCAGCTGCACAGTACACAAAGTTTACCTTTACTTGGTAACCCCCTCCCTCACTCTGTCTGCTGAACATCAGCTTTGATAAAAAGTTTAGAACTGGAAAAGAAATGTGATTTCTAAATGGAATGCACTGTGGAGTGAAATGCACTCCGGCCATAGCATTGCAGAAATGGCTGAATGTGTCTGAGGGAATGAGTTTTGGCCTGTGGCAGCACTGTACCCAAAAGGGGACTCCAGCTCGGGCTAGGGTTTCGGGACATCCATTTCTGCCTGAGATTTATGCATTATTGTCTCGAACCAACCCCTGACCTCGTCTCCAGCCCCTCACTGTCCCCCATCGGACTGAAACATTCATCATTCCCTTATGTGGATGTGGCAATAGGAACATAGGCGCTTCTCCATCCCTCAATGAGACAGCGGTCATTGAACCATAGGGAGGGAATACGGAGGAAAAGAGTCGGGGTGGGGGGGTGTACCAAGACACTGTTTCGGTCTTGCTCACCAGAGTGAAAGTGAAATGGGCCGTAGGCGTTATGTAAAGGGGCAGTGTGCAGATTTGTACATGAGCAAGGGGGTCAGTGAGTCACAAAATAGGAAGGCTCCATGGGATCCACAGCAGGAAGAGGCAGTGCTGTAATACATATAGAAAGAGGACATGTGATGACAGCTGGAATGTCAAAGACACAATGATAGCATTGCCACCAAAACCAGCAAGGATATCTCACAGACATGCAGGAGGAGGCCAAGATCAATGTCAATCCAAATGAAGTTGACATTTTTCCAACATGACTGGGCAAAACAAATATCAATAAAAGCTGAAGATGAACAAAGACTGACGCAATTACATGTTATACACTGCATACAATATGTACATCTTACTTGCATAATGAAATGTCAAAGCCTGATGATAAAATGTGCCCCTCTAAGCTAGCTAGCGAGCAAACCTTAGCATTCATGTTATCGTTTGTAGTGCCAAATAACACCAAGTTAACCAAGTAAAAAAAAAACTGATGGCTTATAACCAACAACAGTATAGTTGTAGTGAAAAATACACATGTATATTTGTGCAATGCTTTGGTGTTTACCAGAAGTAGTCGGCCAACATTTCACAAGTTTGAAATGTTTTTGTGGTCTAGCCCCTGGCGCTACAGAGGCAACATGGCAGCCACTGACGGTAATAAATGTCCAATGTTCCACACAACTTTTTGAATGTTATGAGTGCACCATCTGGGTGCTCATAGTGCACTGTTCTCTTTGCCAAAGAAAACAATAACCATTATTAAGTTCAAAAATAGCCCATTTGCGACACAGCTCGAGAATATTTACACAGATTTGCAATAATGGTGCATTGGATCGTATCTGTTGAAACATTTAAATGATTTGTGGATGTTGTTCTTTACATATAAAGCAGATATGTTAGCACACTCACATTATAGTACGTTATTACAGACCTTTAGACTACAAAGAGGTTGGGATTTTTGTAGCTTAAAGTAAAGATACGTAACTGAATCTTACCAAGGATATGTTAACTCAAGTCTAAATAGGATATACTGATCATTTGAGTGTATATCATGCTGTAAATTATTTTACATTAGGGGCACGTAAAGGACTGAAATGAGCTCCATGTGCTCTCTGTACTGTTATTTATTGCAATAAATGCCATATCATTAGTTCTTATGCTTCTTAGCCATCATGTATTGCAATTCTTTTTTTTTTTTAAATTATACTAGTTTCTCACCTTTTTGCATGATTTTCATTCATACATATTCATTCCTTGCCTTGTATCATTAAATTCTGCTGCCTTTCTATCAAAATTTCACATTTTCCTCTGCATTTTAAGGTCAACGGTACGTGTTTGCATTTTAACGTCAACGTGTAATGGATTGTTTCCTGACTTAACCTGGAGCTGAAGAATCAGAACTAATGAATACTGGAACACACCTGGTTAGTGGGATTATACCCAGCATGCTCGGCTGCCTGCCTGCGCGCCTGTCTGTCTGTTGCTCTATCTGTCTCTTTACAACAGAAAATGGACTTATTTTCTGAGAAGAACTACCTCTGATATGACAGCTTGAACCAAAGGCAGACAGTACAGGATACCTAGCGCTGGCACTCACGCACACCCCTCGCCCCCCGCCCCCTAAACTCCCTAAGATGAGAGTGTTGAGCGGCTCTGTGAGCTACTGATGTGTCACAGACAAATCACTGCAGTGAAAGTTGACTGGACTCGAGGCTCGCTGCCAAAAACCTAAGAACAAAAGAAGGGCTTTGGAGGAGACAGAACAGAAGGGAGTTGACTGGTCTCCTTTATTCGCCTTCCCCGCCTCGTAGCCACTTTTACACTCCAAAAAGCTTGATCGCTCATGTATGCAGGTCAGACGGAGTCAAGTGAATAGTACATGTTTCAGTAGCTAAGGCCCTCAAGGACAGGGTGTGAGAATTTACCATTTTTACCAGCTGGTAAGCATTTTTGATTTCCTTGCTTATGCTGTCTTTCTTCATCTGTCTGCTAACAGTGTTTGGTGTAATCACTGAGTTTGGGGCTGCTACACAGCTGGACCTTTTGGACAATAATGAGTTTATGATTGCCTTTGGCTATGGTACCTGTCTATTTAAAATGCGGTTGAAACAGCAGTTGGGCTCTCAGCTGGGCACAGTGTGCTGGCTTTGGTCAGTGGCAACAGGTGAAAGCATGAGAACAATGGCCTTGGAAATGCCATCTACCAGTAGTACAATAGAGCTTTCTGGACACAGCAATCAAATATTAAAAAGCAGTCCAATTTCTGTCCTCTCATTAATTAATAGGACAATTATTATTTTTCTTATCCACTGAGAGGACGCTACATTGACTTTACATGTTAAGTGCATCTTCTAACCCTAACCCTAACCCTACACATCTTATATTGGACCAATACTCTATTTTACAAGACTTTAGGCCTGTCACGATAATTATAAACTTATCGTACGATATATGGACATAACCGTGATCATGTCACATTTTAGCCAACATATATCTGGAGTGAACAGCAGTCTCAAAAAACAATGAAACAGCACTTCAAAGAAGGCACAGCGTATAGCTTAACGGTAGCCTGCAGTTGCACTTTTGCACAGGAAGAAGCATAATCATTAAAGTCATTAGCTCGCCAACCCCTGGCAACAAGCCAAAAAGTCTGTCATTTGTTGTCTACCTGCCAACAACTTTATCCTCCATTCCATAAATCCACCAGCAAACTACTCAGCTCCCAGGCTGTCCATCCCCAAGCGCCAACTGCAGCACACCAGCCGGACTGTGGGGGTAACTGCAGTGCTGCAAGAGTCTCACTAAGCTTGTCTATTTGTCCCAAGAGGCATCACTCGGTTTTGTTTTCGTTGGCCAAATGAAGTCCTAAACTGAGTAATTTTGAATGTTCTGGAATATCTTAACAGGTGTTACTGTTACAAAGGGTGTGCATGTATTATTATGCTATTAAATTTTCATTTTATTAGTGGCATAAAATAGCCTCAAAATGACAATAATATCATTTATTGCAATCATTTGTGAGACAATATATTGTCCAATCAAAGTTATTATTATGACAGGCTGACATACCATTCCCGAATCATACCAGTTTTTAGACTAACTTCCTACCCTCCAGCCTATCACTGGTTTCCATCTATTCCATTCCAGGTTATGTTACGGTTTCTTTGTTTAGTATCACATGACGACCTCAAGTGAATACTGAAATGGAAAAAGTTACATCTCACCATAAGAATCAGCTTTCAATACCAATCTAAGCGAAACACACAACCTTCACAAATGTCAAACAGCTGTTTGCTCGACATGTATGAATGATATGTGGATATTTATTTCTCTGCTTGTTTGTGCCTTCTACCTGCATGTTTCGTCCAGATATACAAAGCCACATGGACGCACCTGTACCAGATTTTGTCCAGCGCGGGGGGAGCAACAGTGTGCGGTCAGCACTACCTGCAGCATTTCACGCCAGGCCTCTCCGAGCAGCAGAGGAGTCCAGACTGTGTTATTTCCACCTCAGTGGTATTCTACCTGCTCACAGACCTGCTCGTCCCTGCTGCCTGCCACCTGTGCAGTGCAATGGTGCACAGACACACGCACACACATCAACGAAAAACCAGGCCATATCACAGTAGTTACCTGGCTGAAGACAGACGGAGTAAACAAATCCATCTCTAGCTCATCAGCTTGTGTGGAATCTGTGTTTTAGCGTTAAGCCTAAATTTGTGCGTCTGTACCTAAATGCGTGTGTGTGAATAAAACACTTAATGCTATTTAGATTTAATAATGTCATACTGGTAAAAATCCAGCACAGTCATAGCTCAACATTAACACTCCAGTGGGACAGGATAAAAGGATAATACCAGGTTGATCATTCATTAACAGCAATGTGGGTGTAACTATTATGTCTCGTTGCCATAGAAGTATCACAGGAATTTATTTTTCTTTTTTTTTTGGTCCAAATTGTGCTACTCTCTTCAAGATCACTCTTTCCTCTCAAAGGCCAAAACAGCCTCTTTGTCATAAGCAGCACAAATAAAACATGGAATCAATCCTTACCCCCATCTGCCCTTACTTTACAAAAACAACCAGGAAGCCATTTTGAGATCCGTGCGTCATGGTTTAGTCTTTGAAACTCAGGGGGACTGAATGATGCAGATGGTGATTGTCTGGGCTTGTTGTATATATCAGCCAATATCAACACTTTGTGGTACAGATGACAAAGAAAAACACACAAAAATGGGCTGCACAGACACAGACGAATGGGATGAAAGCTCTGGTGGGAGGGAGACGCAGTTCTGAGTCACGATGATCTCAGTGCTCTAACCTCCTCCAGTGGCAATGAAAAGTCAAAGAAAAGAGCAGAAGATCTTTGTTCATACAGTAAAACACAGATATACTGAATGGCTGAGGTAATATAAATGTTCTTAGTATTATATGGAGTACAATATCAGCTTCAATCAATCCTCTTCTCTACATATTTGACGGAAACTCTGCGTCAGGATGCAGGATCATGTAGCTAAACCAGGGAAGATAATCCTCTCTCTTGTCTGTACAAGCTGGCATCCCTCCACTATTCTGTGTTCGAGGGGGAAATAAAGAGGGTCAGATTTATTGGTATTCAATCACACGCTAAAGCAACGGTCGTTCCTGGTGATTGCTTTCAGGTAAAGTGACTGTCAGGACTTCTGCCTATAGAAGCTCCGAGAGCAGAGGAAATGAAATCCCACTAAAGCCAGCTCTGCCTTTTCATCACAATAAAAAGGGGAGCTGGTATTATCGTCTCGCAAGGAAAAGGGAGAGGTGAACTGTCGGTGCGTAATAGACCTGATGTGGTAAAGTGTTGAAAAGGTCAGTGCATCTTCTAGAGTTAAGCCAGGGAGAACAGCTCCAGTGACAATAGAGTAATAGCATTTTTAAGCTTGATCAGACATGCGAACAGCAGAACAATTCTCTTTGGGATTGTGATTTCTTTTATCCCTCCTCTCTTTGCTCTCTCTTGCCCTTGTTCTTGCCTCTGTATTCATAAGCTAAGTCTTTAACTATGCAGTCAATAAAATTATTTTTACGATACTTCACAATTCACAGTTGATGCTGGTGACTTTGTATGACTTTGTTGCTATGGTGGACCTAAATTAAACCGAGGCTAAACAACAAGCATTAAAGGAAGGCATTATGGTTATTGTAACTCTGAGCTGTAAAAATGATTCAAAAAAAATGCACGGCTTAGTGGAATGCAGAGACAAGAGCTGGCAGAGAAAACGGGACTAGAAGCTGCTCATTGTATAAACTTGGCATGAACTCTTGGCATAACAAGATTAACCCTATTTTCTCATGATCTATGTTTTCTGCTTTTACAGTGAAATTGTGTCATTCTTTACAACCGGGATGACCTCTAATCTGATTTTGCCCCTCGGTCTAAGATATCCCTTGGCAATAGGCCTACACAGGGGAGAGGGAAGAAGATAAAGGGTCAACATTATCATCAGCACACACCGCCCCAGGCATTCTACAATTTGCAATTAGTGTACTATATGTCCTTTTCAGGCTGTGATAGTCAAAAGCCCTTTAATGAGAAGTCTGAGTCAATATTTACCTTCTCTGCTCGACTTGTGAGCAGTGACGCCAGAGGATGTGTGTCAATGTGTTTGTGTGTTTATGGAAATGTGTGATTAAGTCCTTTTGCTGAGAAGGATGGCTGTGAATAAATGCGGTGCTATGTTGTGATGACTGCTGCAAAAGCACAGAAAGATTGAATAATTACAATAATCATTGCAGAATGTGAAAAATAAAGTCTGTTTCCTTGCATCACATTATCGTATCATCATATTGATGCTGATGAAACTGAAAACTGTCATTAAGGTCTGTGCCTGTGTGGTAAAACATTAGTTGTGGCAGCGGGGGAACTGGATGTACAGAGGAGAAAAGGTGAAACGTCTTCACACACATTGAGAGACAATCCTATTATACCTTTCTTTGTTGTGCCTTTTTTGTGTGGATATTTCCACTCCATCTGTCAACCTGCCTGTGAGACACAGAGGAGCCATGCTGAAAACCTCACCAATGAGGCCTTGCACAAACTGAGAGCCACACATACGTCCCCTGATTGCGATTCAACGCATTCCCACAGACACACAGTCTACAGGCTGGCGTCACAATGTGCTGCCCCGCAGCACTCACAGTGTGCCCCTCAAGCTGTTCCATTTTCCCTGACAAATATCACCCTGGGCAATCCATCAAAGACATAAGCCTATTCTTAAGGTGTTGGATGATTTTGTCACTACTGCTGCCACATTATTATGTCATGCAGCGCCTTTCTGTCCACCAATTAGCCAAAGTACTATCTTCACATCTCTGCACTCTCTGTATGCTCTATAATGTCATCCTTACTGATCCTTCTTATATCTGAACCTCCCTTCTATGTCCCATTCTCTGCAGTATGATTAACAAGCTTCCACCTTTGGCAATTAATGCTGGAGGCATTTGTTTATTTCAGCCATCCAGATCCAACATGTTTGGCTAACTTGTTCATGTTTTGACCTGTTTTCTGTACAACATTTGGCGGGTGGGGAAGTTAGGCTGATTCACCAGGTTATTGCCCTGTGCAGAGAACATGCCGAGTTTAATCGTAGCTTAGTCAGTGAGAACAGGAAGGGAATCATGTCACAATTTTGCCCGAAATCTCTCGCTTACTTCTCAACGCTCTCACAGAACCGGACAGATTGTGTCAGATTACCAGAGCTCTTCGATAAGCCTAGTTATTTCATTAAAATGCGCTCAAGCAAATTGGGAGTGGTGTCGGAAAAAAAATAAATAACTAAAGCAGAAGTTTTATCCTCGATGTTGTCAAGTCTCACTCAGCAGCGAGGCGGGAGAGCTCTGATGAGCCAGAAGCACAAACAGCTTGCAACTTGAGTGACGGCATTACAGCAGCAGGCACATCAGCAATCAGACCTCATTTCCTAGTAATTTGGTGTCGCCGGAGCTGTATTAACTCCATAGGTGGTCCCGTCTGTTTGGAAGGCTAAATAAATAAATATCATAGAAGCAGCCGCGGTTCACAGGAGATGCATAAAGTAATAATACATGCCACCCTGTTTGTGCAGACATCAGCAGTGATAGCACCTTCGCTCCTTGAGGTAGTCTCTAAAGGCCAATTTGAGACCCACATGTTGTGATCAAGGTCTCTCTTTTACAAACTTGAGTGTAGTGGAGAGTATTATGCACCTGTATCAATGGTGGCTCAAGAAACACACTTAGTCAGGACTATGGGGCGCGACAAGAGGCATCTGAGCCTTCTCAACTCCATATATCAATACTGTCATATTACAGTAGCAGGGGGTTCTGACTGGCAAAGGGAGTGGGATTACAGTCCTCTTTTGAAGCTCAGCTGGCAAGTGTTTGATTGAAGTGGAATCCCAAGAAGCAGGGAGGAACAGAGGAAAGGTGAGGGTTTTCCCACCATCTGTGTCGACAACAACGTCTTCTGAGAATCGCTGTGGTCCAAATATTCTCCCATGCTTTCACACCTTTTTCACCCTGCTGTTTGTTTCCCACAGCATGTCTTCCCTGCCTCCCCATGTATCTCGTTTATGACTCAATGAACAAACAAGTTGTCCAGGAAAGGGCCATGGGGGGTCTCCTGATGCACGGAGTTGCAAGGATCTCTTATCAGTCACAATACAGTCAGTCATTATTTTCACCAGCAGCTTGGGGTTGCAGAGCAAAACTGGTTGACTGAGATTAACGGTTCGCAAGTAGGAAGGTGTTCAACACTTCACCATCTTTCTCTCCTCCTCTCCTTTTAGTTTCTTTCTAAATCCTCGCAACATGTAGGTCTAATAAACCAAGCTTAGGTTTGCCTCCTTGAGGTTGAGAGTGCAGGAGCCCTTAAAAAGTCCCTAAGTTGCTTGACTGCAGTACGCTAACAATGTACACAATGGAATCCTCTTCTGAAGGTTAAGTTAAAATGATACGTTGTTTAAGACCAGATCTGGTAACAGTAGTGACAGTTGAAAAATACTGTCAGAGACGAGACAAGAGACAAGTTAAGTAACAAGCACGCAGCATTAACAGATCAAAAGCAATTTAATTAATGTAAGGACAAAGCATTCAACCCAGTGAGAACATTTGCTACAGCTGCTAAGATACAGACTGTAAGCAAGCACAACACTGAAATATAAAAAGAAGCTGGAAAACTTCGAGGCAACAATAATCAAACATAAAAGCAATAAAGTATAAATATTTTATGTAGGCCTTAACATAACACTGCTGACATGTAGCCTACAATATCCAGTGTAAAACTGGGTAAGGGACGGAAATGGATTTCTGGCCTTATTGTTCTTCTTTCATGATTACAAAGTGTTACAATAAAATGTGTGAGTAACATAGAATATTATCAGGGTTAAAGATAAAGCCACATCTGACTGAGGCGCGAAAGAAATACTTAACACAGTGGAGTGTTTTTATGTGCAATAATGCATCATAGATATTACTTACAAAGCTTTATTACATAGCTCCTCTCTTGTGAATATACATATATGTATATATGTAGACATATAAATAAAGTTCAAAAATGTCTTTTAACGTTATTTTAAGCAAACATTTCTCCACAGAGGTAGGTCTCTGTTAGCTCACAAGGAGCAGATATTCATATAGAACATGTCTGACTGTGCAGCTGAAAATACCCCCTTTTCTGGCAACGGCAGCCTCTGGGGAGCTGCCTGTCTGTTAATTAACAGTGAACACAAATAGTCATGAGACCTTGAGGGGAAAAAAAAAAATCAAGCCTAATTGCATAAAGCTTTGCACTGGACACTCAAAAATCTATGTATATGAAATTTAACGCCATTGACGCGAGTCCATTAGGATATTGATGCTGCATAGTCAACATAGTAAAAACAAGCCATCAGAGAATCCCTCATTGATTTGCTTTGTTGTTGCATTAGAAAAGCTGTCTAATGTACTCCAGCAGTGTGTTGTAATGCATGCATTGCAATGAGGCGCATGTCCATTTTCTCATCTATTATTTAGAAAAATACTTTACAGTCACATACAAGTGTGCAAATTATCGATAACTGCCTGTGAATGCTTTATGTCATGGTTGTGCTGCAAGGTGATGCTGCAGTGACACAAACAAAACAAATTTGATTTATGCAATAATGAAAAAATACGTTCCAGAGTTAAGGGGTTAACTTCACAGAAGATGTTTGTCTTTTTTTTGGGCCCACTGTTTTACCTACAGCTAAGCCATAACGGGAATGGATAGCAAGTGACATGTGTCAGGGATGTGAGAGCCAGACCTTTCGCTCACTTTTCCACTTGTAAAGTGACAGCAGGGGTAGAGAGCAAGCTTTAATTGCATGTGACGGCCAATCACACTGGCAGGGACCTTCAAGCCAGTAAAGACTCACCTGAGAAAAGGGTGAGGAAGGTGGTGGGTTGGAAACATCAGATTGACACCCTCACTGGAAGCCATTCGCTTGATTGCACACAGCCCACCAACATCCCATACTACAATCCCATTGCATCATACCAGTCAAAACAAATGTGTTTTGAGTGTGCTCAACACTCATCGGCTCCTTTGAGTCAAGCAACTTAACCTTACACTTTAATCCATTAATGCTTGCTTTTTGCTTCGGCTAGGAGAAGCAATCTGCATAAAAGTATTCATACAGTGCAAAAAAAGGAGGAATTAGGGGATTATGGATTTAAGGAAGTCTCTCATCTGGAGCAGTTGTTACCAGATTTTTTATTTTATTCTATTTTTTTTATGCAATGAAGACCAGGTTATGAAAAATACTGGATCAGAATCTGTTATTTGGAATGTAGATTAATACGGTCTCCCTCCCCTCTCAAAAAGCAAAAGCACAGAAGTAACCATGAGAGCAATAAGAAGATAGGATGGCAAGTGAGAATGAGATAAGCGTTAGCTCAACTTCCTTTGATCAAAGTATGCGGAGTTGAGGAATATTAGGCAGCCATGCCTAAATAGTGGATTTCTGCTTTGCTGTCTGTTGGAGGAGGCTGGGAATCCATCAACAGGAGAATGGAGGCCCAGGAGCATGTGTCCTTTGAACTTGGGATTGTTCAGCCAGCAAAAAGCCATGACTACACAGTCGAGGGTAGAAAAAATAAATGAGTGGGTGATGGGTAAGGGTAAGCAAAAAAGTCGACTAGTTAGAGGGGGAGGAGAAAAAGTACAACCCCAATTTCAAAAAAGCTGGGATGCTGTGTAAATAAAAAAGAAATGATAATGATATCATCATCTATTACCAACTAACCTGTATACCAGTGGAATGTTCCAAACAAGTGTTTCTTGAGCAGTCCTCTGTTGCCTCTATCCAGTACTGTATTCAATTGAATATCGGTCGAAATTGCAAATCATTTGGCATCATTCACCAAAATCTTCTTAAATCTTTTTAAATTTGTTCTTGAGAAAGGTCACAAGGAATGCCAGATTCATGACGTGTTCTTAAAATGGCAGAATTGTCCACAACTGTGTGATAATGATGGATCCCATGCCATTGTCCTTGTAAGTTGAACACACATGCCACTAGCATAGGTAAATGCCCACAAATCCCCTTAAAAAGGAAAGAGATGAAGTTGAGAGAGTTAAGTCAAGAATGCCTACCCGACAGTCCAAAGAAGGTGGAGTACCGGACTCCAGACATTAAAAATAAATTAATGAATTAAAACCTCCTGTTTTGAAGTGGAGGTGCTTCTGCAGAAAATGAGCACCAAATAAGCTATCATATTTAGTAGTGTCAGGAATGGGTATAAAATCAAACAAATATATGTGTGGCATGCTAAAAATATCAACCACAAACTTTATGAATTAGAGTAACACAACTGCAGTGTTTCCCATACATTCATTTATCTGTGGCGGTGCGCCACGAATAAATTATCTCCGCCACATATAGATTTTTCTGCTTTTGGCGCTACCTGTTCGACCTCGTTCATAAACACATTATAATGGGACTCAGTGTCTGTGAATGTAGCTTGTCGTTACAATTCCGGTGCAATAGGTGGCGGTATGCATCGTAAAGACGCACTTAACGCACCTGGTCCACCAGAAGAAGAAGAAGCAGACGTAGTAGCAGAACGGATCCAAAGACCTCTCGGTACAAATATGTGGGCAAACAAGTCCAAAAGTGGTCCAAACAACTCTAACTCATCATGTTATATTAGCTGTTTTATTAGCCTGTGTCTGTATTAACATAGCTGGAAGCTCAACATGTGCAGAGACATTAACTCACGCTGTTAGTAGTGTTAACTGCAGCGCGAGTCCCGTAGCAGCTTGCCACCCTGTTAATCAATTACAGCGGCTCCACTGACAACGGGAGCAGCATGACAACCCCCGTCTGTCGTGGGACAACTCTCTATTTTACGCGACTCTTCTATTTTTGTCGCGCTATGCTCCCCTACGCGACCCTCCAGCAGATAAAAACTATAAATATGAAATAGTGTGCTAAAGGAGCACAATGTGTTTTTCAATGAATAAACCATTATCAGAGGTGATATGTGATGATTTTTTCCATGCATTTACCCATGTTTATCCGTGACATTGTGTAAATATCCGTGGCGGACATTTGAAAGCGAGTAGATGACAAACAGTACAGTAAACTTGTAGATAACTCAAATATATGTAATAACTTAGGTGGAAAATGCTTTAACATTTCATGCAGCCTACATGCAGCCTCTCGGCTTGGCAAACAGTAAACAACCCCGCTAGCGTCTCTACGTGTCGCTTCTGTACGCAGTCAGTGGAGCCCAAATGAATACGCCGCGACGCTACGCTGACGTGACGTAGGTTTGCAGCCGGTGGAGCCCGGCCGTGTGGTTCTGCTCATTAGTAATTAACTCTGACGTTGGATGTTCATTTCTTCACACAGATGAGTATTGAAAAATATTTTTAATACCCCCCCACCCCCCTCCCCCCACCAGGACCACACCACCACGAATAGATTCCTGTCCTGTGGGAAACACTGAACTGTCAGTACTAAGGACAGAGAGGAGAGCAATGGCACCCTCCAGGCTGTGCATGTGTGTCTACAAAGAGAGAAAGATGGAAAGAGAAGGTGAAGGTGGACTATTTCACGCTCTGTCTCTTTAGCTTATTACTAACTTATTCAGAACACTGCTTTGTCTCTATATGCCCTACCCGCTAGAACCACCAGTGATCATTTCTAGCATGATCAGTCACTAATTATTAGATGACATGGTTCCTATTTACAAAACTGATGTGAATTGAGGTGCTCACAGACTTGGGCGTACTATAAGCGGAGCGGACTCCACCAGGAATGTCCACAGTCATTCGGGCTTCCATAGTCGAGCGCACTTCCGCGTTGTAGTTTCCTGTAAAAATGTCTGTGAAAAATCCCCACGATGTGAAAAATACATGCCGAGCAGTCATTTGTGTGACACTGGTGCGCGGAGCGGAGTCTGCGTGGTCGTAAAATCTGAGCTTTGCGCACACAGGGCTTGCGGACGTCCACTTTTAGTCTGGGTGGACCTCCGCGGAGTCCACTCCGTGTATGTTCCGCCTGAGTATGTTTGGGCCTTTAGAGTGTTAGGGTAGTGTTTATTTTAAAAGATGGTAATGTTTGATGTAAAATAATCAAAATTATTCTAAGAAATATAATTCATAAAAATGTTATTGTAATTAGGGATAGACCGATACATCGGCCGGCCGATATATCGGGCCGATATTTGAGTTTTTTACTTGTATCGGCATCGGCCGATACGCGTGTGGGTTCGCAGATTTATGTTTCCCTGGCATGATTTACAGACAGGCATCCACGGGCAGCTCTGTGTTGCCGGAAGACCCTGCAGCACACATGCAGCGAATCCTACTGTGTACAGTAGTTGTTGTTTTATTTATGCTTCAGCTTAAATATTTGTTTATTTTATAAAGACATTACTGGAAGATTTAAGAGCACTGAACTCTTTTTTTATTTGAATGTATAATAATAATAATAATATTCTAACTGTTCTACCTCAACTTTCCATCTTGTTTTAGTATTTTTTACTGTTCAATAAATGTTTCTTATTTTAAACTTGAGACCTGTAATATTTGTTATCATTGTGTCATTTTTTTGATGTAAATTGAGGGAGCAAAAGCAGTATCGGCCCCAAATATCGGCTCAAGAAAATCGGCAGTCCATAATCGGTCATCGGCAAAGGGTGATGGAAAAAAAATCGGTATCGGCATCGGCCCTAAAAAATCCATATCGGTCTATCCCTAATTGTAATATTAATCTTCTAGACAATTATTATTATCATTCTGCACAAACACATCAGCACAAAATGTGCATAAGAGTGCTCCTCAGTGTGTGTAGATTCTGTTCTTACCTATGAATGAATCCCAAATAAAGAGACATTGGTCAATCTCAAAACCTTCAAAATGCGTAAGTGGGTTTTTAGGAGAAATTTCCTCTTAAAAGTGGTTGGTGAATTGTTTTTATTTACCTTTACTTTAATATTTACCTTCCCAACTTTGGAAACAAATAGTAAGATGACTGGCAACAGTGTAGATATTCACCCAAATAGTTAGTTATTCAAAGTTAGTCAGTTATTCCATCAAGGGGGTTCAGTCAGCTCTAATAAAGTGTTATTTAGTAGTATTAGTAGTTGTTTATAATACATGCAAAAACAAAAGCCTTACAAATTATACTTGCTGTTGGGTAGGCTTCCATAGCGAGATTAATATCCTGATTACTTTTAAAAGGGTGCACCTTAACAACTACTTTTGTAATTATTTGTTGTTTACAATTCTTAGTCTTATGTTACAGATTTTAATTTAGTGTATACATTGAGGTGTGTAATTTAATTCCTACGTACTGGATGTTTTATTAGTAATATCCTCTATCTGAGCAATTTTCTACATTTTTTGTGTTCTCAGTCCTTAATTATTATTATGTAAATAGTTCAATTGGTATGTTCTTCATATTTATTCTCATTTATTTACTATGCACTGAGTAATCCCCTTTGGATAAGTACACTATAATCAGGTCTGTTATTACTTTCATTATCGCAGTGACTTGAGGGGGAAAACTGTACCACTGAAATGTCTACCAATACACTTATGTTAAATATTTGCGTAGTCTTCCCATCTGTGGCTGTAACCAACCGACAAAAACTGAATCTGAGGGAATTGCTTATTTGGTAACTAGAGGAAGGGAGGGAAAGACAGCCATAATGATAGAAAGATAACGACAGCTACTTTACAAACACCAAGTCCCAACAGCACACAGCAGCAGAGCTGTAACACAGCAGCTTTGATAAACACCAACAAAATCTGAGCGATCAGATCCAATGGAGACTTGAAGCATGGAGGGCTTCATTAGACTTTATCAGTGTAGTTGGCTGGTGAAGGCAGAAAGACATGGCTTGGATTCTGTCAGGCTCTGTCGTCACAGCCAGACGTATTGCTGATAAGGTTATCTGTGGAACCTCTTCAGGCAGCCTAACGGGGTGCAGCCCCCTCATTAGCACCATACTTATTTATGTATACAGGACAAGTTAATTGGGAGTACAATTATCAGGCAGTGAGACGCCCCCGTCCCCAACACTCAGCCCCAACTCACCCCACCTCCTCCCTCTGTGGTTGCCAGTGGGGAGATAGCACAATTATCACTGTGATGTATGAGTCTCCTTGGTGTCCTCTGCTCTTTGCCCCAGCCCCATTCTATCACGCTCCTATCCCAACTATCACCACTAAAACTCAATGTCCCGCCTCACCCAACTCACATATGGGGACATTTAAAGAACTGTGTACAGCATACTCTAGCATTACTATCATTTAGACCATCCCTACATTCTGCATTTTCGTGCCATCAGGGTAGATTTGCTGGAAAATCTGCTGGAATGCTTTATTGCCCAAAGGAATGTTACAAGAGAAAGAGAAAGAAGCGCTATTCTTTCAGAACAAATGCAGCTAAAACTCACAGGATTTCAAGCAATGGCAGAGGATGGAATGTGGAAAAGCTTATAGAAAAATAACAACCATTTCTTCATCTTCTGTCAAGGTGAGAGGACTTTTGACTTATTTCTAACAGGAAGCATCAAGGATCAAGGGAAATTTTCAAGGCTCAACACAAACTATGTAACTGGGGAATAAGAGGCGAGATATTGTCCTATGGTAATTTGGCTTATTAACAGGAATTATGACATATTCACAGTTGAGAAACAGTCATACCTTTTTGAAACACACACCTATTTTAAATAACAGCTCCTTGTTTTGCTGTGTGAAATGTGATTTTGTAAAATAAAAGTTCAGTCGTAATCACATGATATTTATTTTGTCAAGGAAGAGTTGTCGTACAAAACGTCAAGCTCATGGGTGTGAAATTTTTGTTCTTCTCTCACAGCTGAGGCAAGAAAAATGTAGTTATTTTCAACATCAAGTTTGAGCTCACCTCTGAATCTGAATATAAGTTAAAACAGAGAATAAGGCTAAAGCGGGAGCTAAAAATGAGGTAGAGCTGCAGCATATAAAATGCCAAGTTCATAGGTGTTGTGGTGTTAAGAGGGGTGTTGAGCTCTTATCTTTCATGAATTACAACAGCTGATAAATCCAGATTACTCTGGTCTGTCGAGGAAAACAGCATCTGCTTATGACAGGCTGTGTTAAAACATCTCCACAAGCTATAAAAAGGACAGTGTGTGTTTGAAGCTGACACGTTGACTCCTTGAACACAGCTCGCTCGCTCTCTCTCTCTCTCTCTCTCTCTCTCTCTCTCTCTCTCTCTCTCTCTCTCTCTCTCTCTCTACCTCCCTGAGGTCACGGCTTCCTTCTTTAAGGGGTTTGGGGGGAGCTGCCTTCCCGACATGCAGGGTCCGGCCTGGTTAACTACAGGGCTCCTCAGGGACCCAGGTTTCTGCTTTATTCCAACATATATAATAAAAAGTGATGATGAAAGTGAATGGAGAATAGTACTCAGTAATGAGCTAAGCAGCTGTTTTTGAACACTTCTCTGTATGGCCCTGCCAAGTGGAAAAGGGCTGCTGCATCAACCTTTTTTCCTCATAAATGGTGATGTAGTGTTTAAATCACTGCCAGAGAACAGGCGGCAAATGTGGACAGATAACATCCAATTTTCTGTGACACTGCCAGGTATCATTTCCTGTCAAAAGCTAAAAAAAGAGAACTAAATTCACGCCTACACTTTAAAACTGATTAGGTCAGGGAAGATTACTTTTCAAAGTAAACCACAGCTGACTGCTGATTATCTGACAAAAGTGTAATCAATATAATGTATCGTTACAACTGTAAGTAAGTATTTTTACACCTAAATCTATGACAATCCAATTAAGACAACAAACTTCCCAATGTACAGAGAATGTCTATATATTTCTGATATTACTGTTAGGAATTCATATAAGCGTCTACACAGAGCAGCAGCAGTAACATCAGTCCTCTGTCAGGTTGGGAAGCACAGGTGTAGAGCGTGAGTGAAATGCAAGCCTGAGTGGACAGCTCATAATTAAGAATAGAAGGGTAGAATATCTCTTCCATCAGAGGCGTGTCAGACAGACGAGTAAAAAAACATTGTTAAAACATCTCCTGTGAAGCCATGCCTTTCCACATTAACAACAAAAATCCAATTTTAAAGACACCCCCTGAAGTGTGCTTCAAGACCACTGGCACCACTATTGGGTGTGGTTGTAGGTACAATAGAGCACATTTCAGACCACACCCAACTACAACTATCAGTGACCCTGGGTATGGTCAGAGGTAAAACAAGTTTGAAACTTTTAACCAGTAGGGGCAGCAAAACCATGACTTTCAGCCTGGTGTTGTTACTTAGCTAAATAAATCACAATCACAGTGGAAATTGCCAGCAACTGACTTTCTAAAATCAATATGAAAGTAATTACATTCACTGACCAGTGCATTTGCAAATTGATACAGTAAAATGGCCAGAGATCAATATAGTCAATAAATGCTGATTTTAGGTTTAGTTTTATTCTAAAGTCAAGTTTCTCCCAAGAAAAAAAAGAGTCTGATAAAGAAAACATTTATGCTATGATTTTTGGCTAGATGAATTTGTTGTTTTCATTTCACTCTAATGGAGTGACTGTGCATACCTTTTTTTAACAGCTTCAGTCTGTCAAGTCAGCTGTATATGGAAATTAAAGAGCCATTAAAAAGAATAAAAACAACATGACAAATTGGTTTAAAAACAGGTGCAAATCCAGCCTCGTAGCAACCTGAAAGACTATTCATAGTTTGTTGAGTAAATGAATATATTAATATCGTGGCAGTCATTTTCACAAATTCATTTAACCTCTAATTACCCTGACTTGAGAGCTCATAACTGCATTGCCCCGCGCTGCCATTTGGGGTTCAACAGAGAACAAAGCCAGGGTCAGCATCAATTATAAAAACAATGGCCCACAGAGGCACATCGTGGCTTTAATTACAGGCCCTAATGGAAAAAGGTCTGCCCAAAACTACTTCAAAATGCAAGCCAATGGGAACAGAATCTATGATTATAGCAGGAACAGTGCACCTACACACATTCACATTCAGCACGCACATTTTTCAGGTGGTTTGTTTGCTTCTCTGTGAGCAGTCAGTATAATATTTGTGAGGGAAAATCTGAATTTTGTCTGATATCAAAGGTCAGTTTAAAAAACACATCAGGTTGACTGTATGATGTTCACCTTCAACCTCCATCCTTTGTGAACAACCTTCCACTCCACCTGAACAATATTAATGTAAATGAGCCAAAAAAACCCTGAAACCTATCAGTGCCAGACTTGCATGAAGAGTGCTAACAGCTGACTGAGATCACTGGTATTCAAATGAATGCAACAGGAGATACAGACTCAAAGGGAGCAGCGGGATAAAAAAAAAATGTGCTTGAGGGAGATGAGATGGCACAACCTCCTTAAATTACAAAACCTCAGCTGTCATATTTAATGTTCAGATTTCATTGATTCCACTTTGGGCTGACATTCACCATTACAAAGGATTTTAAAAAGTCTGGAAGACAATATTTTTGTAGTAAATTAGACCTTTGTGGCTGATCGCTTCAATTCCAATCATGTGTCCAAACTGCACTGCAGACTGTCAAAATGTGGTTGTTGAACGTGCATCTTATGAGAAGATTTACGTAAAACAATGTGGTTAAGATCATATTGCTAAAGTTTGGCCTTTTTTCCTTTCAATCTCTGCTAAAGTCAGACTTAAAAGAAACTTCTTTGTGTCAAACTCAGTTCTCTCTTGGTATGCTCTAATGTGTACATCAAAGCCTGCCACTTCCAAAGCCTTGTATTCATGAGCATACAGCAGCTATCAGTAAAGAGGACGGTGATCACTACACTTTCTCTCACTGTCTGGTCCAACTTACTGTTAATAATGTTGATGTTGTACCTGGCGCATCTTATATTTCTCAGTTGTCATTAATAACTACATTTTATTTCCATTTCTTTAATCGAACCTTCATTGTCATACAGCACTGCCAACATCAGTCATCATCATACCTCTCTGAGAAAGAAAAATGAAGCTTCTTTACTGTTTTTAATGTAATTGATCACTACACAGTGATTTTTAAAGATTTATTTATTTATTTATTTATTTATTTATTTATTTATTTAGAATTTTGGGTTTGAGGGATAAGCGTCCAAAAGCTTTCAACACATTTGGGAATCACTGTCCAACAGCTGCCAATTACAGTAAGCATCTTATGTTCTGATTGTCAATACATTATACCACATGTGCATTTTTGTCCTTGTTTTGTTCTTTAAATTACATGGCCATTGTAAAATCTTAGCTTTAATCCAGAGACATATCATCTTAACCCTGCAACAGGATATTACACTGCATATTCTTACACTATTCTACAACCCCTTTTCTCTCTTAAAAGCACTTCCTTCGGCTGTCTTTGAAGGACAGGTATCTTTCACTGCAATTTATGTATTATTATCTGGTGTCCATGAAACACAACTGCTTTCTTTATTTATTTTCCTGTACAAGCCCATTAGCTATTGTTTTGGTGATTCACATCCCATTGCTTCTTTAACACCCACATGTGTACAAGCTGTCTTTGTTCCTTTTACATAAACAGTTTCTCTGCTAATGAGCTGCTGCTCTGAGTGGCAGCCATGGTGGATGCATGTTCAGGTTGAAATTGCTGGATCAGTTACAGACAAATATTGCAACAAAGTATCAATTTGCCATTACTTTGTCCCTAAATTTAGCAGAAGTGTTGGTGCGACATCAATGAAATATCTCAGCTTGTCAAGACAATTCCATGATATCTGAACCTGGACTCATTTTCCTAGAATTATTCCTAGTTTATACACTCTGTTTTATGGTTATGGTACATTTGTCTTAATGATTTGCTTTTCACCTGTCTATGTGTTCTGCTGCATTTCTTGGTTTGGAGATCATGTCCTTTTAAAGGTCAGTTTAACCAAATCACTCGTAAATAATTGTTCTCTCATTACGCTGGTACCTGGCCATGTCAGTTTTTTAGATTTCATTTGCCCAGGTTTTTAGATGAGATCTCTGCCTTAACCCCACAACAATAGAGGTAAACAGAATTTTGTCTGTGTTGCTCACAACATTTAGAAATATCAGCAGCAACATGTCTTACCCAAAACAGTCTTGTAGCTGTTCTGGATAATCCTTAGATCTCACTTGAACAGTCCTTACACAAACTAGTTTTTATTAAGTAAATAAACCCTGTGGCGACTGTGCACAGCTTCCTCTGTGGTTTATTCAAAGTAACAGGGACAATGTTCGCATGCAAATTTAATAATGTAATTTTTTAAATACAATAAAAACCACAAATGAGATTACATATGGGAGCAGGTGACGAGGTCAAAATCCTCTTACTTCAGACTATGTCATTTTACATTGTAAAATTATAATATATGTTGATGAAGTAAATTTTCTTGTAAAATCAATGTTTGTGGAGAAAATGACGAGACACAATTGTCTGTTGTGTCCATTCCACTAAACTGAATACTGGACAAATCAAGAAATGTCATTACATAGATGCTTCAAAACTAATATTGCCTGTAATTGCCTCTTTGAACCATAAATATTAAAATAATAATTACTGCAGTTTGGCAAACTCCCAGATGCTAGACAGATTGCACATCACCCACCCCTACTTCCAGAGTAAATGGGGTGGAGAGAAAAATACCTCATATACTGACATCTCAAAACCTTGGTCTTTGAAACCAAAACAATCTGCATGGGTAGATATCACTAGCAGTCAGGGACATTGTGCGTTTTTCCTGCTTCATAGTTTTTTACTCTTGTATGCGTTTCATTGCTAAGATCTTTGTTCTCTCTCTCTTTTTTTGTAGTTTTTATGGCTGGGAACTGAATTCTGCTCCCACCGAGTACTGTTCAGCGTTAAATCAATTGGTGCCAAAGTTAGATACCTGAGAGTGCATCTGGTTCAGAACGCAGGGTTCAGACAGGAGGTGGAAGCACCCTTCTACTCTATTTTCTTTTTTTATTTTATTCTATAAAAAGTCAAGCATCATTGCTGTTTGTGATTGATTTACATACTTTATTCACATATGTCCAAACCACTGACTAGAGATAATAGAGATGGATGACAGCTCCCCAAAAATGAAGCCAACCCCCCCCAGTGTCAGCTGATGTGACATGGGCCAAACTAAAAGATCAAAATACACGTCTAATCATTTCTTTCTCACAAATGGTCTCTGTTATTTTAGGTAGTTCTTATCACACTGATGTATGTTTAAGTGTTTGGTTTTCTGTTAAGTTTTATTCACGATTTGTTATTTGATGCTATAAAACCACTGACGTCACGATTGACAGCTATGTGCGCCGATCAGTAGTCTGGTAAGATCACCCTGACGACGTGAGCACAACATTCTGTTCAGCCCCAAACTCCTTCAGTTTGCAGGAGTACTGGCTTTGACAGACAAACTCCTTCAGCCCATCAGTGGTGAAACAACAATGAACATTGGATTCTTACCGGGACAGTGCAGCGACAAATTTAGTAACTTATTCACACCAACAGGGTAAAAGCAAGAAATGTATTCGAATGTATTATATTTTATTACAAGGCATGCTGCACAGAATAATAACAACCCACTGCTCCTCTGCTGAGTCTCCCCCCGATTTATTTTGTGCAGCAGCACTGTGCAGGCAACAGCTGGGCCTGGGGCAGGCACAGGGCAAGCGGTGGGGATGACATCACTGAGCGTCCTTTGGGACTGAGCCTTCATTGAGAACTGTTTGTTATCGATCTTACGGTCCCAGTTTGGACAGGCAGACAAGAGAACCTGCGCGGTCAGGTCAGTTGAACACAAACCCAGATCGAGGGGCAGCGGAGACGCTGCTAGGTGCTCTATTTCTGCAATAACTTCACTTATGCGTTTGTTCTACTAACATTAGAGTTCATTCATTCAAACCTTTATTCAAGACCTGGGAAATCAATTAAATCAAGTTAAAGCTTGCTGCTATGGGGGCCACCATTACTGTTCTGCAAGCAACCGCCTGCAGCAGCAAAGCCAGACTGATACAGAGAGCTTAACAGAATGTTGAACTCACATCAGCAGGATGGTCATACCAGGCTAGCTGACCAGTGTGCTCACAATCAGTGTTGCTGCTCATGATTGGTCAGATGGGTGTATGGCTAGAACTGAACCGAAATAACTTTTTCTGTTTTTACAAAAAGAATGAAGTACTGAAAAAGGTACCATTGGGTACCAATAATAAATCATATGTGCCAGTATTGGTTCAAATGTGAAGTGTAACCAACCCTAGTAGTCTTAGTGTTCTAGAAATTCAAGTTTATTCCACTGAACATAAATCTCTGTGGAGAAGAGCATCAGCTAAATGCCTAAATGATCAAGTAGCACATCATGAATCATCTAGAACAAGACACATGAATATATTGCAAGTGCCACATCTCATCATTAAAAATGTACCCGTGGAATGATGCGCTCTCCCTATCCAAAGTGAGCAGGCAGCAAGCCCTTAAAAACAAGCTTTCCTTTGACATGGCCCCTTCACCGGAGAGCTAACACAGCGAGACATGGATTTGTTAGTACAGACATCTAAAGTGTCTTAAAACCAACTAAAAGAGAGAGAGAGAGACCTTTACATTCCCACCCACATGTTAGATAAAAGGAATAAATACACCGCTGCACTGGCAGTCAGCCATAATGACCCAATTAACGGTCCTCAAACCAAAGAACATCTCTGAAAATAAATTAACACTGAGCAAATTAATATCTTCATGCTGTCTTTCTCGTTCTTGCTTTACTCTCCATTTCTCACTGTTGATCGGCCATAGCTCTCTCTCCCCGATTTCCTCTTGTTCCATTTTCTGCTCCTTACCTTTCTCTCTCTATCTCTCTCTCTCTCTCTCTCTCTCTCTCTCTCCATTTCAAAAGGACAAATGTTTCCTGCAGTCACTGTAGCACTGCATTGGTATTCTGCTCTCAATTTAGCCAAGAGCCAGGCAGCAGTATCTGCTTCCAGCAACCACACAGCAATCTGACACAGAGCACACAGAGAGAGAGGCAGAAAAGCTTGAAGAATTAAAGGAACTGAGAAATATGAGAGAGAGAGAGACAGCAAGAAAGAGAGAGAGCCAGACAGACCTATATGGCTGTCCAGCAGTGACATCATTTGCTGTACAATAGGGTCTCTAAACAGCAATAACTTTCACAAGAAGCGAATGCTTTAGTTTGGCTTCTTCAGAGAGCAAAAGACAAAACAATACAGCTTCTCTGACTGGTGAGGACTGTTCTAGACTTTCTACATCAAAACAAGCTATGCTTTGATCAAAATCATGGCTGCATGCGGATTTTATTATTATTACTTCAGATCTATCAAAAGCAATAGTCCATGAAAAAAAAAACTGAACAAAATATTTTGTTTGGGTTGATTTCCTTTTCAGCGCTGTCAAAGCTTATCTCTGGGTGCCACAAAAATGCAACACTTCAAACAATTGACACATAACTGCTGGCAAAGTAGTTATCTGCCTTTTGAAGATCCAGTAATTACAAGTCATTTCATCACACAGGACAAGGTAGGAGCAACTGAGACTATTGATTATTATGGATTATGCGATGCAATGTTAATAGTACATACAACAGGGGGGGGCGGGAGAATGGAGATAATGGGGGATGAAGGGCTTTTCCCCACCATTACAAATAATCAAGACAGAGCAAGCAATGTCTGATGGAGGCATAGGGAATGAGAGAATTCACAAGCAAGGTGTGGAGATGCAGACAGTTTGAAAGAAAGAGAGGAGGGAGATAAGTGCAGGGGGAGGAGGGGCAGGAGTAGGAAGTGCTGACAGCGGGTAAAGGTGAAAGAGAGATAAGTGGAGTAAGGGAGTGAGCTTGGGAGAGACAGAGCGGGGGAGGGAGGTGAAGAGAGATGGAAAGCCCAGATAGCCTTGAGAAGAGAAGGTTGGAGGCGGGTGAAGGAAATGCTGCGGGACTAAAAGAAACACGAGAGATGGATGAACGTAAAGCAGAGGGAAAAACCATAGATATGGAAATGGGATGTGTCAGTGAAGGAGGGAGCCAGAGGTGTAAAACAGAACAGAGTTTGACATGAGCTGACAGCACAGGAGCACATCCCAAGAGCAAACGAAGGCAAGAGCAGGGTGTACACCCAAGACAATGGGCTTGGAGAGAAAGAAAGAAAGAAGACAGAGAAATAATGAAAAAAGAAAGGAAGAAATATACATAGCAAAAAACAGCAGGAAAGAAAGCCAGCTGAAAAGCAGACCTTCAATGTGTGATTTTGCATTTGAAATATTCTGTTATAGATATTCAGCACCTTTGATGTTAAGAATTGTTTTAGAAAAAAATCCCAGCCACAGTCAAAGTAGCACCTGTGCCACGTCTAAATCTCTTGTATGAGTCACATAATCCCTAAGAAAGTGTTTTTTCTCAACAACTCAATCTTTCAAGCGATGAAACTTTTTAAAAACAATTTTGACAATAGACTGAAAATAGCAGTATGCCTGCCTTTTCAGAAAGCATCTCAACCTCGTCCCTCTTCGCCCTCACTATGTCTACACCTCAGCTGTTACATCCCACTAGAACAGAGATCCTACTGCCTCACACCAAAGAAACAAGTCACTTGTGACTTCACTACAAGACATGTAGAAAAGGTCAAGAAGAGACTAGTCTAGTATAATTTATACACATCAGAACTGTACAATTTGCTTTACTATGCAGGACCTCTCAAACCACTGACCTTAGAGGAATTAATTGCTACAAAGTGACCAAAAAAACCCTTCAAGGTAAAGGTCATATTTCCAACATCTCATGACATACTACAGACTTGGAGTAACCAAGCAAACAATGCAAACTTACACACAAACACAGACTTAACCTAAAACAGAGAATACTGCACAGGAACGATGCAATGAACCCATGGTTAAGCAGGTAGAGTATGATGGTTCCTTACCTTCCTTGCAGTACTTCCCCTTGAAGCGGGTGTGGGTGCAGTCACAGTGAACTTCTCCATACTGAATAGAGCAAAACCCTCCATTGAAGCACGGGTTCTGTTTGGTGCAGAGGTACTCCAGGTCGCTCTGAATGCCCTGGCTATTTAACAAAGTGGGAGGCATCTCCCCCACCTTCAGATTGGAGATCAAGCCCTGGAACGGTGGCTCGTACTTCACTGTGCTAGACGTCAGTGCAGAGAGGCGCACATCCGGTGGGATCCCGCCCACAAACAGGTCACTGACCACTGCCATCTCCTTCCTCTTTGATTTAACCTCAGCCACTTTTGTCTCACCGTCGACCATCAGGAGTGTTTCGCGGAAGTTGCGCGTGAGCAAGACCATGTGCCAGCGGTCATCATTCACCCGTGTCTCCATATGCAATGTGGCCGGCTCGGCACAGTGGATGGCGAAGCGCAGCTGGAGGCGCCCGCCAGCAATCAGAAGCTCCAAGAAGTCGCAGTTGCCGCCATCATCCAGGTAGAGTACCAAGGCTTTGCTGATGTTGGTCTTGAGACTGAAGCTCAGCTCGCCCACTGATCCAGCTTCCCAGCGTCCGTAGCGTGCCCACTGGCCAGGTGCCCCACCAAATTCCAACATCTTCACTGTAGTGAGCAGGCTGAAGAGGGCCAGAGGCCACAGGGGCCAACACAGGAATCTTAACCCCCTTGTCATGCTCAAAGTTCCCAAGTTTCCCCTTCTCTACTTGATGCCTTATTGGTCTACTACACCCCCAAGGTAAGGCTGAGCTTCACTGTGGCTAAGAGATTTTGAATGTAAACAAGGAGTATTATATATCACTGAACTGGAATATCAAGCTCACTGGGTAAAATAATCCTCACAGGGGCTCTACTCCAATTTTCCTGGCGAATCAGCAGTTTTTTCCTCTTCTCTCTGATGCTCTAATTCTTGTCCTTATCCTGACTCTCTCCTTCGTCTCTCCATCAGTTGGTGCCTCTGGGACTTGGAGGAAAGGAATGAGGAATAACAGGAGAGAGTAAAAGAGGGGGGGGTATGATAATTTCAACACAGCCGTTTCTTCAAAAGCCTCTTGGTCTATCCTGGACCGAAAATAGAATCTTCGTCTCTAGAATCCAGATCTCAGTGCAATTTCCAGGAAATTTGAGCTGCCGCCAAAAGCTTGGGGGAAGAGTTATCCGATTGTGATCTTTCTTTAAGGGGAGTGCAAGCAGAAGAAAATGAGCAAAAGAGTGAGGGAGCCGCAGAGTAGACGGGTATCAGAGTCTGCTGGTGTCTGCTGGAGCAAACGATGCGTTCATGGTTTCAGTGTAAACCCATTCTTCTCCAGAAATTTGGGGCCTAAAAAGCTTCACACAGGTATGGATCCCATTGTCATGGTGGCAGGTGGGGATCTGGAGGAAACACACATACAAAATAAAAACAAACAAATGTAAATAACATACAAAATTTGACACATCCCAAGCTAAGTTAATCAGCAGTTTTTCATTTTCACATGCTATTTAATCTCTGTTATCTTTCATCTTCTTGGCCTGTAGTTTGCTTTCGCCTGTGGCTTTAGACACCATGTACTATATAAAAATCCCTTCGCTCTTTTCAGTTGAAAGCTGACACTTCAAAAAAAAAGTTTGTCTAAAGCCACGCGATAAATAAGCTTTCTGAGTTTTGCATGGCTCCATACTTCCCAGAGGGGCCTGAGTAATATGAATGTCTTATTTCATCTGCTCCCTCTCAGTCATGCCAACAGATATGTCAACCAATGTACTGAACCTCAACATAATGGTTTCATATGCAGTGAAGATAGCTGTCATCCATACACACTTTCTGGCCAATCAGCAAAAGAGTATAATACATCACAACCTTCCATGGTGGCGCACATATACACACGCTATGAACATGCATATGCAAACACACACATCATTAAATCAAATGCGATTCAGAGTGGAGTGCTGCAGAGTCAATAGCTGTCTGAACAGCCAGTCTTGACCCTGGGGCTCGGCCTAATCCCTAGCCATTATTTCTTGAGTGAGATCTAATTTCCATCACAAACAGTCTACAATTAAAGCTAGGCTCACCCCTGCACATGCTCCCTTGTGCTATCCTGCCTGGCTTCAAAGTGACAACAGCAATGACGCTAGCGTGCACGAAGGGAAGGGAGGGAGGGAGGGCGAAATACAGACAGAGAGAGAGCAAGGAAAAGAAAGGCTGCATAATCATGATCTCAGAGGGGCGAGGCTTAACACCGATGGAGAAAGATGAGGGAGGACAGAGGGGACAGACAGAGCTGTGAGAAACACAAGAGGGCGGAGGACAAATAATATCGGGGCTATTTTTCTCTGGGTGATGTTCATATGGGCAAGCAGGGGAAAGCAGTGCTGCTTTTCGATGGAACTTATGAGGTTGTGTTTTCAACATGGGACACACAGTGCACATCACCCTTGGCATTTAAGTGCCTCAGGATGGAAGACAATCTGCTTAGGCAACCGACAGTAAAGATGGATGTTACGTCACATAAAACAAACTTAACATTCACAAGCTCTGACAATACATCTATGTCTGTATAATCTGACACCTCTTTGTACTATGTCCTATTGCCCTAATGAAAATATTTAATTTAATTTGAAGAAAAAGTCAACATATGCCCAAGGTACTGACCTCAACTATTAAACAATTCTTGCTAAGGAGCCTGACTGGACTGCCAATCTCAAAATCAAATCACTGCAGTTGTGGGAAAATGTGGTTATAAAACATAGGAGCATTCCTGTTGGCCAGTATGGGGGTGCTGATTGTCTGATTACACTTAGAATTGCTTGCTTTCTCCCAATAAATCACAATATATGACCTATTTTAGTATAAATGCTTTAATCACAGTAAACACTTAAAAACATGGCGCTCTCAGAGCACCAAATATTCTTTTAAACTTATGAAAGGCTCTGTCAAAATTAGCAGGGGGAGGTGTGTACAAACAGCTGTTTTCTCCTTGTTGTTTGCATCTCTCTCTCCTTCTCTCTAAGAGAAAATCAAACGATCTGTTTACATCCATGGAAAGCAAGCAGGATCCAAACTAAGTGATGTGTTCGTCTGACTGTCTTATCATCTGTCTGTCTGACTATGTGTCTGTCTGACAATCTTATCCACTCCCTCTCATACCACGGACAGCGCTGTACCGTAACTTCATACGCTGAATATTATTCGTCCTATTATAAAATACACTCTTATGCCAAGTCAAGAAAACTACCAGTCACCGATAGGCCTTACAATAACCGCTGTTGTGAGTGATTTCACAGTTGTAACAAAAGGTTGACACTGTGCTTGATGTAAACATTGCACTTTACCCAGCCATCTTGATCATCACAACAAAATCAGTGATGTTTAACATGTACGTCAAGTTTTTTTAGTCTTAGCAATGGAGGGCTTTTTGTGATAAACAGCTCTATTTGTAATCCTACAGTGTCAAAATCCAATTAGTGTTCTCACTTTGGTGACACTGATGATAACAAGTTACAGTGGCAGCTTAGCAGCATGTATCTGCGGCAATGCATGTCAACTGGTACAAAAGAGAGTGCAAAAAGAAAACACTGGCAGGTAGTTTAACCACTATGTTTAGCTCTTTTCCTGCCAGTCACCCTTCTAAATTTCAGCTGGTGATGTGATCTGCTGTCTGCGTTGAGTACATGGCTTCTTGACCTACAGTTCTGGAGTTTCTGACAGCAAAACGAGGTCTGGAGTCCTGTGTGTTATGCCTCATGATTCCCACTTTTCATACACTTTCATGTCTACACATCTGGAACCAAGAACACATGACTGATCCCGTCTTACTGTATGTCAGACTGTTGTTAAATGTGAGAAGCTGTCAGACAAAATGTCTTCTAATATGTGGCAGGCACAGCATGCCTCTAGGAATGATAAAACCAGGGCTGGTTTATTTTGGTCTCTGAGTGACAGGGTACGATCTGCATGTTTGCACATTTTTCCCTCGTTTGCTGGCATAAACATATACGTATGCTACTGTAAATTAACAGAAATGATTAGAAATGTAGAAATGTATGTCCTGTTTAGAGACAAGAATGATGCTTTGAGACACGTCTGGATAGGTACTGTGTGATTTGAATATACAAAAAACAAAATTAAAAACACTTCTTTCTATATGCAGACATATACTACCTCATGAGTAAACAGCCTGCAGTTTTAGACACACGCAACCACCCACCCCCACACACAGATCATGACATTGTTTTAATTGCCATTATGAACATCAACAAAAACATGATAAAACACTTTGGGACCAAAAGAATTGCATTTTGTGAACAATTTGAGAGCTTACGCTTGTTTAATCAACCATTCTTTTAACCACATCTGTGTCCCTTATGGGTAAATAGATTTGGAATATTCCCTGGCCAAATTGAATATTCATTGAGTTATTTCTGTCTGTTTGGGGACTCTCTACTGCTACAGACACAAGCAGCATCTCCCCTTCTTTCCACAGTGCTGTGTTTATGAAGGTTTACTATGTTCAGTGTCTCCTCCATGCATTGTGTTGCTAGTTATTAGGGGGTATTGGCCCCGGTACTATTAAATCCCAAGGACACTGAGGAAACATAACAAGCCTCAAGAGATAACTAGAGCTCCGAGGGTTGTGGTGTGTGTGTGTGTGTGTGTGTGTGTGTGTGTGTGTGGTTATGATTGATTCTAGTTGCGTGTGCAGCTGTCTGCATTCAGCAAAGCAACTGTCCTTGTGTGACAGCACAGTGTTCATCTGGACCGTGTATACTCAGTGCGAGTTTGTGTGTGTCTATATTTATGCCTGCATTTGGGATTATCATTTTTGTTACAGTTGTAGTCCACAATGTCTCCTCTACAGCATTTGGTCACAGCATTGTTTTACAAATGACATGTACGATGCAGATTTGGTCCAGTTTCAATCCAAAAATAACATGTTTGCCATTCCCCCCCCTCCCAAACTGCTAGCATGACATCCATCTGCCTCAATTCTCTCCTCAAGAAAAAGGACAGCTTTCTAGCACAATGCTTGGCTGAGCTGTGGCAGAGCTGTGCAACTTGACTGAAAGAGCCATCTATACCCAGCCTCATACACCCTGACCCGACTCCTTGTCCAAGTGAAGCTCTGCAACCCTCAGGATAACTGCATGGTCATGTGAGCCACCACCGACCCATTTCTTCTCACATCATCCCATGGGGAATGCTGGCACAATCTTAACAGAAACTCTGCTCAAACTCCAAGAGTCTCTGGCTACATCTATACCGCAGTGGAAAATGTCCCATTTATTATTTCTATTCCATCACTTGTGACAACGCCCCCCTTTGCACCTTGCATTTAAATGCATCTGGCATCCAGACTGTACCTATATACGATTAACCTGATTATATGAACACCTGGAAATAATTTGTCTCCAATCACTATGTCCAAGTGCGATACCCACACCAGCATCGGAAATGCTGCAGATGCTCCATTCCTCCTCTCTGACTACTGAGTGTGCGCAGTCTCTTCCTGCATCTGTCCTTTCAAATTAAATTCCCACATAGTCCAGGCATATAGATTTTGATTTATTTTGACAAGGCGCAACTCCTAATAGAGTTTCATATTTGTTTTTTGTTTTTGTTTTTTTTAAATTTTTTATTTTGTTGTGTTCTGGGGGGGGTTCTGCGACTAAGCGACCAACGAAATCTTGCCAACTAATGACCTCTCTGGTCGAATATCCTTTGGTTGACTATTAGGCAGTCCCGCTAGAAAATGCCATCACAATAATTAACACAAATGAAAGTCCGCAATATTTGCGGGGACTTGCAATTTTTCAAAAGTCCTGTGATTTTTCTGCATTTTCCGGCTGAGCGGAAGTTGTCACGCATGCAACGTCATTTGAAACGTCATCACACGTGTCATCAAATCGCACTAATGGCATTGCAATATGGAGAAACGCTCTGTATTGACATAAGAATTTGTACTGTTTAAATGTATATGTGTTGAATGTATGAAAATGTTATGTTTACAGAAGATGTAGCTTACATGTTGTTTTACAGTCACATTGTGTGGTTTGAGAGTTACAATATTCACTCAGGATTTTTTGCAACATTATTGGAGTCCATGTTTTGAAACTAATTAAATAAAACTAAAGAGAACTATAAATAACATTTGCAGCTATTTTTGTAATATTCAGTATGATTATTATAGCAAGTGATTACATGACTTATTTTTTTGGAAGTAGTAATTAAAAAAATCTTTTAATTTTTTTTTTCTCCTTTTGGCATGAGCTGCAATTTCCTGCAAAAAAATTACATACAGTCAATATGTGCAATTTTTATCGCAATTTTTGACAAAATTGGCCTCAAATTCAAAGGTTTTTGGCCACAATTTCAAGGGAGTTTTTTGCCGTGAGATCCTGGAGGGACTGATTAGGGGGCCCTAGTGTCCAGCTGTGAATTAATTAATCTATTTTCTTTTTCAACCCAGTGGTATCTGAATTGGTACTCGACAAGTTTAGGTATCAGAGTTGATCACAGGAAGGAAAAAGTGGTATCAAAAAATCTTTACAAACAGCCGAACGTTTGTAGCTGTTCTCTACCATGTGATTTGCCATTACTTTATAAATGGCTCTATTGCTATATGGATTGTCAAATTTCACCAGCACATTTCAGTCAGCTCAAACTGAAAGCACACACTGGTCTTGTCTTGATTCTGGCCTGTTCAGTATACACCTGCCACCCCAAACAAGCCCCACCTCTGCCTGTCAACAACTATTAGGATGAGAATTTTTTTTAATGTTTGTCATTAAAGAAAAACTGAAATACATAGGGTGCAAATGATGGTATTATCTGCATTTTCAGAGAGAAAATTGATGTAAAAATAAAAATGTAAAACTAATTTTAACAATTATGCTCAGTTACATATTTCTGCCCACTCAGTTGTTGCATGTGGATTGAGAATGTAATTGCATTTACACTTATGTGTCATGTGGTCACAATGCATCCCTGATCATCTCCGGAGGTGGTTTGGCCAATTGGATCACAATGTGTCCTCGATGTTTTGGGTGCATTAAGACCTGTCAGGGCTCAACAATAAGGATTTCCCGATTGCCCGGGGCAAGTAAAACTCAGGGTCGGGCATGTAAACTAAAAACTCACTTGCCTGATCGAGCACGTTGCTAAAAATAGTAAAAGTTAATAACTAATTGATAAAATAAATGTATTTTAAAACGTGCTCTTCTGCCTAAAGTCAGAGGCACAGCTATGTAACAATGTCCTGCCCACAGCCCCCATTGATATGATACGGACGCTTCGTATAATAACATAACAATATACTATTTCTCTCCACTGCTCTCTGTATCGCACATGGTGAAGTTCCGCCACACACACAGGTGAGCACGCTAGAGAGGCTCGGGCCGCATTTTCCTGACCAAACCTGACCCCGAGCCCGGTGCAGTTTGTCAGCTGACAAAGTTATTGTTATGGACACTGTGTAAATAACCATCAACAGACTGCTGTTACGCACAGACGCGCTCGCACAGCAGCTCAGCATGGCACTCTTGGTGCTGAGCTTGTGTTGCGTTCAGGCGTTGGCACGTAAATAACAACTTCCAACACTTAAATAGGTTATAGCACAAAACAGCAGCATGTCATGTGACTTTTAACTTTCATTATGTTCAATAAAATTGTATGTTCCTAAATCTTGAAACACCTCATTTCACCTGCTCATTACTGTGCACACATGTACTGTATGTACTTAGTCCTAAAGAGCCCTTCTGGTGCCAGTAGATACATAGAAACATCCCAGCAGGCTGTGCTTTGCAAGCATACAAAAAAGTTTCACGCAGTTGAAAATTATTTTTCATGCGTGTGCTTCACCTCCGCTGCTACAACTCCATCCTAGGGGAAACACTGCTGTGTGCGTTTTGTGCAACAGGTGGATGTGGTAGTCTACTGGTAGAGCAGAGAGAGAGCTAAGTAGCGTTGAAGTAGAGTAGAGCAGGGCAGAGAGATGGAAGCAAAATATATTAAACCCGGTGTTAATACAGCAGAACTGGAGAGAGGGGTGAAAAATAAATAGAGGTCGGCGTGGCTCAAGTAGGGTGCAAAATTATAGATGGAGAACGATTGACAAATTTTTCACTTTAAGCCCTGACACTGTCATTTTTGTGTAGGAATTAAGCTACAATACATGACATATGTTGTTTTAATTAATAAATACAGTGTGAATAAAGATTACATAACATAAAAATAACTGCAGTCTTTGTTATTTGATAGCTGCTTAAATTAAACAATTTTTATAGGGCAAGTAAAAACTGACTTCGGGCAAGTAGATCTCTGACCAACTTGCCCGACCGGGCAAGTGAAAAAAAACCTTAGCGTTGAACCCTGCCTGTACTTTTATGTGGTCACTATCTGATCACTAAAAACACATTTTAATTCAAGGTGTGAAGGAGGTCATAGATCAGATGTTCTTGATATTTATGATAACAAGAAAAAAACTGCATTTAATAATTCTGTGCCACAGTTGTTTTACTCATTTATCTGAATGCTGCAATTGGAAGTACCCAATAACTGCCATGATAATCAACAATCAGTAAATGTTAAAACATTTGTGAGCCAGTTCATGCCCACAGCATGTTAGCTAAGCCAGCAATGGGAAGAAGATAACAAGACAGTAACTGAGACTGAAATCTCAACAGCTTGATTGGTTTTTGAGGAGAGGCCTGAATTCAACCAAATTTTAAGAGCACTTACAATGACCAAAGTATGGCATGACTTTGTGTGTTTTTGGTGTTTAATCCATCTCTTGCAGAGCTCCGCCTTGGCCCAAGGTCTTCAGATTCCCCACAGACCAGACTACACCTGTTGTGTGAAGCTGTGCCAGGCTTTCATCTTCCTTCATCCACAAACAGTTAGCTCAAACGCAGTCAGGTGAAGTCTGGTTTGAATACGTCACTGTCCACCAGTGCCACATAGAGTTTAATGTTGCACATTTTTTCTTTTTTTCCACCTAAGGGTTACACCTTATTTAGAATTGTAAATATTACACTGAAACACTTTTCAAGTGCAATAAAAACGGCTGAAGCGTATGAAATATTTATACAGTACAATAATCTAGACAAAGGATAATAGAGGTGTAGCTCACACAAATATTTACACATGCAAATTGTTTTCCTATGCACAAATACACCTACGCATATGCACACAGTTTCCACATGCAGACAGGCACGCGCGCACACACACACACACACACACACACACACACACACACACACACACACACCATATCCCAGTCAGGCAGGAGCCATTAATCCTGGCCTGTGAGAAGCTCAGCAGTGTACCATCCGTCAGCACGAGGCTGCTGCTGCCGCTGCTGTGCTCTAATTAACCAGAGAGGCACGCTGAGCCACTTCTAATATTCCTGGTCAAGATGGAGAACAAGGATTTAAAACAAGAAGTGGTGGGAGAGGGAGGTGAAAAGAGAAACATGAGAAGAGAAGGCTGGAGCCTAGACATTTTGAATATTAAGGGTTGAAGGGAAGAGGACGGAGAGAGGAGATAAGAGAAACAGCAGGCTGGGAAGTTGGATATTTCCAAGGAAACTGTAAATAAAATCTTTGTGTGTTTAAATGGTAGTTGTTAGCAAAGTCACGAAGCAAATAAAAAAGACAGCAAGATATTATTGCTTTTGTCAAATTAATCCCTGCATGTCCTGGTTTGATATCAGCTAGCTAATTAGCAAAAATGTTACTATCTCAGTGCACTTTCACTACTACTACTAAATATACAGGCTCATAAATGTCAGAAAATTAGGTCATGAAGTACAAAAATAAAAGTATTTTATGAATCAGGAATGCTGCTGTTTACAGTCTTTGCCACCACGTTGATGTGATGTCAGACTTCTGGCTTGAGATGCTGTGTATGAGTTTAATTCTTGAGGGCTGTTGCAGTGCATCTTTCCTACTAGAAAGTCAAAATTTCTGACTGTCTGACATCACTGGAATGCAGCTCTAGGATGAAGAGGCAGACTTATGACTCAGGGATTGAGGGAAAGGGGGAATTACAAAGCCTCTGAAATGTAGGTGTGTTCTTTTTTACAGAGAAGAAATGAAGAAAAGAGAGCACCTTAAAGCTGAGAGGGGAAGGAAAAAACAAAACAAAACTAATCAGTATTTCGAAAGCCGAGCTCCATGACACAGTCCTCCAGTCATGTGGAGCGTGTGAGCTAACAGAGGTGAGCGGGCCTTTATTCTACATCAGACTACAGCCTTTGATCAGCCGCGTCAGCTGTAAGCCGCTAGTGACTAGCTCTGGCTGTTAGTGCTAACTGCGTTTAGCCCTGATGAGGAGATGCTAATGAAACAGATCAAGGGCTTTAGCCTTGCTGTGCGATTAATAATGACTTTAGCGGGACTCCTTGTTGCTCCTTTTGCCGTGACACCTTGACAGGGTAAATCATGGGGAGTAAATGAATTTTCTCCGCAAGCTGAAATACGCTTAAAAGATAACCACATTTAATCACATATTATATAGTCTGTGGCTTCCTTTTGACTATACATGGTGCTAAAGTAACAGGTCACCCAAATGTCTCCCTTATCAAGTCAATCAATAACCACTGGCTGGAAATAATGAAGGCCTTTTAAGGAGGGACTGAGTGCAAGAGGTTTATTTCAACTAGTCTGGCTAGTCAGAGAGCAATTACATACACAAGACACTGTGGGCCTGTGTCTGTGGATGCCACTGCTGACAGGCATCCTTAAATATGAGACAACATAAATGATAGAGCTGGACACATGAGGGCACAGAGAGCCACACACGCTGCATGATTGTAGGCCAGTGACACCAGTGGCAAGACGAAGCAGACCTCTCAGTGTTAGCAAGTCATGTCACTCAAAGACATTATTACATCCATGATGAAGCCAACAAAATGGCCGACAACTGGAGCATGGGGAGAGAGAGAGACTGAGCATGAGGGACATCAAAAAAAAAAAAAAAAAAAAAAAAAACAGAAAGAGGGCGTCAGTGACACTTAGCCCTTGATGCTACTTGAGATGCAATCACGCAGCAACACATGCGTTCACACGCACATCATCCTCGACACAACGGCACCATTAGATCTGCATGCCATCAGCCAGCCTCATCATACTGCAGTGTAATGTACCAATCATGTTGTGAGACAGAGGAGGAGAAAGACTGACAGTGAGTTTTTCTGCACGCATACTGTAACATTAGCGTATGGCTGCCTGCTCATCCAAGCTCTAAATACCTCTTTCGCTTGTCCTTCCAGCCTCCTTTTTCCTCCCTGTTTGACACTACCCTCCTCATAATGCCTCTCATTTCCCATCACGCCTCTCCCACCTCACACTCCCTCTCTCTTTAGCTTCCTCTTTCAGTTTACCCAGCCATCCATCACCATCCCACTTTGGTTCCACCTACTTCCAACCTTTCAGAAGCGCGAGAGCTTGCAGACTAGACATGCAGCCAGCGTTAAATGTGTAAATTCAAATGAAACCGACTTAAGTGCTAACACTAACACATAGAATGAATTTGCGATTTGTGTGGGCCCCAGGTTGGACTTTGACATGTTATCACTGGTGTGTGTGTGTGTGTGTGTGTGTGTGTTGGGGTGGGGGGGTGGGGGGGTTAATAGTGGTCCCAGATGTCTCAGTGTGTGCCACTGGAGTATGGAGGCTGTGTTGTGTTTGGTGCATGTATACATATAGCAGCGCTGATCAGTGCCAAAGGTGATGCATATGAGAGCAATCAAAGGCAGCTCTGGGCATCTACAGTATGTTTACAGTATACAAGCTCGGATATCTGTAAGTACTGTTTTCCTCCTCTTTCCTTGAGTGAGATACTGAACCCATACCTGTTCAACCGTTCTAAGTTGCTTTGCATGCGTGAAATGTAAAATGTTTGCTGGGGGCGTGTGAGAATGTGGCCGATTAAGTTTGTGTGTGTGAGTGTGTACCCAGCAGCATGCGTGTGGCTGCCTTTGGTGCCTGAAGATGTTTTGGTAGGAAGCACAAGGCTCACTGGCCAGGCCTCGAGACTCTCCCGTTCCAATTAACCAGCCCAGCAGCCTGCAGCTCTACTGGCCTTATCTGGGAGAAGAGAGAGAGAGAGAGAGAGAGAGAGAGAGAGAGAGAGAGACAGAGAGAGGGGAGGAGGAAGTGATAGAGTGAGACAGGACAGAGGAAAGACAGAAGGTTGTAAGGCATTAGAAAGAAGAAAGTAAGGCTTGAGAGTGTAAAAAGAGGAGAGGCAGAATAAAGGAAGAACTCGCTCCACAGTGCTTCTGCAGATGCCTACTTGCTCACTATCTCACAGCTCCCATCCCTCCACAAAAAGACACACATACACACTCTTTCCATTCCGTCTTCCTTCATCTCCTCTCCATCAGACGACGGAGAACCATCTTGGTAAGAAACAAAGACCTGCCGGCGCCTCAGTGTAGGAAGTGAGGAACTGATAGTGTGCGGCTGACAAAGGTATTGTGTCTATTTTAGGAGGAAAACACTTTTGTCAATATGGCCACTGGGTCTTTTCTATAGCCATTGTCAACTGGAGGGTGGAAAAAGGACACTCATTCAGCAGCAGTCACTTGTTGTGCACTGGGTCTCATAATGGCCTGAAAACGCTGTGAAATGTCAAACCTGAGTTAATCTAAGGATGAATTTTATTACACTGCAAAGGGGAAGGAAAACTGAGAGTTGATTTATTAAAAGGGAAATACCTGATCCTAAAAATGTGCTCATTTCTAAAGATTTACAAAGGCTCAGATTGAAGAGATGAATAATTTAAGCATTTAGGATCACCTACAAACAAGATTTGTTGATAAGCCAGGGGAGTAACAAAGACACATACAAGCATCTCACATTGTCCCTTCTAAGCTTACAAAACTCTGGCATATTAATACGAATTATCAAATTGAATGTCTCATGGGTGGGTAAATGTATTGCTCTGCAGACTACCCATTATGGTTGGATTTACACATGCACTCTTTTGGGCACATGTTGTTTGCGTCTCAATTTTTCAAGCTCATTTTTCAAATTTTCCTAAGACCAGTACAGCTTTTGCTTGTGCATACAGGAGCCTTATATTGTGTTTGTATTTCACAGCAACCATTAGAGGCAACTTCAGCTTGCCACTAGAAAATTCCAACAACAAAAAAAGGGGCCATTATCAGCTGTATATGGTGGCAGCCATCCCATCATTCCTGCATGTTAATTGGGGCAATGGCAGGCACAATTAGAGCCCATTTCTGGTTCCTGAGCAGCCCAATGACGAGAAGCATTTCAGCAGCCGACGACCAACCTATAAGAGGGCAGCGAGTGCCGCGAGCGTCTTGAAGGAACACAGGCATTGCAATTATTTTTTTATGAGCCCACCAGCAACTAGAATGGAAGTTGGTGAGATGAGGGGATAAAGAATTTCATGAAAGGAGATATGTGAGTATGCCTAGGTAATTATAGCTCCAGTTTTGTGTGTCTATAAATTTGATTTTAACCATTTCATGTAAGTAGTTTTAATGTATGTCTTCAAATTCAAAAAATTCCTGATAAGAATACTTGGACACACACAAACACTTAATGGTTGCACAGCTTGTTGTGTACCTTCACACATCTTGCTGCTTGTTCATGTCTGTAAAACTGAAGTACAGAAGCTACCACTCTGTCAAAGAACAGTCTCCTTAAGCTTGGAACAAGTGCTGGATTCATGAATATAAAGCTGTATTTCATCTATTATGAGCATGTGTGATTGTGTGATTGTGTGTGAGAGTGCTCATGTATGTGAGGGTTGCTTTGCCTTCTCACCCCCCAATGACTTATGGAAGAATCAGACAGGAAAAATGAGAGGGAGAGTAGACAGAAAGAAAAGGAAGTGAGATAGAGCAGGAGGGGGAGGGACACTGAAGCACACGTAGCAATTCAGAGCGAATTGGCTGTGGTAAATGACAGTCGATTACCATCTTAAATATACTGTCAAAAAGCAATTTGCTTCGCTCATGCCACGGGCCTGATATTTGCACCTTATTAGGGAGGCTGCCCTATATTTTAAGAAGCCAACCTCCCAACCTCCCTGAGCTTCCATTTACCCATAAGCTACCTGTGCACCTGTCTAATAGAGGACTTTTTTTTTTTTTTGAGTGAAAGGGGCTGGTGAAAAGAACTGGAGACAGAAGGCTGAAAGCTGTGTAAAAGGCTAATAATGTAACCACAATTAAACAATATAGGCCTTGTGATAGTTTTTGACAATAATTATAATGGAAGTTTGGTTTAAAAGGAGCTGAAATGCCCTTTCATTCAGAGGATGCTGGTACATTTTTACCCAGCAGTGTTGATACACCAAATATTTTAATTTAGGCAAAGAGGTGTCAAAGTTGGAATAATGAAGTTAGAACATTTAATCAATTTTGTTGGTTAAGATTCTATCGGCTGTCTGCAGCTATCATAAAAATACCATTAGTGACAAATCTTATTCGAAGGAAACCTGCAATTATTACCAACCTCTTTAACGTTTATTGGCTTTTAGACCTCAGGGCTCGTAAACTCAGTGGGTGGATGACGCATAAACCCTAAAACTTTGAGAAGATATCACCGCAACTGCAGATTTGTAAATGGTATTGACATTTCAATATCCCAGCTAAGGCTGATAGAGAGTCGTATTGTTGCAAACATTTCAGAGGAATCAAAAAAACAAAAAAAAAAACACAAGCACACTGGAGACCTGGGGACCAGCAGAGGCAATAAGCTGGGGCCTGGATATTCCACTCAACGTTCCAGCTTAGCGATTTCCATTGACGTTAGGGCGCCAATATGATTATTAAGAGTCAAGGCCCACTGATATCTGCAGCAGGTGAGCAATGTGTTTAATTTCACAGACCTTGTAGACTCGCTGAGCTCATTATTGGCCTCTCAATTCACTCAGTGTACTTCCTATGGTGGCATATTGATCTGGCCAATATGGTTGAAAGCAGTGTCTTACAAAAGACCTCTCACCCAGCTCCTCTCATATGCAGTCCACAGTATCAAGTCCATCTCTCTCCAGCTCTCTTTCGTCTTCTTCGTCGAGAAAAGAAGGAAGTAACTAAGAATAACTGATGAAAAATGGAACTGACACTGCTCTGAAAACATTGATTCAGGTCTCCTTTAGTTCAGCTCTAAATCTGAAGGAGCTGGAACATGCACAGGCATGCGGTGCCGCTTTGTGACTCAGAACAAAGAAGTGGCAAGAATTTGCTTTGAAAAGATATGAGGTGACACACAGCTTTTGTGCGTGCACACATACATATAGATGCAGACACACACATGGGGAGCTGTGAAAAAGGGGACAGAATATGCACGTATTTGCAAGCCCCTCAGCAGAAGTAGGTTAGGCAGAAGAGAGAGGAGAGGAGACACAGGCTGGATTGGGGGGGAACTGCAGTTAAGAATAAAGGATCAGATTATGTAAGTAGTGCTAATGCTCACTCTCTTCCTGAAAAAGCGCCATGAAAAAGGCAGGAGGAGTACTTTGAGCATCCAACCTGAACTCGCAAGACAAACTGCATCCTCCTCCAAACAGCCTCAGTGGGGATATTACAGACAGGATAAATTATGACCCCTGGAATAAAATAATATTACACCAGCTGCCTCTGAGGCCAATTGAAACCACTCAGTGCCTCAGGATTTACTACCGAAACCAAGTGGAAAACCTAAAAGACAGTGGCTCAGCTGATCAATACAAAATGCACTGACTATGACCTTGTAAAATCCATCAGTATAGTAGAAGGTGTATACGTTGTCTCAGGTGTGTTTGTTTAGTAATCCAAAATGCTGATGATCACGTAATCTTAAAATGAAGTCGATATGCTTACCTATTGATCTGGCATCAAAACAGGTTCCTTTGTCTACCGCATTGGCAATTGACAGTTGTGAGCACTGTATGCTTGCCCACGTGTGTGTGCTTCACACTGACTGTAGCTTTTTCTCCCTGTCCTCACAGTCCTCAGTCTGTAAAGGCATTGACTACTCACCAATGCAGAGAAGTACCTTTAACCTCTGAGTCTATGCAGCAGACACAAACACCAGGGCTTGACGCTAACTTTTTTCCCAAGGAGCACATGTTCTCCTAAGTTGAAAAAGCAAGGAGTGCACAAAGAACTTTAGGAGCACAATGTAAATTGATCAAATAATGTGTTTTCCGTAATAAACGTGATGCAAATAGACATTTACAAGCAAAAATATTTAATGAATTTGTATACAAAATGTACAGAAAAGTAAAATCATCAAAAAAAAGTATTGCAGTTAATTTTGTCTTTAATGTTATTATCTTATATATGTATATTGTCTTTGCAATATGATTATCTTATATAATGTTATTACTATCCTAAAACATTCTCCAGGTCCTCTGAAACTCTGAGGAGGACTTCCACCCTGACCAGCAGCGGTACCGTGGCGAACAGTCCCTAACTGCGGGGAGAACGGAGCAGGCCTCCCCAGAAGTCGGCCACTTTTCCGGGTCCGTCTCCTTCACACTTTGACTTATTTCCACGCTGCCCACAGTGGGACTGAACGGCCGGGCTCCACCGGCTGCAAACATAAGCGTCACGTCAGCGTAGCATCGTGGCGTATTCACTGGGGCTCCACTGACTGCGTACGGAAGCGACACATAGAGAAGCCAGCGGGGTTGTTTACCGCCGAGCCGAGAGGCTGCATGTAGGCTGAAAGAAATGTTAAAGCATTTTCCACCTAAGTTATTACATATATTTGAGTTATCTACAAGTTCACTGTACTGTTTGTCATCTACTCGCTTTCAAATGTCCGCCACGGACATTTACACAATGTCACGGATAAACATGGGTAAATGCATGAAAAAAAATCATCATATATCACCTCTGATAATGGTTTATTCATTTAAAAACACATTGTGCTCGTTTAGCACACTATTTCATGTAGGTTTTATCTGCTGGAGGGTCGCGTAGGGGAGCGTAGCGCGGCAAAAATAGAAGAGCCGCATAAAATAGAGAGTTGTCGCGCGACAGACGGGGGTTGTCGCGCCGCTCCCGTTGCCGGTGGAGCCGCTGTAATTGATTAACAGAGGGGCGAGCTGCTACGGGACTCACGCTGCAGACGTGTTGTGCCGCTGACGTGCCCGGTGGAGCTCGGACAATATATTCGTTGTGCCGACAGTGGCTTGGAAAACCGCCCATAACGCCAGGGCCTGCCCTGCCTACGAAGCGCACCAAAATTCTCCCACGAGCCAGAGCACTTCCGTTCACATCAGACGCGCATTTCTCCACCACACTGGTTGACAAGCGGTTTTGCTCCCAGCTGTTGTCTCCGTCACATTTGGGGCTGTTTTTCCATCATGGGTAACTACCCAGCTTGACACATTCGCTCGCGGCTCGCGCAGAAAATAGACCAGATGCCGAAATGATCGCTGCAGGGCCAGCATTTGTGGTTAGATTATCATATTTTTTTATTGACAAAAATATAGGTTGCTTCGGATGATTTTTTTATGTGCACATGTGCCCCTAAATATTTTTTACAGTCGGCACACACCTATTTTTAGTCGCAAATGCAAGTGAAACGCTCGCACTGTCGAGCCCTGAACACACACACATACACACACACACACACACACACACACACACACACACACACACACACAGTAACACATACTTTATCCCTCTGTCACAGAGACAACATGAGGATAATGCCTCTGAATAATTGCTTGCAAAAAAAGCTCTTGTATCTCGTCTTGGCCGGCTTTAGATTAGCTCACGCTGTGCCTTATTATCACCAGTTTACTGTTGATGCATGTAATTTTACCAATCATTTCACAGCCAGCCCCAATCCATCAAGAATCTAAAGAGCATCATGCCAATCATTGAATAAAAATGAAGATGTGTGAACTCCAGACTACCAGTCTGCTCTCCAACAACAGGGCAGGGGAATAATTAAGTGTACTAAAATGTAATACAGATACTCATTGTGCTTCAAGTAAACTATAATGATGCATTGCAATATGTTGGGAAGGGAAGCATGATATTACATTTTAACATCTGTAATGTAGCATGTTTATTTTCATAATGCTAATGTTTTCATGCATTTTGCATCAGCACATGCTTAGGCTTTGTGTTTTGTACTCTGTGTTTGTGTGTGTGTGTTTGCATAAGTGCAGGTATGAGATAAGATGAAACTTTTATGATTCCCATGGGAAATTGGGTCACTGTAGCTGAAAATGTATTGATGAATACAGCCAAGAAAAATAGACCATAAATAATGACATAGGAAATAACATATGCAACCAACAATTTCACCCAACAAATTGCGTGCGCAGGTTTGCCTCGACAAATGGGTAACAAAAAACTGCAATAGAAAGCATACTAACACTGGATAAATCCCTGCCCTTCAGCAAGGTTTACAAACTGCATCTCTTTCATTAAAAACATAACCAGGCTACAATAAACAGAGCCCATGAAACAAAGTTCCAACTAAAAAGGATCACACAAATAAAGCCCTGTAAATCTTTATAAGCACATTCACACCAATTCTCACAGATTGACGATTATTACGAATAGTAAAAGCAACTTCCTCTCAGTGATATGTTTACACCACAGAGCCACCTGTGAAAGTTAAAGCCAGACACCACTGGGGTAATCACCTCAGCCATATGGCTGAGTGAACTACAGCCAGTACACACTGTGCCCATCCACCAGCACTAAACTAGCTATAACGCAGCAGTAATGAGTTATTCTATATTGTTGCTGTTCAGTCTAAGTATGTAAACGGCTGCCCAGCTCTCCCACAGAGAACCTACAGTTGGAAAAGTGAGTGTCAGATAAGCTTGGTGCCAGTGGGAAGGGTAAATAAGTAAAAGCTCTGATGTAAATCAATAAATCATGTTTCCAGACTTAAAAAACCCCCAAATTCATTGTTTTTCTTGGCCTCATTTTCATCTCCTCTCTAATCTCCATAGACTGTTTAAATAATGAACGCAGCCACAGTGAAATCACCCATTGGTTTGTGGACTTCTGTTTTGAAGCCTAGAGTTTGGCATTTTACCTGTCACCATCTTGAATCTTTGGAGCTAGAAGTGGCCATATCTGGATAACGCTAAAGCTAAAACAAGCTGCTGGCTTGGTTAGCATGGTGCTTTTACAGATATAGTGAAGTATGATAATACTAATATTAATCTTTGCTTGCGATTTTTAATCAGAAAAACAGAATACCTGACTCCTTAGAGGTTATTTTAGTGAGCAAATGCTGAACAAGACTTTTTTAGTTGACCAAAGTGTTACATTTAACTTTCATGAACTGAAAACACATTGAAATAGTGACAGCTACACACATACTTTGTGAATCTGGGGTTACAACATGGTTATCTTACCTAACCAACATTGTTGGCATGGTAGCAACTTGTAAGCAGACATCACCCACCTGTCACTCAAAGCGGTCAAAGCCTTAAAGGGAAATGTTGGTTTATTTCAACCTGTCTCCTATCGTCCTAAATTTGTTTCAAGTGACTAGTGACACAGAAATAATAGTTAGCATGTTAGCCGTTAGCCTAGATACAGCCGGGGCGCATAGTAGCGTCAGACCTGTTAAATTGTAAGTGAACGGGCATACTTAAAGTGCAAAGTTAGTCCACTAAACAAGCTTTTTTTCCACAAAGACCGCCTCATATCGTTAGGATAAATGTCAGAGAACATATAGAAAACGACATGTAAATGTGTTGTCTTACCTTACCGGTGTGGTGCCCTGTTTGTTTACCATTTAGCTCTGCTTTCCAAAGCGCAGCTGAAATATCGCGAGAACAAGCAGCGATCTCATACCGTGCCTGAAATCTCACGAGAACAAGCAGCAACAGCTGGAAGGCAGAACCGGACAGTAGCCTGAAAAGTTCATTCATTTATTTTATGAAGGATTTATAGATGGCTGACTTTTTGCCAGACTTCAACTTTGTGGAGGAGGAATTTGATTTTGCAGAGTTTGATGGCCGCCCTTATTTATTTGAGCCAGAATACACTGACGAAGAGCGTCATGAAATTGAAGAACGGAGAAGGAGAGAGAGAGAGGCGCAACAGGTAGAGGACGAGAGAGGAGGAATGGCTGCTGCAAGGCTGCGTATCTCTGGAGATTGGTGGTGTACCTGTGAATGCTGTACCCCAATGCCCACAGAAGAGGAATGCCTCTGTTGCAAGGAATGGGACCGGTTGCAGCCTTATTTTCAAGGTTTGGATGTGACCGAGGACGAGACACCTCCACCTGGAGTAGTATCCTGCTGGGCTTTATCTAGAGCTCGCGAGATTTCAGGCATGGTATGAGATCGCTGCTTGTTCTCGCAATATTTCGGCCACACTTTGGAAAGCAGAGCTAAATGGTAAACAAACATGGCAGCACTCCGGTAAGGTAAGACAACACATTTACATGTCTTTTCCTATATGTTCTCTGACATTTATCCTTACGATATGAGGCGGTCTTTGTGGAAAAAAAGCTTGTTTAGTGGACTAACTTTGCACTTTAAGTATGCCCATTCACTTACGTTTTAACAGGTCTGACGCTACTATGCGCCCTGGCTGTATTTAGGCTAACATGCTAACTATTATTTTTATGTCACTAGTCACTTGAAACAAATTTAGGACGATAGGAGACAGGTTGAAATAAACCAAATGTTGGTAATTTTGGCAATTCCATGTTGGCTTCACTTTTCAGCTCTGGAGAGTGCCACTTGCTAACCTCATGCCTTCTTTTGGGCACTTAAACCTGTGGTGCTGTCTGTGCTGCTACTTTTGCTGCCCAGCTATTTCTTTTCTATTCTATTTTCCTGCCAAGTCACACAGTGAGTAAAAACATCACATTTGCATCTTTCTTCTATAATCCCTACATAAAGTGTCACTGTCAAAAAGAGTAGAGATACGTCACATGTTGTGGCCCAGAGGGGATGCTAATGTTTTCTTGTCAATTTGCTGTATATCAGAAAAACACATAAAAGAGATTAAAAACACAAAAATAAACTAAAAACTGGACTGTGGCTTTGACACTTTGGGTCTGTTGTGGCTACAGCTCTCAGCCTGTGGCCCATGCAAAGGGTCTGCATGTCGAATGTTATCTGGGTTTGGTGTGCGGGATTAATCCGCAACCTGAGTTGTTCGCAGTCCTCGGTGCACCCTCTGCTGCAGTACAGGACCCTCAGCCTGCTTTCTTCCTTCTTTGAATATGAAAGCGTTCCATCATAGATCATTCATCACACTCCACCTGCTATTTCATGTATTTCTCTTTCAGTCTCCCTAAATAAACCCCCGCCCCCTGTACTCTGTCATGTTCCTGTCAGGCCTGTGTTTACCCTCTTAAGCATCCAATAACCATGGGTAAGCACCAACAACAATAGTGGAAGAAAGACAAGGAGCCAACTGGGGCAGTGAACAGAAACAAGGTCTCCCTTTCATTCTCGACCATTAACAGGAGAGTAGAGTAGGAAATATGGGAGGGAAGGGGGTGAGAGAGGTAGGAGCAGACAGAGGGGAAGCAAGGGAGACTAAAGAGCCTAAGCGTGGCGAGGGGACACAAAAATGCCGCCTGCTTAACAGGCAGGATTTGGTGAACGCAGAACTACTATGTTGATGGCTTCCTAGACGGCAGGGTGGCCACGTGTGAAGAATGGGGCAAGGTCAAGAAGACACGAGACAGGCTGTCACACATTGAGAACAGTAACAACAGCAACAATAACCCAGCTTGAAGGATAAGCACTGATGACAGCAGCAGTGTAAGGAAGAAGAGAAAGAAGTACTATGGAGAGGGTGCAAGTACAAGTGCACGGGGAGCTGTGGGTGCCAAAATAGAGCATTACTGCAAATTGGGCCATGGACATGGCAAAGGGGGCTGTCTATTGGATGAAAAGGACTATGTGTATGTCTGACCAAGTGAACATCTCCAGGCATTCATATTATACAAAGTGGTGCTGCTACTGTATATATGTGTGTGTGTGTGTGTGTGTGTGTGTGTGTGTGTGTGTGTGTGTGTGTGTAGCATATTATGCAACCAGGTGCAGGGACTTGGACGTGCGCCTGGGAGCGTTTGCATGCGTTCAAAAAACATGCCCGCGTATTGAGGCACACAATGTGGAGCATTGTGGCGAGGAATGCGGGAGATAATGGAGAAAGCCGGAGCCGTGTTGGGAGCTGCAAGGTAAGAGGAACCGAGCGGGGAGAGAACATTCAATTCAATTTCGAAACGGCGCCGGCTCAGAGTACAAACACAAAGGCTTCATTACAGGCAGATCCCTGTTGAAGGCTGGAGCTAATTCACCGTCTTCAAGCACGAGGAGAGAGAACAGCGGGGAGGGAAGGCGGGGGCGGGGACGGAGGGAGGAAATCGGCGAGGAAAAGAGGTGAGGTGACATCAGGATTGGGAAAAGTGGGGAAAGACCGAGCAGCAGTCAGTCTGCTCTGAGGGAGAGGGAGAGTTCAATACCAACAACGCCACTAAGAGCATACTAATGCCCTGTATGGCACACAGAGCAGGAGAGTAATGACTTCCATTACAACATCTACACACGTGAGAACCGTGTAAATAAACTGGATATAAACATGGTGCAAACAGAGGTGTGGTATTGCAATCATAAATCTGGTTACACATTAAGTGATCGGCTGCCCTATGCCTGAGTGGGGCTAAAAATAGGCTTGTTTGTTGACAAACCCAGAATGAGACTGAGATACAGCCACTACATCTGCTACCTAATAGTTAGATCCATCTACACATGTAAACAGCCTCATGTTTTTTTGTTTGTGTGAGCACACATAAAGACAAATGCGGGTGGACAATATAATGGAAATACCTTGTAGTTTAATCCATTACAATTCTGCTATTACAAATACTACCTTTTAGTGTTGTCACAATACCAATATGAATTTCAATACTTTTCGATACTCTTCGGTACTTTTCCTGAGGAAAAGTCCTTTTGGATACAAACCTTTAGAACAATAAATAGTAGGGGTGTAACGGTACCAAAAAAATCATGGTTCGGTAAGTACCTCGGTACGGACGTCACAGTTTGGTAACTTACACACCACTTGCACAATCTGTGCTCCAATAGGAACAAGAAAGGCGTTTATGTGCATAAATGAGTAAAATAAATTAACTAAATTAATGAATTGAATTAATTTCAAAGTACCTGTATTTTCCAAATGCAGTATAGTACCGTGTGGAATACTCTAGTACTGCGGTACTATTTTAGTACCGGTATACCGTGCAACACTACTACCTTTATATAAACCCTGTTGTTGGTTGTCTATGTTCACATTTTGTTGAAACCATGTCAGAGTTGATGCACCTCTACAGAAAGTTTTTGAGGCTCATTTGAGGTGTTTTGCAGTTTAATAAAACAATCCTGAAGTAAATTCTACGTTCATAAAAGTTTAAACATTCACTTTTTGCCATATTGGAGGCTGTGGTTTGCAGCAATGCTGGTTTGAATATTAAATCTACCCTTATTGATTCAAATGGCATGGACAAAATGTTATCAACGCTTCTCAGCATAATACTATATAATTCGCTGTATTGTGACCATGACTTTGAATCATGACAGTTTTAGCAAATATTGAACATTATAAACTTCATATAGAAGAACTTATTTTCAGGTGATAATTCACAAAAGAAAACATACTTATTATATTACATTTAATTTCTACCAATATATGCCTCTAAATCCTACACACTGGACCTTCAAGCATGTGTACCTAATAGACTTACAACTGAGTGTGAATTCTTCAATTAAAAATGTATCTTTTCACAACGTCTCTGTGTAAGATCAGCAAAGCGGATGCATTTAGTTCCTGAATGGGATTCTCATTTTCTCAATCAACAATGCTTAATATCTGCCAAGTGTCTTATTGATGAATCCATTGATCTACCCACACAAGAGACTGTTGTCGGCTGGAAATTAAAGGACCCCAGTAATAGTGCTATTAGTTTCATGAATCTACATTTACCAGCAGTGGACAAAATGTTTGTCTGTGTCTGTGTGAGAGCAAACAAGAGCAGCCTTTTACTAATGGCTGAAGGTCAGTGGATGCAGACTCCCTCCCCTATTCCCATTCTCCCCCTGCCTGACACAAGCTGTGAGGCCCTGAAGCACAATTACACTGTAGAGGTGTCTGCCATTCACACACATGTGCAAACACAAACACACAGATATACACACACAGCGGGGCACAAGCACCAGGGGCAAGCAGGACACTGAGGTTTGTGGTCCCAGGTGAAATGACTCTCCGCTGGGTGTGAATCAAGCTGTGGCTGGGGGACAGGATGCAGAGGGAGACGGAGAAAGAAAGATAGAGAGAGAGACAGAGAGAGAGAATGAGAGAGAAATAAAGAAAAAGAGAGCGAGAGACAGAGAAAGAGAGAGAGATGGAGAACAGTGTCAGAGCAGATTAAAAATGCATGGCTTTGCTCTAGCTGGCGTAACAATGAGTGTCCTCATTCATTGCCTGTCACCTCTGGGAGCTCATGGGACAAGGTGGAGGAGGGAGAGGCCGAGAGGAGTTAAGCCAAAAAGAGAGGGGGTACCAGCAGTTCACAGTTGGGAGCAATAAAGGGGTGGAGGAGTAGAGGAGAATTGCAGCTGAACTGTGATCCACAGTACGGGATGAAAGGGTAGGGAGCGATAAACATGAGACTTTAAGAGGGGGGGGCATCAAAGTTCAGCCTGGTTGGATGATGGTTGAGAGATAATGACCTCTGTAGCTCCACTGATCTCTAACACACCCACACACACAGATTAATTGAGAAAAGTAACATCCGGAGAGAGTCTGGCATCCAGCCAGTGCTCCCCATAAAGAACTATATGAAGTACGGTTGCATGTATGGCCGGAGCTAAAATGGATCAGTTGAAGCCCAGCCATCAGGACATGACATTCAGCCCATGAAAAGCATCATTAAAGAACACGGCCTGTGCAAATTACCACTTGCACTCTGACAATGACTTGGCTAAACACTTTGCACTCAGGAAGAATATGCTCATGGCAGCAGAGCAAAAAGCCACCTTCTGCAAAAGCTCGTATGGTGTCGGCACAATCAGCACATCACAGGGAAAACCGATGCTGAGAAGAAAAAGGGGTGACAGGTGACAACAATCATCTGGGAGCCTCTCCTCAGCGACCTTGACAAAAAGGAGGATGTCATCTGTGGCATGATGAAAAAGCTCCCCTCCAGTGAGCAAAACGGAGGAAAAATAAAAGGAAGGAGGGGAGGGAAGAAAGGAGGGATAGATGGCCGATGAGTTACACACGAGTGCATCCAAACAGCTTTTTAATTGCGTGTGGAGGAGAGCCGAGGCCACAGCTGTAAATAACCTGTGTAGTGCTGAAACACTCACCAGAGAAAGGTGACTACAAGACATATGTATGGATGTGGCAGTGTGAATGTGTTTGGGGAGTTACAATGACCTATTGTGGTTGTGTGGTGATAATGATGGCAATGAGTGCATACACTAGACCCCTAGACACATACACACACACCCTCCATTCCCTCTTTTGTGTCACCCACACACCCATCACTGCTGCTGACAATGTGACATGAGTTGACATCTGCAGTGCTCAGTCATACCACCTCTGACCAAACTTATCCCATTTGTCAATCAATTAAAATAAACTAAACCCCTAATCATATTGCAGGCTTCTACATTTCCCAACATAGTTAATAATTAAAAGCATATAAAATCATAATCAATAAATCAGCAAGGCTTCATGAAATAACTATAACACAGCCAGTAAAATCTTTTTGAAGATACAACCATTAATAGTGTATAATGCTTCCTACTTTAGTGTTTAAGGAAGTTTTGGGAGAAACAGGAAAAAAATTATGCATGCTACACAGCTGTCCGTGAAATAGTCTGTCGTCCACTCTTTAAGTATATAAGTGGTAAAACTAATTTCATTCCTCTATATGAAAAAAAGCACAGTCTCTCTGCATTTGCAATCCAGTTTAAGAACAAATTATCCCATCTCTGCTGTATTTGTGAGGAGAGCTGCAACAATACGTGGATTAGTTGATCAAAAAATATATCAGCAGCTATTCACAGTTGATTGTTCCAAGTTTTTTTTTTTTTATACGAATGCCAACATTTGTTGTTTCAAGGCTCTCAAATGTGAGACTTCTTTTCCTACAATGCTGTAAATTGCATATTTGGGGTTTTTCAACTCTCAACACAACACACAGGGCTGGGCGATATAACAACTATGTATGATATATCGATATATTTTAAAGCAAGATATAGATTTAGACAATACCATTTTTATCGATATAGGGTCAAGTTGTGTCACATAACGCATACCAGTGTGCATCTCTCCTCTCTCACACTCTCTGTACAGCTCTGCCCCACTCACTCACTCACAAATTCTCCAGCAACACTAAGAGAGACACGGAGCTGCTCCTCTGTTTAATCTGTCTGTTAATTAGTCTACAGTGAGACATTGGTCTATATGTTGCACGTACTACATTAAATCAGTCTGTGAGATGAATTAAATGACCGAGTTGGACATGTACAATACTGTGGGCCTTTTCTACTCTAACTTTTGGCCGCACCAATTTCCGTTTCCACTTAAGACACACCATGCCACGCCGAGCTGTGCCAGAGAGGGATGTTCTCCGGTGCAGGTCCAAAAGGCAGGCCTCCCACCCTCAAGTGGGTAGCGGCGATGTCTCGTGTGCTGCAGGCATCCCCCAACAACCCCGCTACTCCCCCTCAAACAAGCCAGTGGGTTGTGACGCTGAACTCCCCTATGTCTGAAGGAGACCACAGAGAACGGTGTCTTAAAAGTCTCAGCTTCAGCTCTCGGTACTTTTGTAGCCTCTGACTGAATCGCTGAGGTTTGGAGTTTAGTTTCTCTCCTGCTTCCTGTTTTTAGTTTAGATATCTGCTTTATTGTTTTATGTTCGCTATCTGCCGTATCAGAAGGTGTTTGAAGTTTCTGCTCGAAAACTCAATATTTCCTTATTTTGGTGCTTCACAATAGAAGTGTTTACATTACAAAATAATGGGGAACTTTTATTGTGAGGAATCTAGAAAAAATGAAATGTGTTACTAAATTAGCAGAACTTTGTCAGCAGCTTCTCTTCAATACAGGTAAGTCTAGTAATACCACAGGGAGGAAGAGTAAAATCAGAAACAGCCACAGTGAGATGTTGATGAAGAGCTGCAGACAACAAGCTCTTACTGCACCTCTGCAAACAGCTCACCTCCAACAGGTCAACGTCTTTTCACTGCCCTGCTGTGTGATGGAAAAACAAATGCAGCAAAAATAACAGGTGACATTAGCCGTGGATCAGCTTGCAACTGAACATGTAGACACCAACTGTGCAGAGAAACTCAAGAAACTCAGCTGCCATGATATCTTGCAATGGTATGGAGCATTTTAGTTTACCAATGTGAGGGCTAAAGCAGCGTGAAGGTCACGCACATAAGATCAAATACAAGAATGGACAATAGTTAATTAACACAGACAAACCACCAACTAGACAAGGGTGTAAACTACTTAAAATTAGCAAAGATGGCCTTCAGTGTTCTAATCCGTCACAATGACTGACTGCCTTCAGATTTTTCGATTACTATTAAAATAAGTCAATATATGACGGAAAATATCCTGGTAATGTGACCTGTGTGCAGCCCTATTTGCAGGAGCTTGTTTTGTCCTATCCTTGCAATATTTTCAATAATTATGTCACAAGAACGTGTAGATTCTACCAATCACTACAGGTGTTATGTAGAAATGCTGCACTGCAAATTCAAAAAAATAAATACTATAATTCATTGAAAAATGTTCAGCAAACCCTACACAACAGAGTCCAACAAGCATAACAACAGCTGGGATTAGCAGATACTCTTTGACCGAGGCCTGGTGGGTCTTAACCTGTGAGACTGAGCCCAAGAAGCCTCACTGGGAGCAGAGCAGACTGTGTTGTGAGTAAGAAAGCTCTTAAATCCTACATTATGCATCATATTCCTCTGGGATTTAACAAATTAAGTAATACAGACAGATAGAGAGAGAGAAAGTGGGAGTAGTTTATCTCCATGTACGTGTGTGGTCAGTAAACTAATAGGTTAGTGTGTATCCAGTGTGGATTAAGCTTGATAGATCTGTGTAACCACAAGGTCAGAAGTGTTGAAAATTGCATCACATTACACAAAGTCACATAACACACACACATCAGCTTGAGCCAAGCAAGAATATTTAGAATCCACAAGCTCTCAGAGAGGCAATAAAACGCCACCAGACTCACTGTCTGTCCATTGAATAATATATTTGATATTTTCAGACCTCACATTCTCAAGGCTGCAAGTTGAAGTGCTGTGTCAAAGACAGCATTTTTAATCTAACAGTGCAAAGATCAAGAAAGTATCATATGAAGTATGCCTAATCACTTCCACAGTCAAATTATAGATCTGATCTTTTGACAACTGTATATTACATTAAAACAAATCATATAATAATACCTCAGATGTGAAGGCAACAGCTCCTGCACATGTTACTGGCAGTGTATTGGTGCTCAGAAATGTATCTGTTGAAAAGTTCCTGTCACTTTCATCGTGCCAGTCAGACAATGGCACATCAGAGAAATCTGTGGCCAATATGCGAAAGAGAGAAGCCGTGGAAATGGGAATCTCACCGGTTCGACTGCCTCTAATGAGCCAAGGTGTCTTGCATAGCCAATCAAGCCTGTCTCCAGTAATGGGGTCCAATGACACCTGTAGGACACTGAGGCATTACAATGAGCCAGTGGCGGTTAAGCTAAAAGGAGTGGACAGCCAGCTCGACACGGATCAATGTCTGTTCCTTTAGCTGGGAAATGACAAATGTCATGGTCATACAGGAGCTGGAAATGAAGACCCACTTGCAGCTTTGCCTTGTATGCCATTTACTCACAGAATGGAGATAGTTGAAAACCTTATATGGAAAAAAAATATCTTTTTGAGCAACAAGTGTACGTTGCAAAGAGAGAAACCTATCAAAGCCTAATCTACAGTTAATTTCTTTGGCTTTTCATGAGTATGCCATTCACTATCCTGGAGATTCATCAGACGAGCTAACTAGCTTACAGACAGATGTATTTGAAAACCAATTAAATCTCTGAAATACCTAAATTAGTGTGTAAAGATTGGATCTTTTTTTTATGGTAACAGCAAGAGTACAAGGTTTCTCAATTTTTCAGTGGGCTTTATGCATTACTAATAAATATTAAACAATGTTGCCTTTTTCACTTTATCAAATGCGGTCTAACTCAACAACTGGGATGTTATCTGCCTACAGGAGGACTCCTCCTCTGAGACGAGCTTGCATAACTAACACTACTATCTGGCACTGGGTGGATGCTTGCATTCAAAGTGCTTAGAAGGCACCATAAAGGCATATTTTTTAATCATACGTGACGCCAGTGGGACTCAAACCCTTAACTTTGACAGTAAACATCAGTAAACATGGCCCACTCAACCAAATGAGCCCTAAGACCACACACATAAAGCACAATCTTGGGAAAAAATAGTACCTGGGGGTTTTGTTTCTAAATAACAGAGCAGTCTCTATATAGAAGGTTAAACATTTTGGCTGCGACTATGTCTGTCTGGTATTTTGTTGGAAGATAACCCCTACTGTATGTGACAATAGCCTCAAGCATGTGTTTTCTGCAGCTCAGAAATATTACCCAACTGTGTTTTGGTCGACCGCAAGAAAACAATTCACTTTGGAATTAGGAAGTACAAATAAAGAGTTTCTGCCAATAAAATGTCAGATCTAGGATAGTGATGCCCTGTGGCTGGAATGACCCACGCTTTACTGGGAATTAAAGCCAATGCAGGTTACCAACTGTAGGGGAAGACCAGAGGTAATCTGAGCCAGCACGGCTCCCTTCGCGCTACTGTGTAGTAAAGGCTACCGAAGGAGGCCATGCTGCTTTAGGTGAGGTGAGGAGGAGTTCTGCCTTCCAAAAGTTTGTGTGTGTACTCCCTCCTACTCATTCTCATTGTTCCTTTTCATCCTTGCTCCTTTCTGGCACACACAGTCACTCCTCACTCTGTTTGGATGTCTAGTTCTTTGTCAAACCTGATTCTCTCAGAGAGATATTGACCTTGGAGAGAGTGAAAGCATAGAAACTTACTGAGAAAATGCACATTAAAAGGTGCTCCCCAAATCCAACTTTAAGACTGAAATGAGAAAAAAGTCACTGTGTCTTCCATTATGCAAATCAATGATATAATCTGGAGAGAAATAATCTTTGGTATATTATAAAATTATCAGCATGCAATCTGAATTCCATTATTTCTTAAGAATGTCATTAAAACTATTTACAGAAAGCATGGCCTTACTGCATATTATCTGAAATATAATATTAATTTTGCAGTACGTCCTTACTTTGTAGTACTGCAAATTTAACAAACTGCAAAATGCAAAGCGTGCTGTTGAGTCTTTCTCGGTTAATATGGGATGCTCTAACAAACATTTTTGGGATATAACATCTGCATCTGTTTGAATGGTCCAAGTCTGCATAGCGAGTATACTAAAAGAAATGATGATACAATACCACTGCAATATGATCAGAAGAAACTAATTGACTTCCTCAACACAGTGGAAAAATCCATTTCCCAAGCTGATAGCTGAGTAAAGATGTTGCTCCTCTTATGGATATGAAGGGCAAAAGACAAAACAGAGGACCCTGGCATACTGACTGAGCTATGCCCTCATTAAAGAACAGAGTTTCTCATTGTGGTAGCAGTTATACAAGAAAAGAAAGCTGGTGATTATTTTATTGGTTGTTTGTGTTAAGTAGGGTGACATTTCAGAGAGAAATGGCTAATTACTTTGTGTCAAACCCTTTGTCAATACTTCAGAGAAGGTACAACAGAAGTGAAAGATGAATGATTTTTACATGAAACTGCCCCTGAAGAGTTTTGCTGTGCGCAGGGCCCAGTGCACTTCTTTGCTAAGAAATCCTAAGCGCCTTCCAGGTGCTCCATCTACTTTACAGCAGATGGGTACTCCTTGTCCAAATCAACACAAAATCCTGCTTTCCTTTCGATGGCGTCCTTTGAATCACGTACAGAGTTCACGTTTTGCATTTGAATGCAGCACAGGTAAAACGTATCTTGCCTGGGCAAAGGTAAGAGACACAATGACTTAACAAAGTAGCAAATAAGTGTGTCAACATCAGTGCACTTACCACCTTGTGCAATACTTCAGTTGATATTTACTATTTGCTGACAGCAGTCGTAGACCAGAAAGCTGTTCTATTAAGATCATTTAAGGTCAAATTATACTTAGGGATGTCAGTTTTGGTTGATTTTGCTTTTGAAAGCTTGGCAGCCATTAACTGGTAACTAACCTGTTCATTATTAAGGAAAAAAAAAAACAAAAAAATGCAAAATGATGTGAAATACAAGAGGCCTTTCTTGATAGTCCCAGCGGTCAGTTGACTCAGTGAACTTAACTGCCGCATTTCAAAGCACTTTCTATTTAGATGTGGTGAAAGTTTAATGTTTTGTGATGTAAATATCTTGCCTTTAATTTTGTTTGCTGACATAAAGCCGACTAGCCATGTTAACAAGCGAAAACATAGTGCCCACAGCCCACCCTCCAGTCTCCACTGATTAGCTAGCCATAGCCGATCGGCACTGTGCACCACCAGGGTAGGGTGGAAGTTAACCAATTCGGCGGTTACAGCTGGCAACGCCGTCCCACCACCAGGACAACAGAAACATGATGACCCACTCAGGTCTCCCCCAGGAAGCCCTGGTGAGTAAGTAGCTTCATTTTGAACAGCAAAACCCATAAGGATTGTTAAGTATGTTTACACCACTAGCTGTGGTGACACTGCTAAAGGTGCTAACAGAGATAACAACGATGGTAAAGGGGATTTATGGCTAAAAACTGAGCCACTAACTCACCAGAGCAGCCTGACGGGAGACCGGAAAGTTTGCACAATGTTTCCACAGCAACACTACAGAGTTGACACAGCGTTGCCGAATGATCCACACTAGATAGCTCCCACTAGACTTGGGTGGTGTACAGTGCAGTAACCTATAGACCGTGCATAACAGATCAAAAATATTCTTGGCAGTTGATTGAATAATAGTTAACCGTTGACATCCCTGATTATTAACCTACTGAAAATGCCAATATTACATAATCTTTTGGGTTTCATTTTATACAAGTTTACCACGGATGAGTCAGATTTTAAATTTCAGAAAATGCTCACTGTGGCATATTTAGTGCATACTGACTGACCTCACTATGACATGGTTGATGCGGAATAAAAGTAAGTCTGTACTTAGAAGACGAAGACATGGAGGGCAGGCAAGGAGGTGAGGGACTAAAGCAGAGTAAGAAGGGAGGAGAGGGGCCTGGGGCACAAAGAGGAGCTAAGGCAAGAAAAGGAGATGTGGATGATTAACGATGTCAGCTCCAACTGGATGAAAAAATACAAGTGTTGTCCGGTTTGCATTGCCGGGGAGACCCAGAGGCAGAAATATATGCCGCTGATATTGACCCCAAGGCGAGGGTCAGAGCTGACAGCAAAGCAGCAGTCCTTTGGGGCTCTCTTTCTCAGCCATCATCACTATCATCTTCTCTCTCTTACTGCAGTGTAACTCACAGCAGATGACCTTTTACGAATAGCGGTCAGTCTTACCTAACTAACTACCATCTGTCTTTGGCAGATCTGTGCAAATCAGGTTTCATGAAAACACAGTACAACCAACAATCCCTTAAATTGGGATGATCAAAGATGATATGAGGCTAGACATAACTTTTCAAAATAATTACCGTTTGACTTCTTAGTCTTAGCATGTTTGGTTAGTTAGAAGGACTAAGAATAAATCATTAGTGAAGAAGGGAAACACAATTTCATGGAAGCTGCAGCTTCCTCAGGAATGGTAGTGAGGGAGTTACTCAATCGATTGATCACTGCCTTTGAAGCTGATGGACTCGATTAATTATTTAACGGGATCTTTTAACGAGGTAAAGTGCCTTGACTGGAGGCCACAAAGCTAGGCCATAAAGCTATGTATAGCTTGTCTGCCCTGAAGAATAATGCATGCTAAAATTAACAATATGCATTTTTCAGTACACAGAGCGGCGCCTTTGGGCATCAGGGTCAGTGCTTGTACCTGCAAATGTTTCATTAACCTCTGACCTCTGAGCATGGCATTTATACAGCAGAGACATTAACCAAGGGCAATGCTGATCTATACTGTGGGGACAGTACATCCTTATGTTTGTCAGTGACAGAAGGTGAGTTGCTGCACCTTTTTTCTTCACAACATAAATTTGTTCATTTGTCGCCACATTATATGTCAAGTGTATGAATGTAATATTCAGCTATGTAAGTTCTGAGGAGGAGAAAGAGTAGAGCTGCACTAAGACTTTCTAACCATAGCCTTGTATACATGATTGTTTCTTTAGAAGGGGTGAGTGGGCAATAATCAGGGAGTGAACAAGTGCAGCATTAATCCTACGGCCTGAAGTCAATAACAGTTGGCATGGCTCTGTGTGTCCCTTGCTTCTCCAACTGGATTACACACACACATGCACTCTGACGTCCCTGACTAACAATAGCACAATATTCAATAATCCTTTTTTTCCATTGCTCTGCCTGACTTCTTTCACTCTCTGCTGCTTTCCTTTTCTTCTGCAATCTCATAGCTCCTCATATCTATTCCATTTTCTGGTCATATCTAAGATGCATGGGTGGAGGCCATTCAAGAAAATGCAAGCCCTACAAAGCAAAGAGAGCATCAGTGAAGAAGCAATGTAATTGCCCAACAACAAAAGGGGTTTGTGTTGGCTTTAATAGTGCAGAGGCTTCTAAGAAACATAATTAAGGCAGTTTCACCTCGTTTTCAGCACTAAATTGTGAAAGACTGGCTCGAAACCCAACTACACAAAAGATGTGTGGATGGGCTGGGGTTTTCTCTTTCCACTGGGTATAGCACACATCTCAGAAAACAAGTGTTATGGTTGATATTTTTTTACACCATAACCCAATTACAAATATGTTCAAAACACAAAACACAATTCCTTTGACCTTAAAGTTGTTGCTGGAAATGGACAACAAGTACTTTAAATAAAGGGCAATTAAAATGTTGTTCTATTGAATAAAAAATAGAAAGTCGCCGGCATATTCACTTGCACACATTCTGGATGCCTAAAACAAAGAAACTTTTGGTAGCTGAGCACTAAGGATGTCATGTCATATACTATGAAATGAAATGAAATGTGTGTCCCCATCAACAAATACACACATACACACTCCAGTGTAGTTTCCTCTGTCAATATGGTGTACAAGGCCCAAGCAGAGATAAGTTTGTAGATACTGATCTTAAGTTTCCATTCCATCCCTTGCCCATCCAGGGGTCACCTTTACCTGAATTCACAACCACACACACAAACACACCTCTTTCCTAAGACCTCACTGTCATCCTTAAATCTCAGTTTAACCCCTTACATCTACCTTCCAATACCCTCTCTAAAAGCTAATCATAAGCTACTCATCACAAACAAATCAGAGGCTTGTTCTATGCTGAACAGTGTCACTTTGAAAGCAGCAGGATGCAGGCTGCAACCAGTATGTGGTATGCAGACTCTCCACCCTATGAAACCCAGTACACTGATGGTGGAGAAAGACTGACCTTGACAAGGGCCGAAACAGAGGAACTTGCTGCACCGACATTGGTTTCACATGAACACAGAGTTACTCTTCATTAATTCTGAAAAGCAACAGATTAGGAAAATACAGCACTACATAGGGTTTTTCAGATATTTTTGTAGTACTTAAATTATTGGAATATTTGAAAATTAGTCACCCATAATTGCTTAGCCAAAATACCAAGCTACTGGTATATAGCACTTTAAATCTGTTTCACATCATTGTAAAATTAATAGCTTTCGATTTGTTTACTGTTGGTTTAAAGTTGGGTTCTTGGAAATTGGAAAGGGTGCTTTTAAAACTTTCTGATATTTAATGGATTAAAAAATTACTGCAAAATAAAAAAGTGCACTCAGTACAGTTATCCTAATGTGATGCAGCCACCAGAGCTTATAATGGCCACTCCAGACAATGCTTGTGATTCCAGCAGACATGCCGCGAAGCGATTCAGGAGCTAAAAATACGTAGCTAGTGTATTTTTGACGGGGCCTTGGCGCATTGCACACAGATCAATTCTCCTGCTAACAAGCACCACTTGTAAATTATATAGTCACAACATATTATGAAGATGAATGTATTGTTAACAACTAAAACACAGCCAAAAATCTTTGATTCATGTCGTTCATATGGACTTTTAATGGTATTAACTTTGTCTGTAGGCTACAGCACAACAAAATAGAAAATGACAACAATAAACACAATTAAAACAGATGGACAAAATTAACTATGTAGCCTAACTAACCTTTGGTGGATGAACATACATCAAGAAACTGACCAAATCAACAAAAAATATGCAAATCCACAAAATTGGGCAGACAAAACACTCACTGCTTCTGAAAAGCTCTCTGTGTGGTATGATGCCGTACAGAGGACAAATTGGTCACAGGTGAAACAGGTGCAGCTCTGCGTGATGGTATTGTCCCTCCCAGCTCCCTTACAGTCGAAATGGTGGCTAAAATAGCAAGGCCTTACGCCTTACTAATGAAAATAATCATTAGTTGCAGCCCTAATTGCAGCAGTTGGCATAGGCAACGTCTATGTCCGACACTTAACATCTGATTTCGAATGTCACAAGACCATACAGCTAGCCATGAAGATTAATGTAGTCAAAGCGGAAATCGTCATACTCAAACTTCCAACTTCATTTATTTTCCTCTGACCCCATGCTTTACCAAACACGCTGCCTCCACAACAGTCAGTTCAGATAATTGAACAGGGGACAGCGAGCAGGTTGAAAGAAAAGATTAGATATAATGAGAGAAAAGTCTGTCTGCACAATTACAGCTTTAATTAAAGCCAGGGATGATGCCAGAGGCAGCGAGGCCACTGGCCAACAAATGTAAAGGTTATCTTCTTGACAGACAAACAGGAACATAAAATAATTACAGCTTTGAACAAAAGTGACTAGCATATGGCTGGTCTGGCCTGTATGTGTCTGTACATGATCAAACCTTAAGTTAACACCTCAGTGATGCAGCTGCTGAAGTTAAGATGATAAGTTGTTGTGAGTGTTGGGACTTGAATGAACGCCCTTTCCAAATACCCAATCCTCAAAATGTTCTCTCTCTTCAGTGCAGAGCCTTGACAGATCTTTGAGGTAATTCAAATTTTAAAGTAATACATCAAAGGTCGCTTCAATATTGCAGAATATTAACTCGCTTTAATAGTCTACAGAGCTCAATATACTGACCTTGGGGTCCAAACTAAACCTACTGTCAGACATTTGTAGTTGATCCACATTTTCTAGCTGACACACATTTCAGACTGCAATTCAAAGTGACTGAAAAAAGAAAAAAAGCGATACAGACTGTACAGTTACCTTTGCTCCACATAGCATTTTAACAAAGATAACTGAGACTAGTAACCATCAGTTTGCAAACCAGTAAGTAGCAAGAAGAGAAACAGGCTTGTTCCCTACACTTGAGCAGGAATGATCAACAGCATTTCAGATTGAACATGCTCACTTTGACTATTTGCTCCTTCAAATTGGACCCATTATAACGAGCATAACTTCAAAAGGAAACTGATAATATGTCTGTGGTAACTATCTGAAAATGTTTAATGATGACATTCCTGCCTTGTCTTTCAATGCACACAGCTCCCCCCTCTCTCTTTACTTTTATTTTTGCTTAATTTACACCCCTGTACTTACAGTATGACAAATTTTTGTAAAATATTCTAATATACTGCTAGACTTTCAGGCCATTCATTTTGTAAGACCACAGACACCTGACCTATTCTTTTTTAATGATCTCTGTAATCGTTTTAATATTTTTGTAGGTGTTTTTTTTAACTTAGAAATGACAAAAATATTAAATTTAAATTGAATACATCAATATTTAAATGCTTAGATGTGTGTGTCATAAATTCAGATGCTTTATTTGATTATATATCACTATTGGGGGGGGTTTATAGAATTTTTTATTTATAACCTAACAAAACCTAGCTATAATTTAGTCTCTTTGTGAAGTGCATAACACTCAGTTTCAAGGGTGTTGATTTAACTCTTGTTATTTTTGGGTTTAACAAAACATCATCACTACAGCCTCCAAACTGAGTTGAAACCTAGGCACAGTGTCAAAAACAAAAAGATAAGTGATTTAGCACAAGGCTGCTGCGTTGGGTAACACAATGAAAGATCCAGGAATTGACCGTGCTGTGGGTTTATGCAAAAATCTAGTGGGCTGCTTTAGCCATAGTGGGAGGCAGCGGTGGGAGCTTGCCAAGACCTCAAAGGAGCTCAAGCCACCGGAACACAAGCTTAAAACTGAGTGCCCAGGCAAGATGTGGATCAAAATCAAGGATCAAGCCATGGTGCTGAAAACTGAACAGTAAACTGCTAATTCATGTTCTCCCCTCTGATCAGAGAACTAGACACTTCAGTCCTACATGGCACAATATTGACATCCTGAAGGAAATCAACAAGACACTCAGCACACCGACTGATCTCACTGATGCCCTCTCAGGAGAGCGATATGTTAACATCTTCTCTGTGAAGTCTACTCTTCTGAAGCCAGTTCTCCACTTCATCCAAACATTTATTGTGGTAGCAAAGGAAGATGACTTACATCTCAAATGCTCAAATGATTTAGCCAATCTTTAGCTCCTATAAAGGGCTGTTTTCTAGATTTGTTTTCAGTTCAGTCTGGATTCATTTTTAAAAAAGCATACAAAACTCTCTGTCAGTCACATTTAGTTTGCTAAAAAGAGCCCAGACTTCAAAGTCTCTCAACTAATCCACCATTATCGTCCACAGAATGTGAGGATAAACACAACATAATCAGTCTAATGAACACATTGTTATTTGCAGGCTGGATACATAGAGAATATATACAGTATCATTTTTAAACTTCAATTAAAAATGCCTATTTGTAAAATGGATTAAAGTGAACAAGATACAAGCACTAATGTCAGCACCAACTCTGTCAGGAACTGCCACGAACTGCCCCGTTTGCAGAGGTTACACTGGTATAGTTGTATTAGGGTAAACTCTCTTAGAAAGGATAAAGATTTGAATGCATCATCTCCTGACCTTCTGTCATCTCTACACAGGTTCCCAAATTAATTCCCATTTATTTGTTTGGTTGTGTTTGTTGTCAGTGGAGATTAGGTCCATGAATATTCATCTCACAGGTGGTGAGCCACAGGCCAATCAAATGTCGAATCCCGTGAGTATTCTCTCATGATGTCGGTCATTTCATGCTCAAGTGTGGTAAACCATTTCATGCATAATCACAGATGAGAGGGGGGATTGATGTGTGTCTATGGGCATATGTGTCCATGTGAGCAAGAGGAAAGCACTCAGACCAACCGCAATATCAGCTCTTCCCTCACAACCACGTTTCATTTATGACTGCGATGATGAGTGGATGAAAAAAAGAGATTAGCTGTGTAACATGCTTGACAAGATGAGAAAAAGAAAGAGGGGAACACACAGAAAGTACTGAAGGCCATCATGCACAATCCATATTGACGCAGCACTCAATAATCCCCCCCTTCCAACTCAATACATGTGCTTAAGTTGCAAACAGCCTTAAAAGCTCCGTCTTAAATCTTTATGGCAGGTGCCCTCATAAACTTCGTCACAAATACATTTCTCTGCGGAGGCTTGCCGGCAGCTCGGACACAGCCTTTATTAAGAGGCTTCCAAACTCATGAACATGAAAGACGAAGAGGTGACAAAGAGAAGTACCACTCGAACTTCAATTTTCATTAAATGGATTTTCCACTATCTTTTGCCGGAGACCATTATGATATGTCCATTTTCCCTAGGTTGGGAGGAGGGGGATATTCTACCATCAAACTAACACCTCTACCATCTACAACCACACCAAATTCTGTTTTCAAATTTAACACTTTAAGGTTTCTTGAAGGATTCTATAAATATTTCTGAGTTACTTTTCCAAACTTTCATCAGTCCACAATCCACATGCTAAGGACCGCGGGTCAGCCTCAAACCCGGGCTGCTGCCAAGGACTCAGCCTATATGGGGCGCAGTGGTGAAGAACACCAGGAGCAAATCCCAGGAGTTGAGTTTTCATTGACACAAAATTATGACTGGTGTGGTAAATGCATGCCAAATTAAACAGAGCACACAAGGCCAAATTGCCTCCTAAATTTCCATCATCTTTCCATCATCTTGCCTCATTCATGGACTCACAACAGTGCAGCACTACAGCTCACAGCAATGCACAGCTGCAGAATGAATATAGCAGAAACACTGGAATGGATATTTGACAATTCTTTTTTTTTCTTTTCAAAAGCCTTTTTTTTTATAATGTCAAATATCCATTCCAGTTTTTCCCCTATATTATACATATCTATTTCTACTGTACAATTATAGGGAAATACTGATATGACAATTTCAGAACTTTGAAGCTTGAGTGATTAACACCCATGAACACTCAAAGCTTCAACGGGACGTGATGGGATCCGGGGGTTAACAGTGATCAATTATAATATTCATATGCACTAATCATTCACCTGGATCCAACCTAACTTTGGTAGGGCTTAGCGCCGGTGTAAGTGTCTGAGAGAGAGAAGGTGGAGGGTGGACTATTGCATGCAATGGTTCTGTAAGTTATCATTTGCCAACTCCTTTCAGTTTCCTCCACCAGTTTGCTTGTGAAAAACATCACTTACCATGGCAATGATTGAAGCTTTAAAGCATCGAGGTCAGCCCCAGTGTCAATTAAGAAACCCCTTTCAAGAGAGAACTGAACAATTCTGTCTAGAAACAATTTTCAAATACACACAATAATAATTATGTTGTGTTAGTTAAATACAACTATGATTGTCTATGATAAGCCTTTAATTCATATTAATGACAATGCCACATTTAAGTTTAGGCCTTAGATGTTTTCGTCACTCTGTTTTTCAGTCGACGATGTTCAAATCATGACACGTTTGCTAAAGAACACATAAAGCCTCCAAAACTGAATTAACATAAGACAATGACATGCAGTCCGAGCTATCAGCTGCTCAAATGGCCAAAAATATCTATCAGCTTCAAAATCTCATATGAGTCAAACTTTAATGAACCCATACAAATCCATATGATTGGGCACTTCGAGGGGACATTATGTAAATAAGTTGATCATTACATGGTTGGTCTCCACAGCTTGTAGTACACTGAGTAGATGCGACCTCGAGTCACCTTTGTTTGCCCCCTGCCAGCAATTTGCAAGTATGAGGGAAGAGTCCGGCCAAGCGTGTCGCAGAGTCAGGGCTAATGCCATCCACCCGCACATAAATAAACTCATTAATAAAGTGGCTTCCACGCTGTCTCACATTCCATCAAAATGCAAAGTGCTGATTCGAATGTACCCTCGAGGGCGCGTTCCATATTCCACTTAATTATTGCCTCAGAGTTTAGTGCCCTTCCTCTTTCCCCATTCTTCCCCCTTACTCTGTCTTTCCATCCCCACCCTCTACATAGCACATTCACCCTGACCTATTTTTTCAGTTTACCCATGCCTTCTCATTTATTTATTAAAACAATAGCAGAGAGAAAGAGATATTCTAATGGGTTGACAAGGGACTTTTTGTCTGTCAAGACTACGATGGAAGTACACAGAGAGAGGTGACAGGTGTCTCTGCGCTGCAATACAAATCACTGCATAATCCTGTAATCCCTCACCAAAAGATGACAAGGTTAGGCAACAGGGAGGCCTTAGAGTTCACCAGGTCATTATTATTTCCTTTCTATTACAAATAAAACCAAGCTGCAAATAGCTGACAGACTTCTGTGGCCTATTGTGGCATTACATCATCATTATAAATTATTGTATTTCTCTCATGCTCATCTCTCTACCCACACCCTTTAATGTCATGTTCACAGATTAAATGTTCAGTGTACAATTAAATCCCAATGTAGTTTATCAAGTTCATTAAGCAGTAGGGGAAAAACACTTGCACCTTATTTTCTCTAATCAGAAGCAAAGAAAGAGACATCATGGTTTTCTATATAGACTATTAACCATTGGGGCATGGAGGGAGGCAGAGGCAGCAATGAACAGAAAGTGAGACGTGGTTTGAAGAGATGTCTGGCTCTGGTGAAACAAGTGTTTTATTATTTAGAGGAAGGGGAGCAGAAAGAGAAGTGGAGGCGAGAGTGGAAAGGGTTTGTCCAATGCCAGGACTGCCTCTACTCCATCATTTCAGTTTCACTCAACACAATATCCCCACCCTTCTCGTTCCCTTTACTTTGTCAGCCGGTAAAAGGTAAAGTACAAATTACACAAGTGTTGAAAAAACAAGTGTCTTTCTTGCAGTTCTGTCATGGCAACACTGATGCCTTCCAAAGGCAATTTGGCAGAGACAGGGGTCACTTGGATTTGGTTGAGGGATCTTAATGCAATGCCACATCACAAAAACAAAACAAATTTTTTGTCACCTAACCGTTGGCACATGTGGGTGCACACACAAAGTGCTACATGCTGCTCTTCCTTCTCAAGCTCAATGTTAGCACAAAGACAAGAAAGAGAAAGGAGAAGCAAGCTGCTTTTCAGAATGTAACATTCCTCTGATGTGTTAACACTGTTACCAAGCAAGCGCTAACGAGACAGCATCAATCAAATACAAACTGAAAACAATTACTTTAGAGCTCAGCGTCATCCCAAGCAATGGATTTAATAGATCTTCAAGCATTGCTTTTAAGGGGCTTGTTCATGTTTTCTTTCAAATAAATCTGCTGGGAAGCTTTCAACGGTTATCAACAGTAATCAGCTGAAACCATTCAGCATGTGTCAGGTTGAACCACATTTTTTATGAGAATTAAATCTCATCACTAGGTAAACAAGAAAGCACAGCACCATCACAAATGTGACTGTCATCAAAACACATCACACATGGTCAGATTTAAATCAGAATTAGAAAGTAGGTTTTCACGTACATGCAATTTGCCTTGGTAATTTGGAGCATAATGGACATTATAAACATAGCAAGAGAGGAGAAAAAAACTGCAAGCGCCAAAATCAAAATAAAATAGAAATTTCCAGTAAAAAAAAAAAAAAGCGTAAAATGTAGGCTATGTTTTTTTCAAATGGAGAGTTGTAAGATGTTTATTTTTGTTTACTGTATGAAGAATATGTGCAATGTGCAAAAATAAGATTTGTGAAAAACTGCACTGACTTAACAAACTGACTTAACAGATTTCGAGACTTTACGTTGTCATGCCCAGTGTCCATGGGGCAGGATAAAAGTCAGTGTCAATGGGGGTCCTGGACTTGTTCAAGAGGCTGCCTGCAGTCGAGAATAACCTGTTACATGGCATGAGGTTTATGTTCTGATGGACTTCAACCTCTTGCAAAAGGAAAGTGTTTCAAACAGTTTCTGTCTGGAGTGGGAAGGGTCGGCCATAATCTTTTCTGTTTGCCTCAGGGTTCTGGAGGCATGCATGTTGTGGAGAGAAGGCAGATTGCAGCCAATCACCTTCTCATTGGAGTGAATTATACACTTTAGTCTGTGTTTGTACTTGGAAGTGGCAGATGGTGATGGAGACGGTGAGAACTGACTCAATGATGGTGGTGGTGAAGTGTAACATCATTGACTTTGGCAGGTTGAACTTCTTTAGCTGCCACAATAGTGCCCATTAAGCGGAAGGACTCCACAGTGTCGAGTGAGTCACAAAGGGTGATGGGGCAGAATTAAATACACAACCATCTCCTTTGTCTTAGAGTGACAAACTCAGATTGTTTGTCACCTGATGGTCAATCTCCCACCTGTAGGCAGATTTGTCCCCAACTGAGATAAGCGCAATTAGGGTAGAGTCATCTGCAAACTTCAGAAGCTTGATATGCTGACTGGAAGTGCAGCTGTGTGCTGGGAAAAGAGTAGTACCAACCTAGAAGCAAACTATTTGGTGCTATTTTTGCATGTATTTCTAAGTTAATCACGATGGTAAGCAAGACTTACTTTAGTTAAATCCCTGAAGAAGTAGGAATTAACCATCTTTAAGGTAAAAACCCGCACATTTTGCAACCAGAACAATTGCTTCATATCCCCGTGCTCCAACAGGCAGAGCAAGTTCCTGACGTGCACAGCTATTGAAAGCTGGGATATGTATTACAGGCTTGTATGACAGCCACTCACAAATACTACCTACTGATTAACCATTACACGCATTTAGTGTGAGCAGTTTTGTTGGTTTCGTTTTTTAAGGCTGATACTGATTATTAGTAATCAAGGAGACTGATGACTAATATTTCGAACCGACATGCATTTGCATTAAAAATAAAAGTTAGAAGTTAGTTAGAAACAAACCCCAACACAAAACTATGAAGAAATGCCTTTAAGCATATGTTCAATTCAATGCTACATAAGATTTTCAACATTATCTATAAAAAGAGCCATAGCTCTTTCCATGCTGTCATCTTCTTTACATGTACTGCAAGCTGGCTTCCCTGGTGTTGGTACATATATGCAATATTCCATCCATTCATCCATCCATACTTTGAGAGCGAAAGAGAAAGAGAGAGAGAGAGAGAGAGAGAGAGAGAGACAGACAGACAGACAGACAGACAGAGACAGAGAGAGACAGAGAGAATGGACTAAAGTTCTGACATAACACAAACTTTCTATGATCGTGAAGCCCAGTGTTAGTCCTCAACTCTCTAGTTCATCAATGAAGTGTATGTAATACACTGCTACACTGTACTACACTGACATCTCTACTTACAGTAACAGAGTGACAGCTGACTCATATGAATGGTCCAATGCGTGCTGAATGCCCATCGGCAGATCTGCGTTGTATAGGCCATATCTGATGTATAAAATGTCTGTATCCTCACTGTGCTGCATTTTTATATCTAATGATAATCTTGTCACATCTCTTGCCTGCGTTCAGGCACCATCTCATTCCCTTTACCTCTCCTTGCAGTTCTCTCATACCCATACAGCTAAAGGTTTATCCAGTAATTTAATTAGTAATTACTATTGTGTATATGTTACCAGTGAAAAACACTGGGTGTTTCTGCAACTTCAGCATAGAAGATTTTGAATTTTACTTCAGTTTTATCTGCTGTCTTACATTTGACACACAGCTCTACATGATCACAGGAGCAGCTCCAGTCTGGGAATGTGTTCATCTCTGCCAATCTGTGGCACAGCAGCACTTCAGTATTGATAGAATATTACTTGTGATGTTTAACCAATCAGATAGTAATTAACAATTTATTAATAATAAATGCAAATAATCTGCTGAGATAAACAAAACAATGATTTTAATAAATGTAAAAATGCTGATTTTTTGCGGCCGATAACTGGCCAATAGTTGTGAAAGCTTGTAAAATATCGTGCTTGTTAAAATACACTGGTTATGCTGAGCTATTAAGTGCAATTAATAAATGCTCAGAGGAGGACAGGGTGTCTTTCCCTTCTTTTGAGAAAAGCTGCTACGTGATTCCACAAATACAAATGACTCAATCTCAGTTTGATACTGCTGTGGGCAGATATTGGCAGTATATTAAGGACAACAGCTGAATTCCCCTCACCTTAAATGTGAATGGAGACTCAAACATTTTAACATCTTTACTTGTTTCACCACAATAGTACAAAATAATCAATTCAGATTCCAGTAAATGTATATTCAGTTCACGTAAATCCTGGCTGATTGCCTGAGTGTTTCTAATCAGCCTTGTGTAACAGAACTGCCAGAAGATGACTTAATAGTATTCATATACGCTTCCAGCAAGCCCAAACCATATGTTTGAAACTTGGATCTGTGAGTAGAATGTGATTTAACTGTTTGGTTCACCAAAGCATCAGTAGGGTAGCTAAAAATATCAAACACACACACAGAAAAACAACACATCTCATGCCAAGCATCCACCCACCTGCCCACCCATATACATGCAAAACATGCCATTTATGCCACACACAAACACTTCACAGTATGACTGTGTTTGTGCCAAAGACAGGACTGTGCTGTACGTGTGTTAAAACAGATAATACTGGAGAGGAACAGGAGCCAAACCCAGCAGCTGTTCTCAACTCCATGCCTGGGGGCTGATAAGGGGAGTCTCTGAGACCCGTGACCCCAGATGCGCTGTCTCATTCTGGGCAGAGAGAGCATTTGAGGGTTAGCCTCTCTGGTCATGAATTATTCCACGTCCATGCCTCCCTGAGTACCTGTAGTCGGCTCTGCAGAGACAGAGTCAAGGGGCTTTGACTGACAAAGCCTTTGATCCCACAACAGCCACGCACTCTATGATCAGCGTCTCTCCGAAGGAGGGAAGACCAGAGCTCTCCTGACACTTTCTCCCAGTGAGCGCTCTCGCTTTTACTCCCTCCATCGCTCTCTCTCTATCCCTATCCCTCTCTCACTCTTTGTCTGAACTCTGAACTCTGTCCATCTGTGTTTCCTACTGTTTTTCAGAGCACCACCTCACAACACAAGCTTTGTCTTGGATTGTCTGTTAAACAGAGACCTCCGAGATAAGAACTCAGATGCAACAAACTACTAAACTGCAGTCTAGAGATAAATTGTCTTCACAAGCTTTAATTAACTGTAGCACTGTACTTGACATCAGAGGTCAGAACTGAGTAAATAGTGCTCATATCTGTATCCATATCCGGACATTTTGCTCAGTACTCATGACAATATAACAAGACCTCTTCTTACTGATGTTCCAGAATGCATCAACAGCCCCATCGTTAATAAATGAGGCCCTTCTCTGCCTGATTGTCACAACACTATGACACCCCCCTGGTGTACCCCTTTTTCTAAGTCTAATATATACCAAACATTTATCTGTCTCTGATCTGCAGTTGCCCACTGTTTCAGCCAAATTTCCACTGACATGGTTTACATTCATGCACCTGGTTTGCAGGGCCGTACGCAGGATTTTTGAAATACTGAGGTCATTTAGTCGTGGTGCACGTGGGGGGGTCAGAAATTTTTGTCAATTATATATCAAAAGTCTTCAATCTGGTGTACTTTGACAGCCAAATTAAGAGGCTACATTTATAAAGAACTACACATCATTATTGCAAGAAATTCCATTGACTCATTCACAAGTCAAAAATGTGTTTTATCTGAAAGAAACATGCAATAGTTACATCTAAGATAATAGAAAAATAGTCAACCAAGTGCAATGATCTCCTCCAAGATAATATTTGCCACTTTGCAGTAAAAAAAAATTCTGAACGTTTTCTTGTCGACATGATCTTGACTTACTTCTCTGTGCTCCTCTTTGGCCTGACCTGTATGTTTTTTGTTGTTGTTTTTCAGTTTCAGTTATATATTGGGGGGACATTTTGGGCATTGGGGGGGGGGGACACATGTCCCCCAAAGTTTGATGGGGTGACAACTGGAGAATATGGAGATATCTGCATCTTGAAAGCCAGACTACAAATGTGGATAGACAGGGAGAAACACATGCAAGCCTAAGACGTGGTAAGTTACGATATTCCTCACTATATGAAGTGACTGATAACAAGATCTGTATAATGGATTGTAAAGAAATTTGTCAGGTTTTTATTTTGTAGACAACTGATCAGTATTTACAGCGTGGGATGACAGCACAATGATGTGTGTGGTATCCTCTGCACTTTCATATGATATGTGTGGCATTTCTCTGTGACCCTGCATTCGTGAGTAATCCATCTAAGAATAATGTGTGTGCAAAGCTGTATGAAAGCTACCAGAATTTTCTTTTTTAAATAATTGTTATTATGGAGAAGAGAGAGTCACTCAATCACGTTCCATCGGTCCTCCCACGTACTTTCACCGCACAAATGAAATGGTTTATTTTTATTTTCATTTTATTCATTCATTTAGGTCATGATGCTCGGTGTCCTCAATGGTAGTTACGGCCTTGCTGGTTTGTTCTCAAATGTTCTTTGATAAACAGGTCAGCCGCCTGTTCCTGGCAGTTGACACTGGGCGACAGGTAAAGTCATCGGCAGTGAAAGTATACAAAAGTAATGTGTACTTGCTGTCCAAACAATATTCACTGGTACAAGAGACACAGATTTTATATCAAGAATATTCTGAGGAGTCAAGATGAAAAGTGGTTGCAGCCAGGGCTGAAAATTAACACCCACCAAGCACCAAATGCGGGTAGATTTTCCATTTGGCGACTAAATCTCAGAAGGCTATCCGCCACATTGGCGGGTAAATGTTTGTACCAGTGCTCTGTTTGTTGTGTGTCGCACTTAAAATTGCTGTCTGCTGCATCTAGGAACTGATGTAGGCCTACTTGGAGGACACGCGGGCACATAGGCATATCGCGCGCCTAGATCCATGATCTACTATTAGTAGCAAGTAAGCTATCACCCTGGGCATCATGTGGCGACATTTACCAGGTGTAAGTAAACCACCGACAAAGCGAAAAAACACAGATGAGGACGAAGCTGAAACGTTACAGAAAAAAAGAAAGTTTTGTGAGACATGGAGGTTCGGCGATAACGGCGTTTCAAGAGGCTGGCTACACTATGATGCTGAGGGTACAGTAATGAGCTGTAATGTATGTCGGCAATACGCTAAAGAAACAAAACGTAACAACTCGTTTGTCATCGTTTGTAACAAAATGATGAAGCTGGAGAGCATCCGTGACCATGAATGCAGCAAGTGTCACATAGCCTGCTATGTAACTGTAAATTACTGTTATGTTTGAAGTACAAATTTTGAAGTACAAAGTGCAAATGGAATTTTTAGCTAAATAGATAATATTTAACTAATTTTGCTTCAAATTTCACTCTGGCCTCTCCTTTAAGCTTGTATTCAACATAATACTGTATTATCTCAATGAAAAGTACTGAAACAAATGTGTATGTGACAGAAAAAGGCAATGCGTTATTTTGGCTGGTAAAAAATATGCTTGGCCGGTGGATTTCTTCATCTACCAGTCCCCTTGGCCGGTGAGCCAAAAAGTTAATTTTCAGCCCTGGTTGTGGCTATTTGCCAGCTTGGACTGCCAGTATAGCCCCCAAAATATTGACCTGGTCAGGGAACATTAATTTCATTATCAAGTAAACCCTGCAAAGGTTATGGAGAAGACTGAGGGATTAGTATTTATCACTATATTATACAATGTGCAAGTGTGATACATGTCTGGGTGACCTCATAAAAGTTCAAACTTCTGTAATACTTCCAGTACCAAGTCACAATCTGACATGTATGGATTTTTACATAATACACATGTACAGAGTGCACTTAAGTATGCCTACAATAAAATTAGTAAAATCAAGCCCAATCAGATATTTATGACAGATGAATTGCTATGCAAAAAGAAAAACATAGCCTGTATTAAAGCTTTCCTTAAATTGTTTGCTGTAGCATCCAAAGAGTTGTAGAAGGTAGCATGGATTTGTTGTGACAGGAAAATCTGGACAGGATTTTCTCCATCAAAAGCATAAATATACAGCATATAATATACTGCACGGCAAACATCAAACAGCAGCACATTAGAGCTGTATTACATGTGCAAAATACAAATGAAATACAGGCAATGCAATCCTCCTTTAACCCAAAGTGACCCTGTTCAATTCCCTCCATCACTGTGGGTATCATTTAATTAAGTCCACTGTTACTCACTGTGAGAAAAAGGTTCCAAGATTTTTCAAACAGAGTACAATATATTACAGTAAACAAAGGATTGGAAATGGATCAGAATTTACTAAATATCGGTGGTACATCCCTAGTGACTTGTGAATATCTTCCATATGCATGCAAATAGGTATTCATTATCTGTACAATGTGAATGCTTGTATATATACTTGACACAATCCCACATATTATTAGCAATATCCTAATGATGCAAAGGTTTGCCCACATGCTGATGTGAGTATGTGGAGAAAACTGTACACAGGTAACTCCTTGGGGAGGAGGAGAAGAAACAGTGCACTTGGCAGAAGACGAGGTGTGGGCGTAGTTGGCCAGGCGTCAGTATTTCTTCCTGATAGTATCTGAGTAACAGAATCGTACTATCAGCTTGTAGACCTTGGTTTCATTTGTTCTTGATAGCCCTTACAGCCAAGGGTGGCTCTGTCACAACCCCAGCCCCAGCTGTATGGCCCAATAGCAGGCAACAGGACAGGGCTAGAGGGGTCCGCTTAAGCTGCTGAAATGGAAGTGTTGCCAAACGCAAGGACAAAAAGGCGATGGGTGAGTGTGTGGGCATATGCTGCCATTTTGGAACATTTATCTGGTGCAAACAAACTCAAAATGTACTTAGAAAGACAAAAGCATGTTACGCTACCTGCGTTAAAAAAACACTTGACACATCTTCTTTTGCTCCTCCCTCAAAACCCTTTGCTGAGCTCTATTCAACTCTGCATATGCACAGCATGCTCTGTCACGCTCTTCATGAGCACCACAATCCTTGGCTAATCTCATCTGTGAATCAATGGGATTCTCTCATCGGAACCACGAGTCTACGGCACGCCAATGGTTACACAAGCCAACAACATTTCAGAGCATCATCCATCCCACCAGGGATGACACGAGGACTGCTTCCAACACAACTCCAGCAATTCTCAGCACACAAGTCAGAAAATATATTAGGACCAGGAGAAAATCTCATGTATGAATAATAAATGATGACATACTGTGGAGCGATTTGGTGTTGGACTCATGGGATTTAGCATGATGCAATTTAGGGATATTTGTGCAATAATGTGTAAATAATAAAACCCGCATTCTTGAAAATATCAGTAAAAATACTACTGTATTTAACTGCCTATGCCTAAAATATAGTTATATCTTAGTTCGAGGACTACTGTCATTTATACAAAACATTTCAGTGCAGCAGAAGTTTGGGCCTAATTGGTCCATAAACATTTGATGACACCCAAAACATGAATTATTGGGCATTACCCAAAAAAATATATACAAATGTGTTTTCTGTTTGTTTACAGTGAGCTGCAAGCTACATAGGTCAATAACTACTGTTTTAGCATTGCTGACGTTTGTCCTTCCAAACATTTATCTGGACAATTTCTCATAATTTTCTTTCAATGTTAGTACCATCTCCTGCAGATTAAAGGACAGACACAGGAGATGTGCATGGCGTCATGGAGTTTCAACAGCCATAATCTGAGCTATGCAATATACTGTGACATATACAGTCTAAGCTTTATAAGCTCATTACCTTAAGATTTTCAGTTAATTCCATCAATCAAACAGTGATACTGTGTTACAGAAGTTTGTTAAGCATCCCAAAAGATAAATGCAATGGAATGTGTGTTACAAATGATGCAGCAGTGAGGCATAAATATTGACTGAATTGTATACTTGCAGTATATTGCAGCTAGCGCTAGGGACACTGTCCCAGCATCACTGTCACCATGAAGCCTCTTATCAAAGAAGTCATTAATATACATTTCCTCATTATGCTAATAGGTCCCCTATGGTTCCCTCAAGGGCCCTGGTGGTGCCTGACTATGAGAAGCACATTATCACCACCATACATTATATCCCCAAAAAGCTTGAATGTGCCAAAGCTTAATGATGGCCACAGGACTACATGGCACTGCAGATATGACCTTTATGTAGAGTCAGTCCTTAGGGCCACCTCCTATTTGTTTCTTCCTACTACACAAAGGAGCCTGTGAATGGTGAGTAATTAAAATCTGCATGGTTCCTGACTAATCAAGATATGAAATATATTAATACTGTCACCTACTTAGCCTCTGTTAAACTTGAAGACATAAAATGCTTGCCTGTGTCAAACTACTTAAAATATTGAGATCTTTTCCAGTAAACAGTATATGTGGGTTTGAATGATTTTCTGTGGGCAAGTCTTCCGGCAGTGTATCTGCTCTCTCTCTCTCTGCCATCATTTTCAACACACAGCTTTATAGTTGTCTCTCCTCTAAGTGCTGCTGCTGCTGCTATAGATAGAAACATGATGGAGTTCTAATCAGCAAAGCTTTACGAAGAAGTTCAAATCACTGGCATTAGCTAATGTGAACTGTCAACAAGCCCTGTGAGAAGCAATAAATCACAGACAGCACACAGGCCTTCCATTGTGGGTGAAGCTTGATCTGTTTTTGACTATTATTCATTTCAGCATGGCCAAAACCGTAACCTAATCGTAAACAAAGATTAGTCTTACTAAATGTTAACTACAAGATAAATTTTAAATTATTAACAAAAAAAAAAGCTAGTGTTAGTGTCGTGATTGTGGAAAAAGAGCAACGTTCTTCCCCAACAAGAAATGAGTGTTTTAGAGTTCACAGGCTGTCTTGCCTTTATGAAATCTTCATGCTGAGTTTAGATGGTGTAGCTCATTAGTGTTTCTATCTTAAATTAACCACAAACAGACCATTTCTATGTGCCGAAAATCATCACCAGGGTCCACTGAGAACCATCTCACACAATTTTTACGGGTCTAGAGAGATTTTTCCAATAGGCAGACTAAGGCTTTATGAGTCTTTTCCTTCTTTGCCAAACTTTTAAATAAAAAGTGTTTCTGTGCACTTTCTACTTCTAGTATGCCAACTTCCTTAAAATCAGACAATAATGTAAGACATATTAATTTGCATATCCGATACCCCCAGATTTTTCAATTACCAGTTTTGTACAAAGATATTAAAAATCATCTCTGGTCAATGACTCTATGCCAAGACGGTGAAAGTGTATTGACTTTTTGAATAACAGAGTATACTAACAGTAAATATAATGCTATAAACCCATGCCATGCGTGATGATAAAAGGATGAAACTGGTGTCATATGACAAAAAAAAAAAACCATACAAATTAATGATGATAATAATAATCATCCCTCCATAAAATCATCGTATTTTACCACTTTTTAATGTTACAATTAACTTCAAGGTGGCTGCACGGATAGCATTAAGCTAGTCCTCTTATGTTCATTCGCCACCCAGACTAAGGACTTGCCACACATGAGCTGGAAATGATGGGCTCAATTTTGCAGATGAGGAAGGGTCAATTACAGTGTAATGCAGCGTCCCAGTGGAGTTATTATGTTTATATTGCCAGTGATAAGTCAAGGATGATGCTGTCTGTTTTTATGACTCCACACCCAGCATCAGCAAAGCAGTTGTAAAACTTGCCCTTCGTTCTGAGTGTGCATGTGTGTGTGTTTTTCTGCCACAAGGGAAAATGGACAAATACAGAAGATGGGTCTCTAAACACAGAAAAGAAACAACATGAATAATTAATTCACTTTAAGTTGAGTGAATATAACATGTGCATTTGTGTTCATGTATCTGTGTGTTCATAGACAAACAAGAGCATCTAAGAAATATCGTCCTTTGGCATTCCTTCATGCATCTCTGCCATAGGCGGTGAGTGAAGTAGCCACGTCAAAGAAAAAGTGAGATTCTGAGACAGTTAATGAGGCAGACATAGAAAGAGAGACGAGGGTGGGGGTAGAAAATGAGGCAGAAATAGACGGAGCACAGGTTGGTGTGCTGATCCGATGTGTCTGTGGCCCCCTGAGAGAGCTAAGCCAATTAGCTAATAAAGAGGAAGTGGATGAAAACAAGGCAGAGGTGGCCTAATCAGGTTGGCCTGAGGTGTGAAGGCTTAAGTAGTAGCGGCTGGAGATCCCGAAACATGTAAGACAAGGACCTCGCTCACAGTCGGTCGCCCTCAACACTTCTTTCCTGAAACTGACACCCATATGGTGTAACAAAGTCTGTGCTTTGTGAAACCCAAAGGAACCTCTGTTTTAATTATTGCACTGTTCTGTAATAGTCAATTCCCACTTTTCCATTTTCTCATTTCACCAGTAGAGCAGATAGGGTAATAGAAATGAGGCCACAGCAATGGGAATGGAAACTAGCCTTAAAACATGTGCTGAGAGAGCGATGTAAGGAGAGACCCCACTAAACAGTTCTTTATACTTCACTGGCTTCGTGATCACATGGACTCAGCCTGAAAGGTTGGCATTTTCAGATGTATCCATTTATCCATTATCTGACATCATGATGATGGGATCTGGTGGAGATGACCCTATAGATTTCTAGTGTGATCATAAAGCACAAGAGATGTATTTGCGATTAAAATGCATTTGTGTTGCAGTAAATTGTGTTAAGACATGTACTTGATAAGGCTGCCTTATTGGGCAAAGAGACTGCTATCATGAACCAATTATACATAAACAGAGATGTCAGCCGATAAGGAAGAGGCCATTACGACTCAGCATAATTGATTTTACCATGGAGTCTCTTTCTTCATGTCATTTTGAGTATGAAAAAATAAATAATTGCTCACGATGTCATGTTGAATCTATAACAGTACCTTGGCTCTGGCAGTGAAAGCACACTATACAAGGAAAAAAAAAAAAAAAACAAATCTGCCTTTGTCACGACAGCTGTGCTCAGGCTGTGTGTGTGATTCATGTGTGCTTGTGTGTGCTTTGTGCAGTCGTCCATAGAGAGAAAGGTGAGGCGACACAGACAACACCTGTCAGGGCTGGTGTGAGGTGGCCAACTGACAGGTCCACAGCCTGCAAATATAAAGAGAGAAACTGCAGGGCAAACCACCAATAGAGACAGTCAGACACTAGGGCTGTTAAAGAAATTGATACTTACCAAATGCTGAAATTAATTCTTTTTTTAAATCAATGTATTGCCATCGCGCCCCTCTACCACGTCGCAATGGACGCTCTGTTCACACTGAATCCCTTAAATATGCACTGCTGTTATGTCATCAGCTGTGTGCTCAAAATCAGACCAGAAACATAACCACTTAAAAGATGGTTAGGTAGGCTAAGTAGGCTACTTGCTATCTTCCTACATTTGTAGTTTTCAAACAGATAAACACACATTTTATATTGTGATATTTACTGGATTTGACATACAGTACAAGAATTATAGGAATTAGGAAATGGAATTATAGAGGAAGATTGACAGCTCTAACAATGACAACTATATTCATCCAAACCATGGACACACACACACAGTTTGTGTAGTTGTTTGTATTTTGTAAAGTAATATACATCAATATGAATCAAATTCTTTTGTGCATGTATTAATATACTACTGGAGAGGAAAGAGAACTAGATCTGGCATACGAGAAAAAAAAAGAGAGGGGTATGGCACTTTAAAGTCCTGGGCAGGAGAAAGCACTCAGGGCTCTCTGGCACTACGATATATATTTCAACATGAGTAAAAAGAGAAAAGGGAAAAATTTGGGCTTCTTTGCTAGAAATTCCATGCCACGGTGAAGAATTTGTCCCTGTGTGCCCCTTCAAAGCAGACCTTGAAAACCAGCCGAGACAACTCCTCCACGCTTGGAATCTGTGAATAATTTTGATTGGATGAAATACGGGACAGCAATAAAAAAAGAACTTCCAAATTTGACTGGGACAATGATTGATTTGGCGTACTCACTGGAAAAGAGGCAACCTTAAAAAATTGACACGAGTGTGTCTGTAGCAGACGTTTCATGTATTATTTCAAGTGGAATGAAGGACTTTTATATCGTCTGATGGGAATCAATTATTGAGGAGCTTTAACCATCTCCTTCTCCTCCATCTTCTGCCTCCCATTCCTTCATCTGTCCCACTCCTTGGGACAAGTGGCAGTGAGATCTACTGGGGACGAGTGCACTCTGTTTTGACCACTCAGTTTTCCTTTGCTTTAGTTGGATATAAAATCTGATTTTCATAAATACAACACAGACTCATTCTAAAATGCCAGCAGCCTATATATGCATCTTTTGTGCCAGGTACTTCACAAAAGACCACACATTTGAAAATCACAGGCCATTAGTAAAATGATATCCTGCATCTCTACACTTTAAAAGCGAGCTTTGAGGCAGCCAAGTTGGATTCCCACCAAGGTCTTTAACAGGCAGCTTTAGGCTATCGATTTATGCTACTATGGTGCTTAGAGCAAGAACAGATGAAGAGCGTTTGGGTTATGTGTGTATGTGTGTAAGTGTGTGTGTCTGTGTTAGAGCACTGCCATTCTCCAGAAACTACAATTTATTGAGTATTGTCTGTATTTCGAGGAATAATGGCGCTGACATCACTGTCCCATGTCTTAACACCCACAGTGACCCCTGAGTCTATTGCTGGGTGTTTGAAGCCAGCAAGGCAATAAACAATGTCTGGCATGGCCCAATCTGTCGCTAATGGCTGAAGCAGAAAGGTAAGCTTAAAACACACTTCTGCAATATATGTCACTTTGAAATTAGTCTGCACCTATTGGGCCATTTCTCATCTATTTGACAGTAGTGTCTTTAGCGTGTGTGTGTGTGTGTGTGTGTGTGTGTGTGTGTGTGTGTCCTTTTTATACTCTCAGTGGCCACTTTATTACAATCTAATATAATCCAATACAACAGCCCTGCCATAACATCTTTCTTTACAAAAACTCATAATGTTCAGTTTTTAGGTGACACTTTCAAAGTGTGAAAATTCAATCATATGTTTATTACTGAGGTCCTACTTAAAAGTGGTATTGTGGGGAGCCTAACAGCTCACCTGATAGAGCATGTGCCTCATGCGCTGCCTTCGATTCCAACCTGCGGCCCCTCACTGCATGTCATCCCCTCTCCCTTCCCCCTTCCTGTCACTCTGTTTTTAATATTCTGCCTTTCATGTATGTAGGAAAAACAACTCTCTCTGCAACTCTCCAACTCCCTGCTATCCATCTGTCTCTGTACTCCGCTGAGCTATTGTGTGTGTTAGTGCAGGGAATGAGCCCCGCCTGCAGAAAAACACTACACGTCATAAACGAAAACACAGTACGAGACTTTTTATGTCATTTAGCCATGTTTTGATCCCTGATTTCATTTTGGCTCACCATGAGAGTCTCTTGATGTCTTCTATGGCGCATGATGTTCCACAACCACACACATAACACCACTGCAAGTGCAACAAAAGCCCCACCAGCAAAAAGCCAATGCAAGTAATTCTAATAATGTGTCCTAATATGTGCAAAAGATGGTCAGATGACAAAAATAAACACTCAATGAAATACAGTTCATTCAGGTAACCTAACTCAAACACAGACTACACCAAAGCAACAAACACTGGAGAAAACTCTCTTAAAGGGACAGAGAAATTCCCTTGAGACAGCCATAAGGACAAAAAAATTAAAGAGAAAGTTTATTTTATATTTGAAAAAAATAAAAACATAAAGATACAGCTTAGACACAGGAATGTTTTTAATGTATTGCAGAGCTATATTAATGTCAAGCATATACACTGGATTGATTTTAATAACTTTAATGTACTTGCAGCTGTATTATCTAGAAAATTAGAAGTATTAGATCTGAATTCAGTATCGAAAGATACTCAGTATTAAATTACTTGGATTGGGATCAGGGCAAACAAACTTGATCAGAAAAACAAACAAACTTGACTGGGGACTAGTAACTAATGAAGTGGCCACTTGTTTAACCTATGTCCCACTGTTGCCTATTCCTTCATTTCTCACCTCTCAGAATGACAAAAAATATACAGGAACAAAACAGTCGCAGAGTGATGACAGCTCCCCAGGCCTCAGCCCATGTATCTCAGGCAAGTGGAAAGAAGTGCAAGATGTGAAGACATGAATGGCCAGAGTCTGTCTTTTGCATTCCTGTACTCACATCAAACTCTACACACCGTTACTATGGAGACAGGGTCCTATAGAGACCTTTATATATACTCGCTGTCAACAACACAAACCCATACACACCCCTGTTCACACACATTTAACAATGCAGCAGTCACATTATGACATCTACCCTTCATCACAGTCTTACTGATCCTTTGAACAAAAGAGAAATCACACCATTAATATTCATTCATTCATTCATCTTCTAACCGCTTCATCCTCTTGAGGGTTGCGGGGGGGCTGGAGCCTATCCCAGCTGACATCGGGCGAGAGGCAGGGTACACCCTGGACAGGTCGCCAGACTATCGCAGGGCTGACACATAGAGACAAACAACCATTCACGCTCACATTCACACCTACGGACAATTTAGAGTTATCAATTAACCTAGTCCCCAATCTGCATGTCTTTGGACTGTGGGAGGAAGCCGGAGTGCCCGGAGAGAACCCACGCTGACACGGGGAGAACATGCAAACTCCGCACATCACCACACCACCGTGCCGCCCCTCCATTAATATTAATGCCAGTTAATTGTGTTCCCTTTCATGACAGTTAGATGTAAAAATGCATTTGACCATGTCACTGTCAATGCGGCTGCAGTTCTTAACTAACTTTCGCCATTAAAGGTTACTGGAGAGAATGTAAAACATGCATTCCTCAAATCTATTCCTTCTGTGAAGAAAAACTCAACTACTGGAAATTAACAAGAATATGGAGACCAGTGACACCAGCTCAGAGTACTGCAACTGTTTTACAATCAGTCCTGTGGAGGCAAAGAAAGGATCAAGTTGCTTTGCTCGTCCCCTGAGAGTTCTACTATTCTTGTTTTTGGAGTTAGTTTTTTTATTTCTGTTTTTCTTTGTCATTGTCTCTCCCTATACACTGTGTTTTGTCATTATTTGTCACACTCCACCTGATGTGATAGTGGTAAGGTAAAACTTGATAAAACATGCTCATGAAGACTCATGAATAATTCAGGAGGCTTTTTTTCCCCATAGTGTTTGTTTTTGTGATCTGTGAGCATGTATTCTAGGAGATCTCTGAGCTTTATTTAGCTCCCGTTCTGTTCCTGCCCTGTTGTGGATGAACACAAAACCTGTCATCTGTGGCCATGACTCATACCCTCATCTCATAACTGATAAATCGCACACCTGGTTCATGTCAGGGGTGCCATTTTAAGAACCCTCAAAAAGATAAATATTCTTGCACATGCATCACATAACAAAAATTTCGCAGGCATGTCTGAGCAAAATTAATCATTACTTTAGTGCCAATTAATGCATACTGAAAAACTGCACCCCATTACTTCCCATATCAGGGGCCGGGCAGTTCTACTGCCAGCCCCTCTTGTTATTACAGTCAATGTTAGTCTTTCCTCTTCTTATTCTTCCAATATTTTTATTGTAGGCCTATTATATGAAACACAAACAAATGCTGATGTTAATACAACAAGCACAACAAGCAGGTTGGCGTGCAGGCCAGTCACACTATGGCGACCAGAGCTGAAAGACCAGCCTGTGGGTTCCAGGGCAGCTACAACAACTAAGACAGAGTTGTGTACCAAGGACAGTGAGCTGGCATTGCTGCACCATTGTAAGTATGCTGCAGGTATGTGAGTGGAAACACATCAAACGCACTAATTCACATTCCATGGCATCACCCACATGTGCAAATCTCTGGCACCGTTTGATAATGTAGCCAAAAATGAAGTGGTAAGACACAAACACTCCTCTTCTGGGCAAGAAGCACTTAATTTGGGGTGGTAACACCTTACTTGATATAGTAAATGTAATATATTACCTGAAATCCTATTGGCTACACGTTATATTACTTTGTTACTGCTAAAAGTAACTAGTCACTTTTGTAACACGTTACCGCCAACACCGAAATTAAGGACTGTCAAAATTAATAAGCTACATTGTCATTTTATTTTACTTTGTAGGATTCAGTGGATCAATACCATCAAGTCACTAGTGGTGACTCACTTTAAGATTATTTGAGCAGCTATTCTGACTACTCTTCCCACTCAACATCTCCAAGCAGTGAGAGATAGAAGAGATGACTCAACTTTCCCTATAGGCAGATTATCATGACGCCAAACCATAAATATTACATCGTGAAGCTTAGTTGGTCAATGAAAGAGAAACAGAGCAAGCACAAAGCTAGCAAAATATGTGTGTTTATCAACCAAATATAACTGAATGTTTGCAACAAGGTGCTAATGTATTCAGCCACTAAGAGCTAATTCCAACACTCTGCACCCCAAAATTTATCTCCTCATTTGAATTATACACATACAGCGGTTTGTGATACAGCATAATTTCCTTCAGCAAGGTTTTCACATCTATTCTCATTCAGACTTATTGTTTCTTTTGTCTTTGTGCTGATTTTGCTATGCAGAAACAAAAGTGACTATAGAAAAAATAACAATCATAAGGATAGTAAATAAACTGTAAGTGCTTCACAATAAGGTAGGCTGCACCTGGTGAAAACACGGATAATCCAGAGAACAAGCTGCAGCTGAAAACCTCACCTACAAGTGACAATGACTTTTCACAGGAGTGCAACTGCAGCGCACAGACACTCAAAGTGAAAGCATTCCGAAGTGCTTTGTCAAGACAACAACAGAAAGCACTGTCCTGTTTACTTTTCGTCCCCACCCAAGAATGATAAATTAGGATTATTAAAACGAGGAATGTGCCTCTGTTAGTAGTAATCACTTAAAATTTATGCACCTCTGCTGATGATACCGCATATATCATCTAACATTTTTATTCTGCTGTTTTATATTTTCTGTTTACTTTAACAAGCATGAACAAGCAACAAAACAGCTTAAACTAACATTATAGACCACTGATACTTCTGTGACTTCTGTTACTGTCTGTAAATCTTTTCAGTTACTTTAATCACCCCACACGGATGCAAAAATGTATTTGCTCGTAATTATCTTAACTGCATATTACTCCAGTGATTAAAAAAACAAACAAAAAAAAAAATGTCATAACCATTTTAAGTTTTAAATCAGGTACCTAAGAAAAAATACTGATTCTCCAGTTCAGGGCAAGGACTGCAATTATACACTGTGATTAATGGCCACTTTATTAGGCAAACCTTGCTCGTGCAGGGTTGAACCCCCTTTTGCCTTCAGAGCTGCCTTGATTCTTTGTGACATAAACACATCCCAAAGGTGCTCTATTGGATTGAGGTCTGGTGACTGTGAGGTGACTGGAGTACAGTAAACGCTTTGTCATGTTCAAAAAAAAATAGTTTGAGATGATTTGGTCATAAAGGGATGAACATGGTCAGCAACAATTCTCAGGTTGGCTGTGGTGTTTAAATTACGCTCAGTTGGTACTAAGGGGCCCAAAGTGTGCCAAGAAAATTTCCCCCACACCATTACACCACCATCACCTACCTGAACCGTTGATACAAGGCAGGATGGATCCAAGCTTTCATGTTATTTATGCTAAATTCTGACCCTACCATCTGAATGTCACAGCAGAAATCGAGACTCATCAGACCAGGCAATGTTTTTCTAATATTCTGTTGTCGAATTTTGGTGAGCCTGTGCAAAATGTAACCTCAGTTTCCTGTTCTTAGCTGACAGGAGTTGCACCTAGTGTGCTCCTCAGCTGCTGTAGCCCATCTACTTCAAGATTTGACGTGTTGTTCGTTCAAAGATTGTAACAAGTGGTTATATGAGTTACTGTTGCCTTTCTGTCATCTTGAACCAGTCTGGCCATTCTCCTCTGACCTCTGGCATTAACAAGGCATTTTCACCCAGAGAACTGCTGTTCACTGGATATTTTCTCTTTTTCAGACCATCCTCTGCAAACCCTAGAGATGGTTGTGTGTGAAAATCCCAGTGTCTGAAATACTCAAACCAGCCCAGTATGGCACCAACAACCACGCCATGTTAAAAGTCACTTAAATCGCGTTTCTTCCCCATCCCATTCTGATGCTCAGTTTGAACCTCAACAGGTCGTCTTGACCATGTCTACATGCCTAAATGCATTGAATTGCTGCAATGTGATTGGCTGATTAGCTATTTGCATTAATGAGCAGTTGAACAGGTGTACCTAATAAAGTGGCCAGTGAGTGAATGTGTTACAGCAATGCTTTTGAATTTGAGTTCCAGTACTTTCTGATCAGGCTTCTGACATATAAGGCCTATTATTATCATTAATATTATCATAAAACAATGGTTACATGAAAATTAGACTAATTTTAAAATATGCGGCTGTTTTTAAGAGAAGATGATTGAATAGCATATTTAAATATTTATGTGATGAGTTTTTGCTCTTATTTTTGGGTTATTTAAGTGTTATATTACTTGAGTAAGAAGAAAAAAAGCTTTATAATAGATTAGTCTACCAATCAAAAAAAATAATGGTCAGATTATTTGATTGAAAAATAATTGTTACGAGTAAGTTTGATTTAATATTTGATTGGTTTGAATTTACTCTACATTTAGCATTATTCATTATAAACAGTTTGACATGAGGAGTTAAATAGATGTTTTAATAGGTCACTGGATACTGCACAATCTTAACTTGACATCTTTTACAAATTAACAAACTAACTTTTTATTGTTGTGTTTTTTTAACATCAGCCTTCAATCTGTCAAAATCTGTTTTAGTTATGTGGCCTTTAAAGCTGCTCATTCATTCATGCAAATCTTTTCTCGCTGGAGGAGAAGGATTAGTGGGGTTGGGGAAGTATGACTGAGGGAGGTGGGGGTACTAAAGATGATGTCAGCTTTGTAACCTGAGCCTCTGGCCAAAGATCCCCTAGTGGAGGAAAAAGGGATCAATCCAGGGGTCCTATTACTCTGCCTGCATTGGTAATGTCATGAGATGATCCCTACTAGCAGTCTCTGGGTGAGAGCAAGAGCCTACAGAGGATCGTCAGAGGAGAGGAGAGGAGAGGAGAGGAGAGGAGAGGAGAGGAGAGAAGGACAGCAAGCAAAGCACTTCATTATTCAACTACTTCACTTTTGAACTGGGTACTGTTGTGTCAGTAGGAGGAAGGCAAAATTAAGCCATTTCCATGCTGATTACTTAAAGTTCCCTTCTAAAATAAACATCCAGACGGAGCGATCAAAGTTAATACTACCTCTTCTGCCTCAGAGGTAGCACAATGCTATTTTCATCACCTGCCTGCTATGGGTCCAACATCATCAAAGTGATACTGTGAAAATGCCTCTGGCCCTGCCAAATAATCATGCACACTTAAACCCCAACACACACACACACACACACACACACACACACACACACACACACATAGTGACACACACAGCAGCATGAAACATAGCACCGTCTTGCCCCAATAGAGCAAGTGCAAAAGTGATAACAATGGCCTGCTTTAGCTGGATAATAGAAAGAGGAGCACTTACAAGTTCTTATCTGTCTTTCCGTCTGCAGCTTTCACTCTCCCTTTTTGTCTCTTCCCCCTCTTCTCCTCAGCCCTGTCGCTGCTCATGTAGATGTGTGCACTGGGGGAAACCTGAGGTGGATGCATTACACTCTCAGTCATTGATGCTGCCCTTTGTGTGTGCAGGCTGAAGCTCATGTATGTGTGTGTGCACATGCACTCTTGTCCGTTTTGGTCTGTCTTGTAGAGCAAAAGTAATGTATCGTTTTAATACATAAAATGCATAAAAAAAAAACATATCAGTCAAACCGTTGTCTACAGACATCTAAGTCCAAGTGAAAACTAGGGAGGAAGGAAGGAAGTAGCCTGTGGATAAAAATGGACTATGAAGAGTTGATACTGCTGTGTGTGTAGGAAAGTGTTGATGAGAGAATGAGAGCAGGGCTTATAAAGACAAAGCCCTTTTCTAACTAGGTTATAGGATTTACTCTTTGTCCATTAGTCTGGTAATGAACAACTGGCATTTTATGACTTCCCACAGTGGTGCATGCCTCCCTATCAGTATCTCTTGCTCAGTGTCCTCCCTATCAACCCGAGAGGGAAATGTAATACTGTACAAGTTGCTGTTGTTAAATGGAAAACCTCATCTTCGCAACACAAGATCATTCATAGACTGTCAGACTGTGACAGTGTATTGTTAAAAGTACAATATATACAAGAGGCAGTTGGTCAAAAACACAATGAAACATGTTTTCTTGCTAATGCCTTGTGGTACCAAGCCTTTCTATTGAAATTTCCAAAGAATATTGTTGACAGCTAACTGTGTATTATTCAGAATATCTCAGACATGGTACCTCTAGAAAGGCATTGCCGTTGTATGTTTTCAATGCATTGAGCAGCACAAACAAAACACCATTCATCTCCATTTCACTATGGGTTTTTTTCCCAGAGGTAAATATTTTACAGTAGAAAAATACTCAGAGAGATACCTTGCTAACCACAAGTTGGGGTGGATGGAAAAATGTCTTTTTATGATTTGGGTGAAGTGACCAAAAAGAGAGTCACTCCCTAAGAAGCAAGTGGTCACGTTGGCACTAATGTGGTGAGAAACCATCATGCAAAGGATACTTAAGTGTACTACAGTATTTTAAGTGATGTTACACTTTCTTAACCCAGCTTTGGCCAGTTTGATTGAGTGCACCCTGTGTAGCCAAGTGGCGTTCCACAGCCCTTTTGACATGAGTGTACTACATTGGAGTCAGCAATAAGATGATCTAATCAATAACAGGCTTGTAGATCATTTGTGTGTGTTTGTGTGCATGTGCACATGTCTTTCTCCCCCATCAATCCACAGCTGGATGGCTGCTTATTCTGCCCTAAGGCTACATCAACTTCAGCGGCTCACTGTGGGAGAGGGGCTCCAAACCAACATCGATACACAGCATGCTGAGACACAGGGAGAATGACTGATTGAATGAAACCTTAGAGTGGTATTTGAGAGCAAAGCCTCTGACAACAGCAGCTCAGGCTGTCAGCCTTCCAAACAGACAGAAAGCCCCAACACAAAGCTCCAAGGTTAAAAGGAAGAGGAAAAAAAGAAGATGATTTTGTTTGAATAAATGTTATTACTATTAGCTGGGAGGTGAAAAAGGCAGACAGCTCACATATCAAATACACTGCAGTGTTCTGAGGATTTAATATTGTAAACTATAATGTTTGCTCTGTAAAGGTCTAATATGTGCTTGCAGTATGGTGCCGACTGCTGAAATACTTTAAATCTACTTGTGGCCACAAGGGTCTCTTTTGATTGTACACATGTATCTAATTTTTGATTGATATATTAAAAACAGAATAAACCTTAATATTTCTGTTTCTTGAATTTTGAGACTGTCAAGGGTGAGTTGTGCTTTTGACATTTACAAAGGCTGGGGTTAAGTTACAGTAAAATTGGTTTAATTAGGGGCTTGAAAATATTTTCTCATTACTTCTCCTAAGCTTTGTGGGGTTAAATTGACAGGATGTCTATTCAAGGCTGGATATAGTGCATAAGTGCTGCAACTTAGCAAGCATGCATAAATAATAAAGCCTGCATCATCAACTGCAGTGTTTATTTATGCCGCAAAATGAGGAGTCTGGCTGCCATTTTGGCTCCTATACAATTGTGATGTGTGAGGTAGTAGTCAATAATATTAATCAGTTTTTCTCCAAACTGCCACATTGTAAAAGGAATGACTAAATTACCAGATTGCAGCTGAAAGTGGAAAAGAAACTAAGACTTGTTGTTGTGCATTATAACAAACTGAGAAACATAAAGAACAATTTGCAAAAACTGCTCTTCAAAAATACAATCTAGATTCAGGCCAAAAGAAGGGGATTGACATTTTTTCGTTGAGGGCTGGTCTGGAATCATGATACTTTGATCAGCATTCAAGCAGGCCTGCTGCTACTCATTAATAAATGAACACAATTGATTCAACATTTTGTTTCCATCCATCCATTTTGTTTTCATCCAGTGTCCAGCTAGGCTCAGATCCAGTGAGATTTGTAGATGATAAACATTAAATGGAGGGATTGTGAATGAAATCTGACTCTCTCCAGTCTCCATCCCTTTTGCTTCTTTAAGCAACTGACTGAACTGCTACTTGTGTGTCTGGAACTATTTCATCCGCAAGAGACGAACTGAACAATAAACAGAGGACTCACTGTACAGAACCACAGAACAACAACTTCACTTTGTGTTCAGCGCTGAATTTTGATATTCTGTCAATTTTTCACTGGGCAGATTGTCCTCCATTACTGCTCAAGGGACCAGACCTTGAGAATGTCTTGCTCATCCTGCCTCTGCAATATCCAGTCTCATATAGCCCAGCCTGATTTGAGAGTAACACTGATAGTTCAAATAGTAGTTATACTTCACAATATGGCTCAGCAACAGTAATTACAACACAGCACGCGTTGTATCTTTTAAATCAATCCAGTAACTAATTATGAGTTGCTTTCTCATTTTTAAATGCATTTCCCTTATCTCTGCCTGTAAGGCTGCCTGCCACCTAGGTAGTTTGAAAAGATCCTTAATGTAATAACAGTACTGAGCCTGGATATTGTCCAGTCTTTTTAAAGAGGTTTTCATCAAATCTGTTTAAGCTTGTACACTGGCCCAGACTGGCAAAACCAGAAATCAAGTAAACTCTAGTAGTTGGCAATATTGTTACCATCAAAATGTTTCACTGCAGTTTAGAGCAAAAGCACATCACTAGGGCTGGGCGATATGGCTGAAAAATGTATCATGATATAAGTGTTTCATATCAGTCGATATCGATAATTATTGAATTTTTTAAAACCTATTTGAAATAAGGACCAGAAGAAAAAAATGTTAAATTTAAACACTTCTATTTTGAAAGTAACCTTTCCTCAGTAATGTACAAACGAACACAGGGGAAAAAGAGGTCAACATAACCATGAAAAACAGTCAAATAAATAAATATACTGGTTAATTATAAAATCCGAAGTACTGCCAAACTGGCGAACTGACCTTTCCTAGACAGTCTACTGTATATTAACACTTAAAATAACATGTGTACAGATGTGAAGCCCTGACTGTATCTGACTGAGCCTTAATGAAAGCTGTTGTCTTGTATTTTTTTTCCTCTGAAAATATTAACCTTATAGTCAAACACTGTTTATTGAGCCTGTGTAGTTGAGGGGACAGGTCAAACTGATATGATGCTGATTTACAGGAGAATTCATGTCAAATGGAGGTTAAACCATGAACATAAACTACAGATCACCTGTAAAGCATTTTAATAAATTAATCTATCATAATTAAAACAACTGGAGACTGAAAACAAACTGATATATGGGTCTGATCACTTTTTTAATGAATTGACATCATTCCAGACAGGATGTAAGTGTGTCTGTGACTTCCTGTACGGACTGAAGGCTGCTGGAAACTGTCGGGAAACTGTCCGACTTCATCGCGGCTTTTTGTCACCGCCCCCCGCTGCGGCCGCCTGCTCTCGCAACCAAACATGAAACTGCTAGTGTGCGTCTCACTCAACAGGTTATTGGAACGTTACGTACATTACAAGCAGTGAGTGAGTGAGTTTGTTCATGCAACCAAACTTGCTTAGCTGGGCCGGGAGCGCCGGAAGAGGCTGAAGCCCTCGCTGGAACTGCATCCCCCAGAATGCCTTGCGGTTCAGGAGGGTGATTTTCTTCCTGTTTTATTAGACGTTTTATCGAACGTATTTTCAATTGATATCGATCACGTGTCTATCGCGATAGATATCGCTATCATTTTATCGCCCAGCCCTACGCATCACTACTCCCAACTTTAATTTTAAAACAAACCCATGCAGCTTCACTCGGGTTACCCTCTCTAACATTACATACATTGTCTATCAAAACATTTTCTGTGAACCTAGAAATAAAAATCTGCTACCTGACCACTGCAAGGCGCAATGACATTTCTAATATATAAAAACATCATGAAAATACAACAAATTGTTCAACTTGATGACTTACGAGGGTTAAGTCATTAAATCCATTGTTGTAGCAATGAGACCCCAAACAAATTTTGGCCCACTTTGACAGGGAGCTGTTGTAACTACGACATTACTTTCCTGTACGGTATTTCAAAGAAATGCAAAGAATGCCGAGAGGACAATACTGTATAATACCAAAAGCTGGCTCAGTACACTGAGCACCACTGTACATTAGCAATGGAAAAATATGGATGTGATCATCCGATCATCCTCAGAGAGGAATGCTCCCTCCCACACCTGCTACGCTGCTAGCTAACTGCCAGAGTCACCTGAGGACTCCAAAAGATCCAAAAGCAAGATCAGGCATGAAGCAGAAAGCCATCTGAGGTAACTGAGCTGGTGTAGCCCTTGTAGTCATCCTTTGTTGGTAGTGCTGCCAGCTAACTGCTAGCCAGCATCACAGGGGACTGGCACTGAGAACAGACAGTGGGAGAGCGGTGATGCCCAAGTTCACGCAGAGTGACAGCTAATGCCTTTTGAAAAAGTGACCGTGGTGCCACCAAAGGGAGCTAGGGGATAGGCAGTGAAAAGTTCAGCCATCTCATCGCGGCTTACCATCGCTCCCCCTGCACTAATCTGACAGCTGCTGTATGCCAGCCTGCCTGGGAAGCCTATTTCTCTCCATGCTCTCTCTTCCTCTTTATCTTTACATTCAAATTTACTTTATCACTGTCTTCCCTGCATTCACGTTTCCTCTCTTTGACTGCTTCCCTCCCTTACCCCCTTCTCACAGAGCATCTCCTCCCTGCCTGACATAGGATCAATATCATTTCTTCCTCCCTCTGTGGCTCTGGTAACAGCAAATGAATTCAAGGGTAATGCCAGCTCACAAGGGGGGCACAATACAAGAAAAAAAATCCCACTGCTCATTTCTCTTTATCAGTAGGCTTTGATGCACTGGTTTTAGTGTGCGTTTCTTCCAAGAAACAAGTCTTACGGGGAGAACAAGCCTGAAAGCTCATCGACTTACATCTGATGAGTCCCACTGTATTTGTGAATAAGAGTCTATGGTCCACATCAGTCATGATGGAGCAGGATAATTAAATACTGCATTACCCAGAAAGGTCTGAGTATGCCAGATCATTTCCTGGTAAATCATATGACGTCACTGTGCATTCTGACGAGCCTTGCATTACCTCAATCACTGCAGTGACACAGCTCATTAAACTGATTGAAAGGTTACCTAAGCTAAATGGCTTGAGTGTAGCTCCACTGATTGATCAGTTTATTGACTGATTGATTTTAGGGAGTGGTGCCACTGTTTCCAGTCTGAAAATGCTGATGCAGTGCAGTCACTTGCTCACAGCAGTCAGACCATAATTGATTCATCCTTTTTTGCCACTGATGGAAAAGAAACTTGAGTGCACACCAACACACCGACACACATACTATATATACAAGACGACCAGTCGCATGTGCACTGAGAAAAGCAAACATCAATTAATGTGATACAAATATATCTCTCCTGCCATCTCTTCTTCTCTTCCCTCTCCCTCTTTGCTCGCATTTCAGCTCTCAGCCCATCTAGACTATCCACTGAGGGACTGCTAACAAGATGTTGCCTATTAGATCTTGGGATGGTGGAAGTCTTTAACTATGATGTGTCATCAACATGCCGCCTTTATAGCAGCTCGGCGATTGGAATATTCCCTTCCGCCTCTCCAATAGTCGGCTAATTGAGGACGAGGGACTGATGATTAATTATCCCATCCCTGTGCACTGTTTACCTAGATGATCGCTGCTGATGAGGGGTGATTAAAATTGAACTGCCACTCATATTCAGGCTCGGTGTCAAGCATTGTGCAGATGTGGTGATATCAGCTATTTTGTAACTCCCTTTATCATGCTTGGTACTCGTAAAACACTGCAGTAATTCTTATCACAACAGTACTATCACAAGGAATGAACAGAGAACTGCCAAGAAACTGAGCAGAGATGATACTGACATGTTTCACTAAAGCCCTATCCAAACGGGATTAGTTTTACATAGGTACGTGAGGTAAAGTAATAATTACCAGAGATTTTAGTCCCGTCCGAATGTGCCATGTCAGTAATCATTACCGCACGATGTCAGTAAAGATTACTGCGGCTTTTACCTTCTGTAAAAGGGTCCTGGAAAATTACCTCAGGTAATACTAATCCCGTGCCAGCAGTAAATATGTGTGTAGATATTTCGTCATATTCTGTTTACAAGTGGTTTTCATGGATTTTCAAGCATGGAGGCTCTTGAAGAAGCACTCAGTTTTGTACTTCACAGTTGGACAAGTCCATGTGAAACCTCAGGTACTGTGGGCCTACGACGAACACGATTCAAGTGTGTTTGGGTGTGGTACACACAGGAAGCAACGTCATACGCACATGACGACGGGAGGGGATGGCGGTGCCTGAATGGATTTACCCCTCCCACTTGTGGTAGTTTTACTGGTATTTCTTATCCCATGCGAATTGACCATTAATATTACCGACGTCCTGTGGTACAGTGACATTACCCCACGTGCCCATGTAAAACTAATCTAGTCCGACTAAGGCTTTAGAAGGACATGCTGAATTCCTTTCACCTTCAACACAAATGTTGTTGTCTGTCTTGCTGCCATATACCATGCCACAAACATCCAACTAATTTTGTTGGCTAAATCCTTGAATTTTGAAAACAACTTTTCTGCAAAACAAAACCTTCAATTTAATTGTTATCACTATGCATTTTTGATTATCTCTAAACATGAAAAGAAGCACAAATATAGTGGAAGGTTTCTCCATCTCAACAATGATATGTAAATTCGCTGGTAAAAGGTGCATGCCAAGGACACAAATAGGACTTATTGGATTCTAATTGGCCTTCCATCTTCTTTCCATCTGCAGACGTTAACATGTTGGCCAAAACCACAAGTCTCGAGGAAGAGTGTGGCCTGGCCCCTGTTTTTGGCCATTAGGCATTTGATGAATGTCCCCGGGAACGCCACACAGGGAGGGACATGTCGCCCAAGCGGCAGGCGGCCATAATGACTCGCTGCAGATCATATAAACAGATCAGTCATTTGCCAGATCAAACAGTGCCAAACTGTGGGTGATGCAACACAGAGAGGGGAAAGACAGCCTGTGCTAGCTGCTTGTTTAGTTTACTTGGAGCTGTTTTTTTTTTAAATTAATGCTACGCATTTCATTTTTTTCTTATTGAAAAATACCCTCGCCACAGACACATGACACTGAGTCACTGCAGAATGACTACACAGCATCACAGCTCCTTCATTAACACTCCCACACACATCCACACACAGTCATACAAACGGAACAGATGTTTATTGTTATGAGCAATTTATTTTTATTTTATTCAGTTGTATTTAGATGCTCTGGAAATGTTCACTTAACATTCATGAGAGTAACACAGAGGAGACAGAATTGAGCTGAACTGGAAAGAAAGAAAAACAAGAAAAGAACACTGGCTACATAGACTGGGACAAAGACAGAGAGACAGACTGTATAGTCTTTTGTCCCCTCTGCTGGATGCACCACAATTAAACACAGCCACTGCCCGTGAGAGTCGAAATGCCCCTCAAGCTCCATTTGCCTTGAAATAAGAGTGTTAAAACACACTCAGTGGGGGAGGAGATACACAACAGACAGTCAAAGAAACCAGAGGAAGAAGAAGAGGAGAGGGGAGGATGGAGAGGCCGGTTGTTGAGAGAAAGCCAGAGGGACTGTAAAGCACAAGCTTTTTATTTGAATATTATTTGAATATCAAATGATAGCAATTTTCTCTGCCTGTCTCTCCTGCAGGACTCGCAACCACAGAGTGCTTTTGTGGAAGTCACAGTTACCACAGTGAATTTAAGCTCCACTTTACATGGCCCCTCAGTCCAACCTCCTGTCTCGCCGATTTTTCCCTCCCTTCCTTTCCACTTCCTTTTTGCCTCCTTCCTCCTTCTCTCCTCTCCAGCTAAGCATCATAATTCGTCATTTGTTAACACAGCTAAATGAATTTGTTGTCATTAAAATGGTACTAGGGGGCTCAAAGCTAATGAGGTATAACAGCTTCAACAAAAAAAAACAAAGATGTGGTGGGGTAGATATGTCTGATGAAGAAAAATAAAGGGATAATTTCCATAATTCCCTCTTGACTTAACGTTTTCCATCATGTAAACTTTCCAATAAGATCCACAAGTCATTATTAGAAATCATGTAAATCATGCAGTAATTCACCACATGCACAGTTTAACATACTGTACACTCACAGTCAGTCTATTCCTGCTTTAATAGGCCTCGCTGATATATACCGTAGCTCACATACCACACTATCATTTGCAGTCCACAGCTTAGATTAGCCTACATGACCCATATGAGTGAACTCTAACTTGATTACAATCGCAGATATCCAATTCACACAGCTAAGCGCATGACCAACAAGGCGGCCTGTTCGTGCTAAATTATGTACAATGACATCTCACACATGTGTTGTCTGCTAGGCCGTGGGGCCTTAAGTGCTTGGCATCCTCAGTGTGCAAGTGTGTGTGTGTGTGTGTGTGTGTGTGTGTGCACAAAACCCAAACCGCAGCAGTGTCTCAACACTGCTCCCGACCCATCTATGATTTAATCCTCATTATACACACCGACATCCTCCACAGTCCCACCGTTTCCAACCACTGTCTACCAAACCGATTGTAGGCCATTAGAAGTGAACGTATTACTGCGGCCGCATTGTGTGAAGCAGAAATGTGTCTTAAGCATATTTTGTGTGATCTGCCGCTAGGTTGGAATGCAAAAAAAGACAGCCGGTGAAGGCAGCCAATAAGTAAATGCAAAAGCAGAGACATGCAAATGTACAGGTTTCCTGACACATCCAGTAGCACAGAGGAGATCCCTATAAGAACAGAAAATGCAGCTGAATGAAAGTGTAAGGAAATTAGATGGATGGGCTGCGGTATATTATCTCAGAATGATGTAATGCAGCACATACAGTTGATCAGGGGAGGCAAAGTGCTGTTTAGCTGATATCTCTGAGTAATGGCAAATCTGCATACATTTTTTCTTCAGCCCTCAGGTGGCTATGCTAAACTATGCTAAACTGACAGAAGGCCGATTGAAATAAATGATTGTGCGTGCCCCAGCATTTTCAGCTGTAGCCAGCACCTGTGGGCAACCACCGTGCACTGTGTATGTGCAGACAGATTGAGACATAGAGAAAGAGACAGACAAACAGAGCGGGGCAGATTAAAGATTTGGTGCACACTGATTTGTGCCTACAAACTGCCATGAATTGGTGCCAACTGCAAAAAAAAAAGATTGTGAATGTGTCCTTGATGCATACATGGTACTTGCACCAGAATATCTTCACTTGTTAAACACACAGCTACTCTTTGCTGGATAAACCACACCAGTTTTTCAGCTCCCTAAGTGCCCAAAGAGCTCTGATTGATGGACGTGTCTGACAGCGGTTAAACATTGCCAGATTTACACAGGGCCTGATGATGAAGCAATCATCGCCACATCCAGCACTGAGGTAAATCTACCAGCCAGCCAGATCCATCACACACTCTCTCTCACACACACACACACACACACACACACACCACATGTGGTACAGGAGCAGGGCAAGGTAACCTGGCGGGAGAATAACAAAGTGGATATATTTTGATCTCAAAAGCACAAACAGCCGCATTTTCTCCTAAAGAAAAAAAATACATGCGTCATCGCATGTCTGCCCCATCTTTAACAAGTACACGCACTTCCACATGCGATTCTTCCTGACCTCTTTTCACAAATAATGAGAAAGCAGTGTTGCGTTGGAACTCAGCGTGCCTCCAACATTAGGCCATAAGGCCTGGGCTAATTCAATTATAAAGCCTTCACATACCAATGGGCAGCAGCTCTGTGAAAGGCAGCCTACACTCTGAGACATCCCTTCCCTGTAAACAAGAAAAGATGATGTTTCCTGCCCACAGGCGAGGATCCATGAATACTCCCTTACATGTGCACATACTCTTACACAAACACGTACACCTTTAGTCACACTGACAAAAATATGAGCACATCTACTATCGGGCACACTGACACACAGAAAACCCTATGAGCATTAAGATGGCACGCAGGCATACAGCAGCACAAACACACCTGAGTAAGATGACCCTGAGTTCAGAGTAGAAACCAATGAAGCATACATCCAGCGATGATTGACCTTTTAATTCAGTACTGCTGGGCATGTTTTATGTTCAAGATGTTGCTTGTCCAGTTATGACATCACTGATGAGCCACCACAGCTGAGCCACTAGGTTTGAGGCACTGAAATGCTCTCCAAACTCCACATATCACATCTTTTACAGTAACTCTGAATACCCTCTTGCCTCAGATCTGAAACCATACTTTACCCTGAGAAGTAGTTTGCTCCTAATCACTTAGATTATTGGAGCAGTTATTTCAGAGCTTCCACAGCTCCTTGTCAAAAGATACTATTAAATAATTATCTAATTATTACAGAACATATTGTGGGGATAGAAGTCACTCTTTTCCACCACTTTCTCAAGGACACCACAACAAGCATCACATCCAGTGCTTAGTGGCAGTAAGCTTCACACTGCTGCAATGGGTGACACTAAAGTTACAAAGCCATGAAACCCACACTGATAATCCTCACTTAATTCAGTATCCAGTGGTGTTTTTGATGAATAAAAATGATGGGGCAACAACTGCTCTGGACAGATGCAAAATCAGAAATTATCATCATTTTACGATTTGACATAATGCTCCAGTCACATTTTCCACACAATTTAAAACAGGTAATAATCTGACTGGGCACATACCTGTTCTCCTCAACTTGATTTTACTTCCCAATTCCCTGTTTGTATGCACTTTAATTGTGGGTAGCTATGTTTGCCAATTTTACTGCGTTTTACTGCTTCTTTGATGTTTCATAATCCTCTCAGAAAGATGCTTGAGATCCTGAATGCCTGTTCTTCATCAGGTATCATTCCCTCCAAATGACACACACAGGAAGTAAGAAGTGTCTTCTCTGACAAGCTAGCAGTCAGCTATTATCTCTCAAATTACCACTCCATGTTAAATCTGCATTATTTTACCTGCAGTCTGTTTTACAATAATTTCCTTTGGCTGGTGGGAACCGAGGTGACAGACTTTTATATTCGTGCTGAAAAAAAATATATCCACATCGTTCGTGGTGGCTGCAGTTACTCTACTCTTTAAACTTCTGCCAACTATGAGCAAATAACGACAACAGTACTTGGCAAATAGCCAAGGCAACAGACAGTCAACCTCACTTGGCATCAAATTTGTGCAAAGTACCACATAATAGAAAGAGTTTCCTTTTAAAATGAGACATCCACCGGTCAGAAACACCACCTACTCTTAAAAAATGACTGCTGGCGTGAAAGTGAAGCCCATTGCAAGTTACTATCGCTATTTTTTTTTTTTTTTTTAAACAAACCACTGAACAACAACTACCAACTGACACATCTCCACACCATTAGTATTAAAAATATGGTGCATCCACAAAAGTATTTTTAGTTGTAGTTGTGTTGCCTGATTAGACCTCTTCTCGGGACAGTGTCAGCATGCACAGACTGTTTTATTGATGTGTATTTATTTATTTGCTTAACTCATATTTCTCTTTATCTGAAGGTAAAATGTACTCCTGAGACCCAGAAGAAAAAAAGGCTTAATATTATTATCTTCTATACATAATTTAAGTAATAAGGATGGAAGAAACACATCAAAAATATCTTTACAACATGTCCCCTGAAGTGGACATCAGGTCAATATTTTAAAAAAATAAAGCACATTACAGTATAGTTACATTACATGATTAAATTCGCTTTTAAAATGTGATATCAAAGGTAATCATGCATGCTTTCATCTGATTATACATGGTGTATGTGCGTGTTTGTATGTTTACATGACAAATCTACATCTGACTCAGTGATTTTCGACAATTAACCTTTTTTGCATTGCTCAGTGCTCGGTTTCCTGAAGGTTAAAATGTGAATTACGAAAGGCTTCAAATTAGCATACACTTGTATTAACTTAATATAATATACTTAAGACTCTCCTTAAAAAAGACAGTAACCTTTGATGACTTATCTCCCTTATTGTCATAAAACGTGTTTGCTGCAATTGCC